>NC_051154.1:5481469-5781469 GCF_013339745.2 Dermacentor silvarum | reverse complement strand
TTTTTTCTCCACCAATGTAGGTGGCGCTTCGCAACGCCATCAAAGTATTAGGGTTTAGGGACAGTGAAGGCAAAATAGACTTTAAGCGGGTAGAAATAACCAAACAGAGGTTATCTGATTGGTGGATAAAATTAAGGCAGGGGTGAAATTTCACCCACCACAAAGTACAAATTATCTTAATAGTCATGGCTAGGTGGCGTATGTCACCGCCCGATTTAAAGGTTCCATAGAGTTTCTAAATAGTAATATGAAACTCTATGAAAGGTTCAGCCTCATCCATCCATCCATCCATCCATCCATCCATGGCATAGAGTTTCATATTACTATAATTTTATTTATTTTTATTTAGAAACTCTATGATCCATGGGTTCCGAAAAATGGGTTCTGAAAACAAAGAAGGTTAGAAGATAATCTGTTCTCATTGACACAGTGTATTGAAATAGCAGAAAAGGAACACAGGCCCCTATGGCTTGCCTTTCTGGATATCAAGGGAGCCTATGACAGTGTAATCCAAAAGGATTTGTGGGACATACTGGGCACTCTAGAGGTGGAAGATGGAGTAAGAAATCTTTTAAAAGATATCTATAAAAGTAACAGGGTGCTTATAAAATGGGAAAACAAGGTATCTGGGCCTGTAGAGATACAGCAGGGGCTTAGGCAGGGGTGCCCTCTGTCACCTCTGTTGTTCATGCTGTATTTACAAGGATTAGAGAAAAAATTAAAGAGGAGCGGACTTGGCTTCAACCTTTCCTATTTCAAGCAGGGAGAATGGATTAAACAGTCATTACCAGGACTGATGTATGCAGATGACATTGTACTTATGGCTGACAGCAAGGAAGACTTGCAGAGATTAATGGACATCTGTGGTAAAGAGGGAGATAGCTTAGGTTTGAAGTTTAGTAAAGAAAAATCGGCAGTCATGACTTTTAATGATAATCAGGGCAGCGAGCATAGAATACAGGAGGTTACGCTGGAGGTGGTGGATAAGTACAAATATCTTGGAGTGTGGATAAACAATGGGGCTGAGTACCTAACGGAACATGAAAAATATGTAACTGCTAAAGGTAGCAGGAATGCAGCTGTGATGAAAAATAGGGCACTGTGGAATTACAATAGGTACGAAGTAGTGAGAGGGATTTGGAAAGGGGTGATGATACCTAGTTTGACTTGCGGCAATGTGGTCCTGTGCATGAGATGAGAGGTTCGAGCAAGGTTGGAAGTTAAGCAGCGTGGGGTAGGTAGGCTTGCTTTGGGAGCACACGGAAATACACCAAATCAGGGGGTACAGGGTGACATGGGATGGACGTCATTCGAGGGCAGGGAAGCCAGCAGCAAGATAGAATTTGAGGAGCGATTGAGAGAAATGGCAGAAAAGCGGTGGGCAAGGAGAGTTTTCAGTTATTTGTACATGAGGAATGTTGACACAAAATGGAGGAAGCTGACCAGAAAATTGTCAATCAAATATTTAGACTGCAGGAGGGGTGCAAACCAGGAAACAGCGGTTAAGAAAAAGGTTAAGGAAACAGAGAGGGGTCTGTGGAAAACAGGGATGCAGATGAAATCAGCACTGGGAACATACACAACTTTCAAGCAAGAAATTGCCAAAGAAAATATCTATGATAATTCTAGGGGAAGCTCTTTGTTGTTCGAAGCCAGGACGGGAGTATTGCGGACTAAGATGTATCGAGTCAAGTACCAAGGTATAGACACGTTGTGCTGTGCGTGTGGAGAAGAGGAAACGGCTAAACACCTCATACTTTCTGTAAAGGCCTTAACCCTACAGTGCAAGGCAACGGGGCTGATTTTTTCAAAGCATTGGGGTTTAGGGACAGTGAAGGCAAAATAGACTTTAAGCGGGTAGAAATGACCAAACAGAGGTTATCTGATTGGTGGATAAAATTAAGGCAGGGGTGAAATTTCACCCACCACAAAGTACAAATTATGTTAATGGTCATGGCTAGGTGGCGTATGCCACCGCCCAATTTAAAGGGTTCAGCCTCATCCATCCATCCATCATCATCAAGGCAGAAACTGAAACCGTAATACATTGTACTAGAAGGGGGCAGTGGGCTTACTCTCCGGCGGAGGCTATGCGATGCGGCGGCGCTGGCGTCGGTTTCAATGGAACGTGGGTGCGACGGCGCAGCTGCCCAGTGCCCGCCCAGTGCCCGATCATATTAGTTGGAGTTGCTGAGCTGCGTTGTTTTCTTTTTCTTCCTTCAGTGTTTTTTTTTTTTATTCGCACGTAGCCTGCAAGAGATTAGTATGCCTTGCAGTAACTGAGCCATGCCGCGCCATCGACAAAACCACTGTTACGCGCATGGGTGCCAAACAGGCTATGTTTATGTGAAGGATGGGCCGAAGTTGTCCTTGTTTGGCGTCCCGAAGGATAAAAATAGGCGGAAAGAGTGGGAAAAGAACCTCCATAGAACCTCCCCTGGACTACACGAGCGCACTATGCGAGTTCCATTTCGAGCCACGTTTTGTGCTCAACTCGAACGCAGTGAATTGTTTTTCTTTTTATGGTCTAGTTAGGTCAGTTAGCAAAGGAAACTGCGAGGAAGGTACACTGGCCTCCTTACTGGAAGTTGACTTTCTCGAAGCATCAGGTGACAGAAATGAGTGCAGTCAAACTGCTGCTAGCGCTACTGCCACAGAAGCCACACAAACGTGGTACCCCAGCATTGCACGGGCCTGCGGGTTTCAAACGACCATAACCAGCACGTGGCCAGAAGCGACTCGAGGCTCACTTACCACATCGCGGGCTATGTTGCGCGGAAGTGTATTGTCAATTCGAGCACAAAATGCCAAGAATGCATAAAGCTGCTCACTATGACGCCACCAGGCGAAAGTTTTCAACTTGCCCGGCTAACAAACTTCTGTGGCCGAGGAGGCCTCATTTATCCCTCCAGTCAGCTGTACGGCTTTGTGAAAATTCTAGAGGATCTTTTCACAGAATGCTTTTCTCAGAGTGAGCTACACTCTGACAGCGTTGTGGACATGCTGGAAGTTGTTAAGAGTAAGCTTTCCCTCCAAGTTGGCTGCAATGTGCACGCTCTTAGCCTCACAGCTAAAATAATTAGCTTTTAGATTGTCACACGTCTGCATTTTTATGTGAAAGGAATTAACTATGACAAGGCAGGAAAGCGGCAGAGGGCCAAGCAGCTGAAGTTGAGCCGTTGCACATGAGTTGAAGTGCATGAAACAATGGCTTACTGTACTTGCAAATAAAAGCTTTGTGTCAGCAACAGTCCTGTTAACTTCATTTTGCTTACCCTTATATAACTGTACATAAGCATAGGCCGGAGCCTTTGTCAAGTGAACTAGTTTTCACTTTTTGTTCAGGCCTCCCTCCATTTCTTTATGGAAAAAACAAACCTGATTTGATTTAACAAATGTGTGCCGGCGTATTGATGGTTAATAATAAACGCAGAAGGCTTACTGTGAAGCATGGAACAACTAAAGTGGAACAATGAAATATTTAAGCCCTAGATATATATACATATTCATTTTGGCTAAGCAAAGACACAAACCTAGTCAGCATGCCTGATTTTTTTTTTTTTTTTTTTTGAGCCCAGCTGCAGGAAGTATATGCATGCACTGTTTTCTGCCTGACAAAATTTTACATTAGGTCGACACGGCATGAAACCGTTTTCAACATTTTTTACGATTGCCCGATAATTGGAAAAATTCGAAGGCCCCTTCCGCATAAGCAACATCCGTCAGCGACAACCTCTTTGCACAAAGGAATTGCCCAAGAGTTGCCGTCTTCCTTTTCCACGAGGTACTATTATGGCAAATATCATGTGGCCTAAACAAATATAGTGCTTGCTAAAGATATCTAAAGACTGTCAAGTATGCCAAAATTAAAAACAAGTAAGAGTGTGAACTGCTTCGAACTGAAACCGACAGAAACGCAAGGAAAATCAAAGCTTCTGCAAGCAAAGCTTCCACTGAAGTTGCCAGTGGCGCCACCTCTTGGATGCGACGCTGACTGGGTCAGAGGAGCGGCTGAGTAAGCCCACTGCCCCCTTCTAGTACACTGTAACCGTAATAAAAACGCAGCATTATGTCTTCAGGCTTGTTAATAAATAACGACAAATCAGATTATTTGCTCTCCCGCACGCGCTTACAGCATAGATTTGCAGCTAACACGCGTACGCGTGCGTTCTGGACACACACACGGACGCTAAATACAAGGATTGACCTAAAGATTGTTCTCGAGTATTTTAATATAATTAAAACAATGTCACAGTTTCGCCCTAAGGGCGAAGCAATGAATGCGATAGCAACACAGCAATGTCATACGAAGTAAGGTGAGCGGCTTTGGTAGCAATATGAATTGTAGTAAACATGAGCTGATTAAGTAAGCAGGTGTGCTGCGGCGTAAGTAGACCGACATGAAGACAGACTCGATGACCACGAGAAGGCGCGTGTGAAACGGTGGTGTTGATGAGAAGCGCTTCCCGTGGGCAGCGCGTGCGAAGGGACACACCTGTAGCACTGCACTGCCGACCCGGGCAGCATTGCATGTGTAGCGTGCGTTGGAAAATGTGGCCCGACTATTACTAACTGAATGAACAAGCGTGGTGTGAGCGCGCACAAACAAACATGAATAGATCACACTGAATGACTGCAGACAACGACTGTCAAAACGCTGGCAGCAAGCGCATACGCCGCAGCGGCGAAGGTACGTGCGGTCTATCGCTTCAACGGAAACTGAGCGGCGAATGCACGGCGCATAAAGGTCAGAGCCGTGTGGAGATAAGAGACGCGGTGCGGACGAGCGCGGTTGTTGGCAGCGTAGAAGTGCGCCCCTCCCCGCGCTCCCTCCGGCGCTGGCTTCCCGCTTCCTTGCTTGAGCGTGGGAGATTGAGTGCGTTCGCTCTCCGTGATAGCGCGCGTCCCGTCACGCTTCCGCTCGGGCATACGGCGCGCGGCGAAGATTTTATCTATAGGGAACCTCACGGCGACGACGACGGCAGAAATCCGGTAGAAGTGTCCATATAATTGCTATCGCAATAAAAGAAAGTACTTTCGAATCGCTGCGCATTATAGTCAGTGAAACTAAGATGAAACTAACAAAAAATGGAAGTCTGTAAAATGCGGCCCCTTTCGAATGAATTCAAACTCAAGAGAGAGAGAGAGAGAGAAAGCTCTTTATTGAAAAAGCAGCTAGAGTATTTAGCCAGAGTATTTACACCTGTATGCTACCCTACAGGGAATGGGACGAAGGAGAAAGGTGCAAGAAGTGGGCAAAAGAAAAAGGAGAAAAAAATGCAAGTCTTGTGATGTTATCAGCAGTATCTGATGCGATTAAGGTAGATGGTAAATGCAAAATAAAATAAAATCACAGTCTTGATTGAGACGATGTGTGAGTCATGGTTTAGACAACAAACCAATTGGACTCAATACATAAAAACTTTAGGGCTTTGTGCTGTTTTGATGGGCAAGGCCAGGGACTCAGCATCGATGTCAATGTCAAGGGGCCTTGTTCAAGCTTCTCCATGTTCACTTTATATCAACGTAGCTCGTCTCTGTAAGCTGGGCACTCAAGCAAGATGGCCTCTAGAGATTCCATGGAGTCACAGTTGTCACATGGATTTGTGGTCTGGCCAATGTGAAAAAGAGGATTGTTCACGTGTGCAACGTTCAGCCAAAGCTGGTGATAGAGGGTCTCCAAATGCTGTGGTAGACATTTTGGTAGCCTTGATTGCAGTTCTGGGTCGATTTTGAACAAAAACTTTCAGTTGCCTGAATGTGACGACCATCTTCTATGCTGTTCATTGAGCACATAGTGCTTCGTCATAGTTGAAGCCTCACTTTAAGTGAAAAAACACTTTTATAGATATTATGTGATCATGTCCTTTGCGGGCCGCCTCATCCACTTTTTCATTACCTGTTATACCGCAATGTCCTGGAAGCCACTGAAATGCTATCATATGTCCAGCGTTAGATTCCAAGTGGTGTAGGTATGCTATGTCCTGGACCAAAATGTAATTGCATGATTGTTGTTGAAGCTGCTGTAGTATGTATCTTAGCACCTGTTTCATCGCGTACAGCTCAGAGCTCAAACAATGTTGATGATGTTAATCGCTCTAAACACCATGAAAATGTCTGACCTGTGGAAGGAACGAAAATACCACAGGAAGAGCTACGTTGCGTAGAGGAGCCGTCAGTAAATATGTGCTTCGTAGTGGAGTACTTCACGCTCAAGATGTAAGACACTTCCATTGAATATGGAACAATAACTCGAATGCTTGAATTTCTTTAGAAGTTAGAAGGGCCATAGTGAGGTCTGCGACCCAAAGAGAACAAATCACTCCAATTCGTCTACTCAGTAAAGTACTGTAAAATGTGGGGCTATGTAAGATGGAAAAAGATTGTCACAATGATCACAAAGAAACTGCAGGCGACTATACGAGGTGTGTTCAAAAAGAAACGGAACTTTTGAAATAGCGCGCCCACCGCCAGAGGAAGCGTGCTGCGGCTACTGAGCGCACATAGCGGCAGGTTTAGACAACAAGCTGCCATTTACCACGTATTGAACTCTGACCGTTAGTTGGTGAGCTACAGCCGCTGTAGCTGCTACAGCTGTAGCTGTAGTAAGTGAGCACGTGCGAAAGCTGTTCGTCGGATTAGTGCCAAAGTGACAATGAAAGAGCTTGAAGAACAACATTTGTGTGCGAAATTTTGCTACAAAACTTTGAAAACCTTTCACAGAGAGATTTCAATTGCTTAGCCAAGCAAACGAGGAGGACTGTATGAGTCGCACATAGTGCAATGAGTGGTTTAAGTGCTTTGAACATGGCAGAATGTCGATGGGTGACGATTCCAAGTGTGTACGACCTTCCACATCAACAGATGATGACCATGTCAAGAGAGTTCGTGCTATGATTCGTGGAAACTGTCATTTAACTGTTCAAGAAGTTTCTGACGAAGTGGGCATCAGCGGACAATTTTACCATCAAATTTTGAGTGACAAACTGGAGATGCGTTATGTCAGTGCAAAATTCATGCTGTGTTTGCTGACTGCCGATCAGAAACAGACCCGTGTTGAAATCAGCCAGGAACTGCTTGCCACTGCCAATGACAATGAAAACTTCCTTAACAAAATCATAATAGGTGATATTACATGGGTTTATGGCTGTGATATTGAAACGAAGGTGCAGTCGTTGCAGTGGGTGGCAAAGGGTCTCCGCGTCCAAACAAGCATGGTCAATGATCAAGGTGATGTTGGTTGTGTTTTTTGACTGCAATGGCATCGTCCACCAGGAAATTGTACCACACAGTCAGATGGTAAACAAAGAAGTCTACCAGGAAATTCTAGCACGTTTGAGGGATCCTGTGTGCAGTAAGGGGCCTGGACTGTGGGAAAACCAGACTTGGATGTTGCATCATGAAAATGCACTGGCTCACGCGTCGCTCCTTGTTCGCAGCTATCTAGCAAAACATTACACTTTTATTGTGCCCCATCCACCGTATTCTCCGGACCAGCCCTAGCAGACGTTTTCCTGTTTCCCAAACTTAAAACCACATTGAAAGGACATCATTTTCAAACCATAGAGGAGATTCAGGACAATGCGACAACAGACCTGCGCGCCATCCCAGGAAGTGCGTGCCAGGAGGCTTTCCAAAAATGGAAGAAATGATGGGAACAGTGTACTGCCGGTAGAAGGGACTACCGTAAGGGAGATAAGGTGTTGTACAATAAGCAATAAAGATGTTATAGGAAAAGTTGGGTTTCTTTTTGAACACACATCATACGCTCAGTGACAACCTAATAATTACACAGAAGCTCCACCCGCAAAACCAGAGTGCATTTGCCCTCTGCACCTCAGCTCTCTGAGGCATAGAGCTCAAGAGATGAAGCAGGACTTTGATTTGAGCGAGTTGGTTCACAGTTAGTTGGGGAATGCAGTGCAAGGAAGACAGGGACAAAGAAAACACGAAACACTAGACGAGCACTGTCTAGTGTTCCGTGCACAAAATATGTCTATAAGGATGCGTGTCCATGCCAATAAATAAGTTTGAAGTCTGTGCCCTGTGTATCTAATTTCTGCAGTTATTCCTTGTCTCATGCGCTGTGATTCACCTACTATACAATAACTGCTACTTCAGTTCATCTGTTCAGCAAAGTAATTTTTAACTACATCCACTGAGAAAATGCTGCAAGATTGGCTTAATATTGCTAGCATGGTCAAAAAAAATTTAGACTATAATCAATGAATGTGTGAAAAAAAAATTATGGGGTTTAATGTGCCAAAACCACAATCTGATTATGAGGCACGCCGTAGTGGGTTACTCCGGCTTAATTTTGATCACCTGGGATTCTTGAACGTGCACCTAAATCTAAGTACACCGGTGTCTTTTCACTTCGCCTTCATTGAAATGCGGCCGCTGTGGCCAGATGTGTGAAAACTATTGAAAAACAAATTTCTGAAGATATTATTATGAGGCCCCTAAATCATATAAACCAAATAGTGCAAGCTACATTATAACACAGAATCCTGAATGCTGGTGCACCTCTGAAGAACAACTGTGGTATCCATGCCACTCATCTTGTATACAATTTGATTACTTCTTGTTTTTCTTTTTTTCGTTATGCACATTACTTCACACAGAGTCCACTCAGCTACTTCGAAACCTCTTAAGCTCTAAAAAGAAATTATGGAGCTAATCATTTCAAATTAACACAGGGGTTATGAGGGGCACTGTAGTCATTAAGTTTCCTACAGAAATGACTCGAGAGAACTCTGACATTATTGTCTCTGGAAGCTGCAAGTATGACAGTTCAGCCAGAATGGGAATGATAGTGTAACGACTGGTAGTACATAGATTTGTATAAACTTTGTCCTTCCGACTTCATATGGCTTTGTGACTTGACGAGCTTATCATACTCAACAAAACATTGCTTTATAAATACAATTCACAATGGTTATGCATTTGAACAAATACGTATTAGCTGGCTGTGTTTAGTAAACTAGTATGATTGCATGGACATTTAGAAAGTGCAATAAGCAACACCACAAGAATATTTAAAGCCACAAGCACAAACACTAGACAAATACATGTACTGCCCAATGTTCTCATGGCAGCTGAATGATTGCAGCACTACAGTTCCCTCTAGCAATTCTTGTCAGAAAATATGGCTGTAGTGGGGAGGGCATCTGATTAATTTTGAACACTTGGGTTTCTTTAATGCGGCCACAAATCATGGAACATAAGTACTTTAACACTCAGCCCTTCAGTAGTGCGACTGCTGCAGCCAGCATCACACTTGTAATCTCATGTGGCCCTTATAACCTTAATTTCAAGTAGTTTACTTCTTTAGAACGGAAGTACCACATGTCCCAACAAAAGACATAAATACATGTTTATCAAGCACATAAACCATCTTTGCCATGTTCATCCTTTCTTCACCTTGTGTTCCATCAATTTTGCACTGTTACCCTACTTTCGCACCTTGAACCAACTAGTCCAAGCCACAACCCTAACATAAACCATACTACCATGTAATAGTGCATCATTTTTCTTAAAGATGACGGGGCCAACTGTAATTTTTCTGTTTGAACACACGAAAAATGAAAAAAATAGATATGACTTGTAGGCAACCATCCCTAAATTGATTTCAATAAAGTTATTAAAAATTATTCAGCTAATCAACTTAATCTTTTAAAATAGACACTCAAATATTTTTAATACTTCTTAAAGTAGTCTTTTTTGTCACCATGAAGTGCCTAATCAAACGTACAGGGTCTTCCTTAACACACTCACTGTGATGTAGGTTACTCTCCCTGTACAGAAATGAACATGCTGGCAATTGTTATGGTGCAGAAGTAACAGCATTGCGAAATGTAAATGCAGACAAAAATATGCCTGTTACATTTGATTACAAATGGCTTGAAGAAGCTGTAGCTGAGCAGAAATTATGTGGATATTCATTGTGTGACTGTGTGAATATGTCTGCAGACTGTGTGAATATGTCTGGAAAGTGCTTGATGGGTCATGGATGGCCCATGTTTGTACCAACCATTGGAGCTGTGATATCTAAACTATTACATGTAACCCTACAGCAAAAATTTAACTATTTTTGACTGCAACACAACAACAAAACAGCAGCAAACAAATCGTATCCTAGTACACCTGTCAGCAGAGTAATACACCTGCCAGCAGAGTGTAGTAGAACAAAGTAGCAGTTGAGGAGTTCTCCCAACATGCTTGCACGAATGCACCAGTAATATCTGGCATAGTCAAAGGAGGAAGTGGCGTGCTTATAGCTTTGAGACAATTTGACATGATGGCTTTTCAGTATTTTTACTATGAGAATGAAGAGACATGCGGGAAGAAGTGCTTCCACATGCGGTAGAAAGCTGATGAAACAGCATACCAAATTAAAAAAATAAAAGGTGCACCGAGTTTTGTGTGTCCATTATTGCCAGCAGCCACACTCAGGAGGTCAAGGTTATAAACCAAATACAGCAGACACTTTCTGCAACAAATGTCAGGCAAACCATTAAATGTGATATGTAATTCATAAACATTGGTCAGAAGTGAAGTTTATTGACTCCCAAGTATCCTATGACAATGATAGCCGGAATTTCCTATAAAAATTCACAACATATCTGAAGTACTGGCCTCAATAAAATGTTTCTTTTAATTCAATAAATGCTTGCACCTCTCCATAAAGCATCGTATATAATTTGGTGATGGCCTATACAGAGCAATGTGGGTTACCAGTTAATTAAGCAGCGTGGGCACAAAACGCCTCAATGTAATTCCAATTGCGACATACAAAATACCAACCACAAGCACAGTGGTATGAGCTTGTGATAAAACTTGCGTGTAATAAAACTGCGGTGTTCAGGGTCTTTATGTGAAAAATTATCGAGCTCGATCGTGTTCGAAAGTTGCCGTGTGAAGCCGGTATAATTCATGTGATAACGTGTGAAAAGCTGGAACATATGGTTTCACATGCGTAGCTGTGATTATCTTACGTATACCTATTTCACTGGGAGTCACGCGCGGTTGACGAGACCGCATTTAAATGCTTCTTTGAGCTTTGATAACACCGATAAACATCACAACCGTGGTTGCACTGTGTTAAGGAACATGAAGACACGCGACATCGTCTGTCGCCAATCTACATGACATACAAACAGTGCACATGGAAAATGTGCATTAAAGGGACACTAAAGAGAAACCGGAAGTTGAGCTTAAATGGTAGATTATCCTTTCACGATCACAGCCATACCATTCTTACTGCAAACAGATGTTTAATAAGCGAGAAAATAGCGAAAAACTGAAGGATAGGTGCTGACGCCCCTTCGAAATTCCCGCACTAACGTTCATGACGTCGGAGATTACAAACGTAGGCCGGTCGCGATTGGTCGAGAGCGATTTATCGCTGTTAATAAAACGCAAAATGAAATACACCTTAAACGTACATAAACAGCATTTGCCAACTTTTTAAACCATTTCAAGCGAGGAAGTACAAGTTTAGCACAAAATTAAATAAGAAAAAAATGGCATGGCGATACATGCGGCCGTGATAGTTTCGTAGTTTCGTTTTTGGTCAATGCATCGCAGCATCGTCGCGCGCGCCTGTTCCGCTCTACGGTGTTTGGTTGCGTAACTGAACAAGGTTGCGTGTTGCGTGGCTCGAAAAACGTTGACTTCGCGGGAAACAGCCAGAAAATGCCTCGTGTGTGTAGTGTTGAGGGCTGTATAAATGGCCCAATGCGCTTGATCAGGGGCAGCGGCAGTGTTGACTCGATTGTGTGTGTCCTTTCATGTGGCGTCGCGCGGAGAGCCCCGGCTCCCCGGCGTTCGCAATGGCTCAGTGCTCTGCCGGTGATAAAACGGCAAAAGAGCCAGAGAAACCGATGGTGTGCTCTCTGCATTTCTCGCCCTCGGATTATGTGTATAATCTTGCCCTCGGAAAGTATCTTGGCGTGCCCCATAGGCCAGTCCTTTCTCGAGCAGCTGTTCCCTCAATGCGGCTTTCATCAAACCCCGTACCGATGCCCCTGCAGCAGCAAACTGGCGGCTCGGTGAGTGCTGAATGTCATTAAATAAAGGCACGAAATAACCATACTGAGTACGTGCACGACTTTCTACGCTTGTTCTGTCGGGAACATCGTCGCCTGGCGGACCGGACGCTTCGCCTTCGTCGACGAAAACGAAGCTCTGCATTCCGCCGGCGCGGCCGGCGGCTCGCCGCCATCGCACGCGGAAACACCTACCGCTCGAGCACGAAGGATCATTTCGCGCTCCGTTTCACTGAATATCGCTGAAATGCAGTCCTGCTTCCCTGGCGAGCTCTTCGTTGCAAGGTTCAGCGGCAGCAACGGTATCCATCGCGGCGAACGCAAACGCAGCGACCATGCATGCAGCCATGATGCATCCAGCGCCTCGGCCGTTTACGCAAGCGGTGACGTATCATGGCGCATTCTGATTCGCCGAGAGCAATGCAATCTGTGACGACACTGCTTCAGCGCCAAATCTGGGGTGAGAGAAATTGAGGAAGAAATAATTGGTCTTTGTTTACGAATTTCTCCGCTAATAACTCATATTTTTGCACCCAACAAAAACCGCATGCATTCCTGAAGGTCCCTCTTTTATTCTATCTGAACTTCCCGTTTCTCTTTAGTGTCCCTTTAAGACCACACATACATCGAAAGCAAACATCACTAAGAGAGTGAATTAACAGAAGGCATACGAAGGCGCTCACCAACGCGCGTAATTCCACGCACACATGAAGGCAATTTAAACTGCTCGTTGCGCAACACCTGCTCGTTGTTTAAACAACTCGTTGCCACCAAACGTGCGTTGAAGACATTTCGAAACTTGCGCCGTTTTTGCTTGTGCACCGCCGCACAAAGATGCACAATTTGTGAACTTGTACACTGCCGTGATCTGGTTCACAGTGGTGCCACAGAATAAAGAACCAACTTTGCTGAACCAACAACAGCGTGCTGGCAAATCGAACGGAACGACGGACCATTCATAGGCTCTATTATAGTGAACTAGATAGGGGTAGTGGGACGAGGGCGATCCGGGAGCCGAGGTCGTTTGCACGGAAACCGACAGGCGGCACTGCTGCGCCTTTCACCTGAACCGCCCCGCAGTGCGCGCTTATTCGCCGCGCACTCATCGGAAGAGTACGATAGATCTGAAGCTCATGCTTGACTCCTGAATGCTTACAATGCTCACAGTGTCAGCAAAAGGAGAATAAATATATTTCTACAGTGTTGTCTATAGTGAATAAGCAGTAAAAAACGATGTACAGCTCGAAGGACAAGGGCTGAGAGACAACACACACACAGCGCAGTGCGTTTCGTCTCTCTCGGTTCCTATCCTTCGCGCTGGATATCGTTTTTTACCATGGATTACCAACTAGCCCAAGCAACCACTTTGTGTAAATAAATATTTTTGTCTCAAAAGCTCCCAGCCATGGAATTTTAGGTACAAATCCGCCTATGAGAAAGTTCGCGGAACTACGCGTGGCTACTCGGAATGAACGGGTGTACCAGTACATCGAAAGGGTACCGCCGGGGCCGTGATTGCAAAAAAATAAGAAGAAAAAAGAAGAGATAGAGGGGCTCTGAAGGAAGGTACGAAACCATTTTATTCAGGACAAACCCTCAGATCACAAAAGCGGCGTCAAAACAAAACCAGGCCCCTAGGTCATCCTATCTCTGTGGCTTTGCGCTTCTCGAGCTGTTAGTACCTTATATGAAGTGGAGTCGCGTGAGGACTTAGAAAGAAACAATTCTCATGCTTACTTAATCCTTGTGAGCGTCGCATCCAACATCATTGGAGCAGAGGAAATTACTTTTACAAGAGCCACAACATCGCAGATGCTGTTCGTGTGCAGCTCTAAAATGCTGAAGCATTCTGTGAATATGTTCTGAAGAGCTTCAATAAATGAGTACAAATCTTGCGACGGATACAAAAGTCCACCCCAGTCACACTGCTGAGTGTACCTTGAGGGTAACAGGTGTGGCTTCTGTTCGGCTGACGAGGAGAATGTACTCACATAAACAACAGTTAAGTTTTAGGACGCATTTTCTTGCTACGTAGCCTGCTACGCAATATATAAGCCGCGAGTCACTCCTCTCCATTAATGATGAGTGGCTAGCACGGGGAGCTTCTACTATGGCTAGAGACTCTTCAGCTTCTTCTAACCTCCCTTAGGCGAGCAGCTCATCAACACTGTTTGGAGAAATATAGGGAGTTTTGTCGTCCACGCTGAGAAGTGCATTTATGATTTCAGGGGTGACACCGTCCACACTTCTTTCCATGTTGTAAAATGACAAACAGTTCACTGTGATAAGAAACTGATCTGGCGAGGGGTGGGCATTACAGCCACTGGACTGGCGGATAATGCCAAACACGTGCTCTACGGAGTCGGTGCTGAGACGAGCAGTTATCAAGTGATTGAACCCGACATTCTCTGCCATGTACTCTAGGAGAGACAATGTACTGGCAATAGTGACTCTCAGCCCTGTCGCTGTGGAGTTCCAACCTGCCTGCTCCCTTGCAAACTTGCAATGAATTATGTGCTACCTCCAGCACCTGCTTTGCCTTGCCCATCGTCCGTGACACACTCTCACATACGAGCGTCTTTGGTATGTACGTGCGGCAAATTACTGCACTAGGGCTCTCGCCGTAGTTCATCAGCACAGTCTTCTCAACGCCGGCAGTCTTTTCCTCACTGTCCAACGAAGGCAAAACATACCCAACACCATCATAGTTCGGAAACGTGAGCAGTGCTCAGTGGGTTTGGGAATTTGACTCAGCACAAATACGCTATTCTCAGCGCCGTCACCTATTTATAGTTTCACTGGTCTGCAGGTCGTCCTCTTTCAGGCACCGCCTTTTTGTCTGGTCGGCATGGGGATGTAAGGCAGCCCTTTTCCTTGTGGGCCGTTCGCGCGATGGATTTTTCGAAAGGTACATGGGGAGATTAGGCAGAATCGTGGGCACGGCGTCTGTCGAGAGAGAGGGCTTTCCGCGTGGTGTACGTACCTCTTTGCCTTCGATCGTACGTGATCTCTCAGTACATACTTTCCTTCAAAATGAAGCTCATGATTTCAGGGGTGACACCGTCCACACTTCTTTCCATGTTGTAAAATGACAAACAGTTCACTGTGATAAGAAACTGATCTGGCGAGGGGTGGGCATTACAGCCACTGGACTGGCGGATAATGCCAAACACGTGCTCTACGGAGTCGGTGCTGAGACGAGCAGTTATCAAGTGATTGAACCCGACATTCTCTGCCATGTACTCTAGGAGAGACAATGTACTGGCAATAGTGAGGCGTAAGTGGCATCCAGCGGCTTGTCCTTGCGGTGTAGATTCCGCTCCCATGTCACGCGCATTTCTTCATCCTCGGGGACACTGAACAGAGACAACTTCAGGGCATCTTTCACTCTGCTATACCCAGTCTTACAAACAGGCGCAAATCAATAGTTCAGTAAATTCAGTAATTCAGTCAATCGGCCAACTCAACGCGCACATGCCACCAACAAAACCGCGCACGTGCAACTGCAATCGGTAAACACATCGGGGCCTCTCCCAACGCGTGCGGCGGGGATGCGGCTTCAGGTGAAAGGCGCAGTGGCGCCACCACACGGCGCGCGAATATTTCCGTGTGTTTGGCCTCGCCGGCGCTGCCCCTATCCGCTCTCCCTCGACCCACTACCCCTATCTAGTTCACTATAGCTCTGTTCTGGACATTCCGCCATTTTCTTCGAAGCGTGACGTACGCGCGACGCTTACACAATGGCGCCGATAGCCCCGATTTGCTTTCGTAACGTGACTCAAATTTGACGTTTCGCCTAAGAAACTGTAATGTAGGCATTGAACATAGCGTGTCTGATAAAGCAAAACAGTTTTCCTCCCCAGTAAAAATAAAACAGCTAGCTCATCGCGTACGATTATTCCATCAAAATCGTTTCTCGCTTCCGTCGTCTGCATGCGCGCAGGCTGTCGTCTGCTTCATTAGCTAGGATGCGTGTCCTCGGGAAACGGAATGAGTCATCGTATATTGGCGCCCACGCGCTTGCTTTCTACCTTGAGACAACATACGCGACCTGCCAGTGATGATCAGCGCACGCTCTAGGCCGCGTTATCGCTATCTCGTGATCCGCAAGTGACTCAGCCCGACTCGTCTGGCTGAGAAGCCGCCGAATATCATCGATAGCGTTGCGCGCGCCACAGGTATCCGCTTGAGCGACGCAAACACCGGCACTGCCATCTCTTGTGCACTTCGCTGCTTACTCGCTCAGCGAGAGGAAACTTCAAGACGCCGTCTTGCGTGCATTTCTTTTTGCAAATTAAAAAGTCAGCGTTGTCATAGCCTTTGATGACGCGAAAAGTCATTAATATTGATTACAATACAAACGCAATAGTGAAAAGTGCGAAATGTCGCAGAAAGTTTGCTAGTTTCAACCAATATTATTTCAAATAAACGTGTTTTTAATAAAAATGATGGTGCAAAACACAAATGCCAACACCACCCGAGAGCGATGCAAATGCTATGAACACGCGTTGTGAGCAAAAGATTTTTATGGCCCGAAATGACAGGGAAAATGCGGCGATACGCTTGCCTCTCCACTGCCATTGCATATGGCCGCTCATTACCATAATTCGCGCGGCTCGTCGCACCACAAATTATGGCGGAAAATCTCTGCAATGGCGGCCCAGTGCAACGTCACGCAACGTCAAATTGACGTTTACGCAACGGCCCTTCCTGTGACGCTCCTCACGGGATATTCCTTCAGCCAATGAACAAGCTGACATGCCGGCTATCTTGGAACGCCACCACATATTCGCGAAATTGCAGATGCATTGCACGAGCTTCTGCATGCTACCGTCCACTTTCTTTTTAAAGCGCTAAAGTCGCAATATAGGCGCCAAGGACCACAAAAAAAGTATTAGTCGATAAAACTTGCAGCTCCACGTCACGCTTCGTCATTCTGACGAAAACGCAAAATTGCATTTTGCAAAACTTCCGTTTCCCGGCACACACGTGACCTCTGGACAGCCAATGAGACAGCCAAGATGGCGGATAATGGCGGCCGTGCAGCCGCCATGCGTGTCCAGAATAGAACCCCATGTCTGAAAACTTTCGCCATGCTCCTCGCGCCATACTTGCGCTACTGTACTTGCGCTGTGCCATTCGTGCATGTTGCAAAGAGCAGAAGCCAAAGCCAGGCTCGTATCCAGGCAAGTCCGCGACTTTAGGGACGTTTTCGAATATTTAAGGGCACGAGTTGTACCTAGGCGTTTCTTATATTTCATGCAGAGAAATACCTAGGTGCCTAGCCCATTTGGTCACGTGACTTTTTCAACCACGTGACTTGAGGACCAGTCTCCTCTCTTTGTCTTAAAAAATACTACATAGTACCACTGATCTCCACTAGTGGAGATCAGTGCATAGTACTAAAATAGTTTTTTTCCTTCCTCCATGCCTACAGTGCACTAGAAGAGTTGTAGTGCGCTCACACCGCGGCAGAGCTTGACGCACTTCATGTCGCCGCCGACAGTGGCGCGGTTCGCAGCGTCACCTGAAGCTTTCCTACGCGTCGCGGTAAAACAGCTATCGCGTGTTGCTGTTTTCACCGTATAAAAGTAAAATGCACGACGTGCAGCGCACGAAAGTTCCTTTGGTGCACCTTCGCAGTGAAATAAATTACTATTGTTGCGGCTGATCTACAGTGGGTTGGCGATTTTTTTTTAGCCGGAGGCACGGATGAACTAGCCTTGCTAGAGTTCTAGTACACTCTAGCCTTGCTATTCATGCTGTTCTGTTAAAGGCTTGATACGGCCGCTGCAGTCACGGTAGCAAGGTGCACTCGAGTTTTTTCTGCAGCTGATCGATAAAATGGTCAGTGTGGTTTCGCCACAACGACCGCGCATCCGCGTTTCCAGCACCACCGCGCCGAATTTAACCACCACTTTTTTTTTTAACCAGTTCTTTTTTTTTTTTTTTCGCAGGTAAGGCGTGCAGCGCCTTAGACATTTTCACGTTGCCCCATCTATTCACGAAATTAAATATTTAGGTATCACTGCTGCACAATTTAAGCTGGTTATTTATGTATTACATCTTTCGTAACGTTAATGCGACATGAAATCGAAAGGATGAAAATACCAGGTACACCGGTGAGCAAAAGTATACAGACCACAGGGTCGCCGAAAAAAGTCAATTTCTTCGTAATTAACATGCATAAAGTGGAATTGACCAGTACACGTTAAAGCTCGCAATGCCAAGATTGGACTACAGTCCTCAATTTCAAGTTGCATTCGCAGGCAGTTGAAAAAAATCAGCTTTATCGCGCAATCCCTGGTCCGTATACTTTTGCTCACGGGTGTACATTTCTGCAATAATTAACAATGTTTATTTACAACGAAGTAAAGAATGATCCCGGAAGAGACGGGAGCAGCCGGTGAAAATTCCGAATAGCTACTGTCTAGTGCGCTTCGGCTTTTCTTCGCGGTTGCTTGGTCCCTTTCACACCATTTCCTTTTGTTCCTGGGCTTCGGTGTCGTCTTCGTCACGTACTGTGGTAAATTCGGAAGAATCGTGGGAACAGCGTTTTCTGATAGCAGTGGCAATTGTCACGAGGAATTCACACTTCTTTGCATTCTATATTTATAAGGTGCACAGGTCCCTAATTATGAATCGCGGTTCGAAGTGTAAATCACAGACTCGCAAGATTCCTCCAGTGTCTTATCTGCGCGGTTGAGGTTCCTCTCCCATTCCTTTCGCCGTTCTTCATCACGTGGAACGCTGAGCAAAGACGCCTTTGGTGCATCTTTCACACGACTGTAGGCAGATCTGCACTCGGGTTCAAAGCAGTATTTTCGACGGCGGCTAGCCATTCAGTGCACATTGAGTAAAGCGTCAAGCAGAGAGCAAGCAGAGAGGATACTGCTGAAAACGCCGGCGGTACTTGCAGTCGAGAGCCGACAACGTCGACATTAAGTGGTTAGTTTTCAGAAAGGAAAGGTTGACGCTATCTTCTGCAGCCCATGAGGGAGAACGGTCAACGTCGATATCCAACAGAACGTACTCCACACCAAGCGAGGGAAGTTTTCAGGATGGATGGATGGATGAGGCTGAACCCTTTAAATCGGGCGGTGGCATACGCCACCTAGCCATGGCTATCAACATAATTTGTACTTTGTGGTGGGTGAAATTTCACCCCTGCCTTAATTTTATCCACCAATCAGATAACCTCTGTTTGGTTATCTCTACCCGCTTAAAGTCTATTTTGCCTTCACTGTCCCTAAACCCCAATGCTTTGAAAAAATCAGCCCCGTTGCCTTGCACTGTAGGGTTAAGCCCCTTACAGAAAAGTATGAGGTGTTCAGCTGTTTCCTCTTCTTCTCCACACGCACAGCACAACGTGTCTATACCTTGGTACTTGACTCGGTACATCTTAGTCCGCAATACTCCCGTCCTGGCTTCAAACAACAAAGAGCTTCCCCTAGAATTATCGTAGATATTTTCTTTGGCAATTTCTTGCTTGAAAGTTCGGTATGTGCCCAGTGCTGATTTCGTCTGCATCCCTGTTTTCCACAGACCCCTCTCTGTTTCCTTAACCTTTTTCTTAACCGCTGTTTCCTGGTTTGCACCCCTCCTGCAGTCCAAATATTTGATTGACAGTTTTCTGGTCAGCTTCCTCCATTTTGTATCAACATTCCTCATGTACAAATAACTGAAAACTCTCCTTGCCCACCGCTTTTCTGCCATTTCTCTCAATCGCTCCTCAAATTCTATCTTGCTGCTGGCTTCCCTGCCCTCGAATGACGTCCATCCCATGTCACCCTGTACCCCCTGATTTGGTGTATTTCCGTGTGCTCCCAGAGCCAGTCTACCTACCCCTCGCTGCTTAACTTCCAACCTAAGCTTGCTCGAACCTCTGATCTCATGCACAGGACCGCATTGCCGAAAGTCAAACTAGGGACCATCACCCCTTTCCAAATCCCTCTCACCACTTCATACCTATTGTAATTCCACAGTGCCCTATTTTTCATCACAGCTGCATTTCTGCTACCTTTAGCCGTCACATATTTTTCATGTTCCGTTAGGTACTCAGCCCCATTGTTTATCCACACTCCAAGATATTTGTACTTATCCACCACCTCCAGCGTAACCTCCTGTATCCTATGCTCGCTGCCCTGATTATCATTAAAAGTCATGACTGCCGATTTTTCTTTACTAAACTTCAAACCTAAGCTATCTCCCTCTTTACCACAGATGTCCATTAATCTCTGCAAGTCTTCCTTGCTGTCAGCCATAAGTACAATGTCATCTGCATACATCAGTCCTGGTAATGACTGTTTAATCCATTCTCCCTGCTTGAAATAGGAAAGGTTGAAGCCAAGTCCGCTCCTCTCTAATTTTTTCTCTAATCCTTGTAAATACAGCATGAACAACAGAGGTGACAGAGGGCACCCCTGCCTAAGCCCCTGCTGTATCTCTATAGGCCCAGATACCTTGTTTTCCCATTTTATAAGCACCCTGTTACTTTTATAGATATATTTTAAAAGATTTCTTACTCCATCTTCCACCTCTAGAGTGCCCAGTATGTCCCACAAATCCTTTTGGATTACGCTGTCATAGGCTCCCTTGATATCCAGAAAGGCAAGCCATAGGGGCCTGTGTTCCTTTTCTGCTATTTCAATACACTGTGTCAATGAGAACAGATTATCTTCTAACCTTCTTTGTTCTCGGAACCCATTTTGTAGTTCCCCCAGCACCTCCTCGCTCTCCACCCATGCCTGCAGTCTGTCCTTTATAATCTGCATCACCACCCTGTAAACCACTGACGTCACTGTTATGGGACGGTAGTTGTTTATGTCGGCTTTGTCCCCCTTTCCCTTATATATCATGCTCATCCTGCTCAGTCTCCACCCGTCAGGGGCTTTACCGTCCATTATCATTTTGCTCACTGCCTCTCTTAATGCTTTCTTAGATTTTGGGCCCAATGTCTTTATCAACATAATTGGGATGCCATCAGGACCTGTCGACGTGCTACTAGGAACCCTCTTCTCTGCCCTTTCCCACTCGCTTTGTGCCAGTGGAGCCACTGCACTGACTAGTCCATCCTCACCTGATTGAGCACATGCTATGTTTCGTTCTTTAAATTTTTCTGTCATCATTGTTCTTATATGTTCCATTGCCTCATCTCCCTCTAGTCGAACACCTTGAGCTGTAACTATAAACCTCTGCTCTAGGCTAGTCTTATTACTCAAGGAGTTGAGATGTTTCCAAAATTTCTTCGCTGCTTTTCTATCCTTTTTGTTCACTTCTGACAACCATTGGCTCCCCTTTCTTCTGATCTCATTGATCAAATTGGATGCTTCCCTTCTACAGTTTAAGAAGTTGTTCCATTTTCTGCCTACATCAGCTTCTGGTTCACCCCTCTGCTTTGAATATCTGTGTTCCCTGGATGCTTCCTGGCGTTTCTCTATGGCCTTCTTAACCTCCTCATCCCACCAGCTCTTGGGTTTACGTCTTCTGTTCCCTTTTGTCCTGACTCGTACCTTAGTTAGCTCTAGCTCAAATAGTCCTGTTAAATTTGCATATGTCCATTTTGTTTTTGTATCCTCTGAAATTACTTCCTCAATTTGCTGGGTTGCTATTTCAAGCTGCTTTTCCGAGTAAAATATCCCACCTGGTTGTTCATCTTGCCTCCTACCGCTGCCGCCAGTTTCAGGATGGATGGATGGATGAGGCTGAACCCTTTAAATCGGGCGGTGGCGTACGCCACCTAGCCATGACCATTAACATAATTTGTACTTTGTGGTGGGTGAAATTTCACCCCTGCCTTAATTTTATCCACCAATCAGATAACCTCTGCTTGGTTATTTCTACCCGCTTAAAGTCTATTTTGCCTTCACTGTCCCTAAACCCCAATGCTTTGAAAAAATCAGCCCCGTTGCCTTGCACTGTAGGGTTAAGCCCCTTACAGAAAAGTATGGTGTTCAGCCGTTTCCTCTTCTTCTCCACACGCACAGCACAACGTGTCTATACCTTGGTACTTGACTCGGTACATCTTAGTCCGCAATACTCCCGTCCTGGCTTCAAACAACAAAGAGCTTCCCCTAGAATTATCGTAGATATTTTCTTTGGCAATTTCTTGCTTGAAAGTTCGGTATGTGCCCAGTGCTGATTTCGTCTGCATCCCTGCTTTCCACAGACCCCTCTCTGTTTCCTTAACCTTTTTCTGGGAGAAACTGGCGGCAGCGCCTCTGGCGGGCGCCGGAGCAGGCGACAGTGGGCCTCTTCGATTATCAGTCCCTGACAGTCCCGGACTGCTTGGGACTGCTGTGCCGCATTCGATTTTGCTCGGACAGCTTCCGAAGCTCCGCCCACTAGTCCGAATGTTGTCAGAAGCGCGTTCGTTTTTCACGGACCGGAAGTTCCGGACTGCCCGCGGCTGGATCACGTGACTGTGACGCGCTCTTCTGTCAGGGCTAGTCAGACCGGAAGCCGCGGATGGTTTGCGGACAGTCCGGGATTGCATAATCGAAGAGGCCCACTGAGTGCGCCGCGGCGACGCGGCGCAGGGATATGGCAGTGAGCACACTGCCCCTATTTTAGTACACTGTATCCATGCCGAACCTAGATGGCACACTCTAGCCAAAGTGACGTACACCGGAACCACTAGGTGGCGCGACTTCTTTTTCGGTGCCTTTCGGCTAGAGTGTACTAGAATATGGTTGTCTAGTACACTCTACTTTCGGCATATATATACATAACTTGCAACTACGTCACACCGCGGAACTCTGGGATACGATCTCGCAAGGCGCCGCCATTACCGAGCACACTGCGGCAGACGACACAGCGCCAAGCTGTGCGGATTTCTCATTTCCCGTCGACGCCGTACGTCGCAATGGCGATTTGTGAAATATTTGGCTGCAGTACGAGAAGTAAGTGCAAATCGCATGAAAAGGGACCAGACTCGGGGATGTACTGTTTGCCTGAGGTAATAACAAATCAGTGCGACCGCACAAAGGCGCTGGCCGAGAATCGGAGAGGTACTTGGCTTGCGCGCATCAACAGGAAGGACCTCAAGAATGGTTACCTGCAGAGAAACAGTCAAAACAAAATATCCGTCACAGCCTCCTTCATTTTCTGTCAGCAATCACATGAAATCGTTTTTTTTTTCTTTTTTCTTTTTTTGCTATTCCTCACAACAGTTGTTCATTCTTGTGTTCGGCTGCAAAGCAAAGAAAAAAAAAATGTGGTGACTGAGCACCACAATTGCTGTTTGCAGTGTTGTTGGCTGACACGAAGCTGGTAATGATCATGCACAAGTCTTGAAAGCAGCTGTCGTGCTCCCGTTGCAGGTAATCCCAAGTAATTTAAGGAAAAGAACAGGGACTCAGGGGCAGTAAAAAATACAGTTCGGCAGTAGACACACTAAAGCTGCTTTCCTGTAACGGATAGCAGGGAAACAGGAGTGTTTTTTTTTTCTTTTGCTTTCACTCTGCGTTGGCTCATTTCTGATCCAGATTGTGAAATTCGGTGTACGTTATCCCCGCTCGGCGACATCGCCGCGAGGCCGACGCGAGTTGAAGCTTCAATTTCACTTAGGCTGATGTATGTCGATCCTTTATGTGGTTATTGCTGTTTTTTTTATCACAGCTATGAAATGACGAGTGCATTCAGCTCACCTGGCTAAGCAAGACAACTCGCTTAGACGGCAACTTCTTCGCAATGAGGTTCCGGACCCATCCGCTCGTAAATACGTAGTTGTGCGAGTCGAGCGACTTGTAGCCTTCATCTGATCTAATGAAACATAACACTAGATAATTTATAATGTATTTTGTTGATGACACGAGATAATTTATAATGTCAACATGGGTAACCGGTGGTAGCAGGCTTGCGTTAACAGCGGCTTGCGCTCCAACTGGTAGCCGATATGGATCCACGCCATCACATAGGGCGATTTTTTCTTTGTACCTGGCCCGCGTTGGTCCCACAAGTTCATCAAAGTATGCAGGACAAAGTCCTGCACAATTCTCCTTCACCATGCGCGCAAGGCAATTGATTAAAGCATACGCACAAAGCAAAACGATCCGCCGCACGGACGTAAACACAGCTCCGCTGCTCCGGCACCACGACGTATGTGCTCGGTAATGGCGGACGCAAAACCGGAAGGCAGGAACTGACGTCACGTGCAACTTATGTATAGGAGGCTATGCTTTCGGTTTTGCTCAACCAGCCAATCAGCGCGCTTGAAAGCGAAAAAAGAAAGCCAAAAAAGACATTTCGCCCAAATTGAACGTTGGTCCCCCTGGAGGCGTTGCCCTGGACTCGGTAACATGAACAGGCTTTGCACCAGCATCACCAACGTTACTAGAAGAAAAATCTAGTAACGTTGAGCAGCACCACTGCACTAAAGGAAACGTCTCTGCACTACGGACATTTGCATCCACTGTTTAGGCACACGTACACACGAAAAGGGCCTACCGTAGCGTTAGATAGCGCACACACAGATATACGCGCTCGATTAACCTCAAAACGCAGAACGATGCCGACGAATACGCGTCGACCTAGCTCCCGCGATATTTCGACGTCAAATTGTCACATCTCTTTGTATTTGTTTTGCTCCACGCTTCACCTCCTCTGTCCCGCAGCTCCCTCTAACGGAAAAAACCCTACCGTCTAGTTCGTGGCGGACGCTGCTTGTGGTAAGCTTCTGTTTACAATGGTATCGTTTTCGCTTCCTTTCAATCGGAAGGGTGGCCACCGAGCCCAACAGTCTGATGAGTGCTAAGGGGTGGCGTTTGTTTTGACCTCTGATCGACGGTTACCTAGCGGGCATTAAAGATGCTGGTTCGTCCTAACCTATAAGGACTCTATATCGACCGTCGTTTCAGCATTGGCGATTTCGCTTGGCAGCGCACACCCTCGTGGTTCATAAGCCAATCGGCAGTTTAATTAAAAGGTTGATCACCTCGGTCATTATCTCATCATGCTCGCCCCGTATGCAGCATGTAAAAACATTTGTCGCTGCAATGGGTCGTGTTGTTTTTTCCGTGCATTGTCAAAGCGCCAAAAACGCAATCGGGTCAGGTTCACCGCGAATGATAACGAATAATGCGACATTATGAATTTGTAGAATTTAATTTGTGCTCCAAGACCGCTGAGCGCAAGTTGCATTAGCTTCACCTTCAGTGTTCATTTTGTAAGCGTTGTGTTGCAAAAAGCTCTTGTGATGTTTGCAAATGACATCAAGACAGCAATTTGCTTCAGCGCTGCTGGTGCACTTATGCCACTGTACAGTGCGCTTCATCGACCATTGCGGCATGCAAAAACAGCAAATGTAGTTCTTGAGATATGTAATCGCAGCATTGTTCACAAAATCAGGATACCTTTTTATGAGCTCCATAGTGTTATATGAATGTGCATGTCAACCTTGCCATGAAATTAACTTTGGCACTCTAGCCCTTATGTCTTCAATGAACTCTCTCTTGTCTGCTACAGTCTAAATCATTCGAAGCTTTAATCATGGTTAATGTTTTGAATCATTTAGTTGTCTGCTTGTAATCTTGTTGAAGCAGCCCAGCCTCATTGACAGCAGGATATTGAATGCAATTATCTTTGTTTTCTTTTGGATCGGTGAACGTATTAAACCAGCAAGTCTTGAGTGTCTGCATCAAAATACAAATAGATTGTGCTTTTGTAAATGCCTCTTTCTTCTCGGTGTCTGTAGCACAGAACAAATAATGCAAAATGAATATCCTTTGTTGCAAATGTGAAGCATCTGATTAATTGGTTAGTCTATCACGGCTCGTAGACAAACAGATGAAAATATTTTAGCATGTTTAACCACCAGACACCCAGTGCTACTTACTGTAAGAGGCTTCTCACGGGAAATGTTCTCATTGTCAGGCGGGGGGGTACTGGCCATGTTGACATTTCCGAGAAGGCAACTTGTATGTAGCAAACTGTCATGATGCTGTCATGAATATGCATGCAGGCTGCTGCTTCGAAGAAAACATTCAATAGTGGTCTTTCTTGACAATTTTAGAAGGCAGCGGCATGTTACGGTATGAACAGAGCAGTGAGCCTCACTCTGGCTGCACTGTGTGGGTGTTGAATCAACATTTTGTGCCTTAATTGAAGTGTCATACCATTGTTGAAACGAATGGCTGTAATTGATGAAGTGTATGACAAATGCTGCAGGGAAGGTGAGGTTCTGTAATGGCTTCCACTGCACTGTGCTCAGTACCATGAGTGGCGTTTGCTTGCAAGAAATGTGTTCCCAAAGTCTACACTGGTTCTGTGGGGCTACAAGTAAGCCCATGAGGGGAATTGGCAGGAAGGCTTTCGCATGATATCTTCCCATGCATGTGCACAGAAAGAATAACGAAGGATTGCGCATGTGACGAGCATTCATATTCTGAGGTGCAAGGGACTGCTCCCTTGTTGACAAAATATGCTTCCGGTGCAAGTTTTCAAGAGGTGTGACCACTTCTGCCCAAAATGGTTGACCTCGAGTCTCTCAACCACATGCCCTCGTCCTCTTTATTGCTTACTTTTTGTGCATGCTCCTGTAAGTGGTCATTCACACAACATTTGGTTCGGTAGATGGGCACTGTACTGCAAGAGATGGCATAAACCACAGCTTTGGAGCACTTGACGAAGGGCTTCTCATTCCTTGTGCGGCAACCTTGTCTGCTTTCACAGCATATTCGAGGGCACAGTTTAAAAATTAGCTTATTGGGGGCAGAAAGAGGCACGCCATGACGATGAGCAACCTTTTTAAGCTTGTGTTGACGTCCTTTGACGACCAGACATCCAAATTGAAAATGAGACATGGAATTTGTTGTATCTCTGACTGGCCATGCGGAGCGACAGCCAGTGCAAGCAAGCACGACGATAGTAGCATAATGACGATCCCTTTAATCGATTGGTTGCCACCCGTGGCGCTCTCCAGTACAATGTAATAACACTATAACATCCTCCCTTCTAAAAAAATGAGCCACAATGACGGCTCATTTAACTACCCTGACAATGACAAATCACATTTCATAGTCTGCGAGCCGTGAAGGTTGCCTTCTCTCTCGTGCTGATTGTCTCAGGGTTGCTGGTGGGTCGTTTCTTGCTGGTGATGCTTGACCTGCGCTTTTTGCTCTTGACAGCCCTGTTGTGGTCTGAGGTAGCTCAAGGCAGTTATGTGTGTCGTCGAACTCAAAGTTTGAGATGGCAGCGGGAAGAAAGTTAATATCGTGCTCCCCAGGGTACGGTACTAACCGTTCCCCGTTCCACGTGTGGCGTTCTTCCAGATCGTAGGTGTCTTGGTACTGTTGCTTAACAACAGTCAAAGGCTGGGAATATCTTACAGCACCTTTGGGAATGTACCCTGGCAACTTGACCCGTATTCGCTGGTGCGGATGAAGCACCGCATGCTTGGCAACTCATCGCCTATCCGTGTACTGCTTGCTTGCCTGCTGATGTTCGGCCACTCTGTGACGCAGCGCTTGCAACTGTATGTCTGGCCTATGGGAGAACTTAACACCTGGAGCTCCAACTAAATCCAGTTTAGTTCTTGGGTGACCACCATGCTGAAGCAGAGCAGGTTTTTCGCCTGTCATCGCGTGTGGGGTGCACCGGTATACTCCAAGGTACTCTGTGATGGCATCCTTTAAGGGCCGCCTTTCCTGCAAGCACACCTGGATGTAATCCTTAAGCACACAGTTAAATCGCTCGATCTGTTCATTCGCTTGTGGATGGTAGACTGTGGAAAGAGTATGCTTTATCCCTCTATCTTGCAGGAATTGTTCAAGCTCGATTGATGTAAATTGAGGCCCATGGTCGCTCACAAGTTCTTCGGTGTAGCTTTCTCTGCTGAATACACTGAGGAAAAATGATAGCGTTAGAAGACGTGACTTTCGCTGTGAAGCACACTTCTGGCCATTTGCTAAAGTCAATTAGTGTGATGGCAAACCAGCTATCTGCGGGCGCATAAGCGAATGGGCCAACTATTTCTTCCAAGGACCTGAAGGGAACTCTACCGGCTGTAAAGGCAGCACTACCAGGCAGGGTCAAACAGCTGCAAGCATCTGCCTGACAAGAAACGACGCACTTCGTCAAAACAAGTTTGACACTTTGAATCCACTTGAACTCAGAGTCCTTCCGCAGCAACTCGCGGAGAGGGTCGACCATCTCGGCGTATCGTGGGATGAACTTAGCATAACAGCCAGTCATTCCAAGAAAGGAATGCAGTGTTGCCTTGTCCGTCAGCGCAGCCGCATTCGGGATGGCATCAACGTTGCTCTGCAGTGGCCGCACGCCCTTGTCACTCACGATATGACCAAGAAAGGGAAGTTCGCTCACACCAAAAATGCACTGTGATTTAGCTTCAGCCCGTTATCGCCGATGCGCTGCAAAACTTGCCTGAGGTTTGTGTTATGTTCTTCAAGCGAACTGCCAAAAATGATAATGTCATCAATGTAGCAGAAGGTGTTTCTACAAGATAGCAAAATTGAAGTCATCATTTTTTGGAAAGCTGACGGTGCTGAAGCAAGTCCGAAACATACACGCTGGAATCGATGCAGTCCTTGGTGCGTAATAAACGCTGTTAAATCTCAGCTGTCTGTGCTCAATGGAACTTGGTGTTATGCTGCAGCTTAATCCAATCTCGAAAAGTACTTTGTGCTGTGCAGCTTATTGAGGAGCTCTTCTGTGTGAGGCAGCGGGAATTTATCGACAACAATTGCCTTGTTAGGCTCGTGTAGGTCAATGCATAAGCGTATAGACCCATCCTTTTTCCGCACAACGACAAGCGACAAGACCCATTCAGAATTATCAATTGTTTTGATGATACCCTCGTGTTCAAGACGCTTCAGTTCATTGGGCACTTGGTCCCTTACTGCCTTACTGCCAATGGTAATCGTTGCAATTTTGCAACAACCAGGGTTACGCCTTCACGAACTCGCACATTGTGAGTGAAGTTGCTAGCTGGACCTAGCTTCCTGTCGAACAAGTGTGCAAATTCGGTGCATAAATAATTTGGAATGCCCTGTGACACATGCGAAGATGTCATGCAGTTAACGAACCTGCCATCGATTTGCAGATACAGGGTGACGATGGCATCCAACCCCAGGATGTCCGTCACTTCAGGTACGACATGGAAGAGCACGTCTGCCTGGTGGTCGCGGAACGCTACGGGAGTGTCGAAACATCCGTGTACGGCGATGCAATTGCGTGAAAAATCGGAAGAGGGTGGCTGAAGACGATTGCAACGAAGTCGAAGGCTTCAGCTTCTTGTATGTAGTTGCAGACAAAATTGAGACCGCAGAGCCAGTGACCACTAGAAGTGAAATAGTGACAGCTTGTACTTGCACGTCTACGTGTACTCCTGTTGTATGTTGTCAGCCAAGGTGAAGAACTGTTATGACTTTAATGCCCTCTTCGTCAGTGACCTCCCGAATGGCTAGTGATTGCCTGGGCTCTTCTAGGCTTCTGCACATACGTTCGAAATGACCCAACGTACCACACTTGTTGCACGTCCTTGTTCTGGCTCTGCACGTTGAAGAACTTGCCATGTGCCTTGGGGAGCCGTAGCGCAAGCAAATTCTTGAGGTGGTTGGTGGCTGGTGTAGCACCGCTCTAGAGACCGTAGAGTGCTCCAGTCGCATGGATGATAATGCATGGTGGTCCACTACGTGAACATCCGTACGTGGGGTAAGTTGCAGAGAATATTGTTCCGTTGCTTCCATGGTTCTGGCAATGGCAAGCGCACGTTGCAAGTCAGAGCGGACCCTTCTAGCAGTAGTCGCTCTTGTAGCTGGCGGTGGCCAGTCTTTTCCACGAGCTGGTCCTGAATGAATTCTTCCAACTGCGTACCGAAGTCACGTGTAACAGAAAGCTCACGAAGACATGTGATGAATGAATCCACCTATTCCCCCGGCAGCTGAGCACGCTGGTGGAATCGCTACCGCTCAACGACGACATTAGTTGTTGCGACGAAGGAATCTTCGAGCTTTGCCAAAGCGATGTTAAATTCATCCTGTTTGTCCGTCGTCTTCTGGGCCGTGCCCGTGTCTTGCTCTTTTCCTGTCGAAGCCGATGACGGTTCTTCCAGTAATGCGTAGAAAATGCGCTGACCTTCCACGCCCAAACAGTGCAGCAAAAGCGCTTTGTGGCGAGCAGCAGGGTGGTCGTTGTTCCCCGAGGCCAGCAGATAATTTTCAAACAGTTTGCGCCACTGCTTCCACGGAATGGCTGGCTTTCCCAGCGCTGGCAGGAATTCCGGTGGCTGAAGGAGGCTCATCTTGCAGCTTATTCGAGTCCACTCCTCTTCACCCTCGTCGCCATTTGTTGTATCTCCGATGCGGAGCGGCAGCCAGCGCAAGCAAGCACGACGACAGTAGCCGAACGAAGATCCCTTTAATCGATTAGTAGCGGAAATACATACACAACCATAGGGGCCACCTGTGGCGCCCTCCAGTACAATGTAATAACACTATAACACAAAATCAATGTGCTGACCATCGTTCAACCAGACCCTGAGCGATTGCCCAACAACGCGATAGCTGCAGTGCCTTCGCTTGTGTGTATAATTAATCGCACTCAAAATGAGTCGAAACATGCCTTCGAAGTTGAAATGCCTAATGGTGCCGTCGAGTTCGTGCACCCGCTACTGGTAGACCTGAACTTAAAAGTAAGCAGTCAGGACGAAGGAAACTGCTTTTATAGTTTGGTTCTGTCCTTAGCGATTTAGAATCAGGTACTATTTACTTTGCACATACACAATAAGCGGCAAGCAGCAACACAGTGCTGTACCAACATCTGTACGTCACCGTTCTTGAAGACTGCCGGTCGCATTCGCTACGTAGATGGGTGTGTCTGTACATGTTGCTATGCTGACACATTTCTTAATTCCAATGCTACATGGCTTCCAGGAATGACATGCTGCTTCGGAGAAGCCATTAATAATTAATCACGATCCACGAAACGCTCAACGAATGCACACTCAACATAGGGCGCAGGTACACAAATCAGCTGACAAAAGTCCCTGCACCCTTCCAAAACGTTTACAGCAGCGTGCAGCAGAGGGCCGCACAGGAAAATGTAAAAGGTGGTTTTTTTTTTGCATTCACCTTGTGATAACACAAGGTACGCATTGTGATGCAGAACTGGGCCAGCTTAAAATGGTCGCAGGACCTCTTTAAAGCAATTTTCCCCCCTAAAGAGTCATTTTATTGTATGTTACCAATCCTCCAGCCATCTCCATCCCAGATTCATTCACCCTCAATTTTGTCTTAAAAACAGGGTAACTAAGTCCTAATTTACCTCCGCATGAATACTATGACAAAATATGCTCTATGGATTCCGTAGTACACACATGAATAGTTGTCACCAGCATTTTCTATACACCGTGTTCTCAGACTCTTGGAATGCACATTACTTTGTATTATCATAAAAGCATTCTATTTCATTCTTTGCTCTATGATCTAGTTTCATCACTGGCCCTTTACATTTTTTTATATGGCCCACTGTAAGTCATCCTATAATAACATAGCCCTTCGTATTGTTATTCAATGTGGCTCTGAGCTGTACTTTGAAGGACTGGGGTTTTTCCATGCGCACCTAAAGTATTCCACTTGTTACCTAGTATGATAGCCATGATGCCTTTGCCTCCTTTCATTGCGCTCTATGTTTCATTGTTTGTGCTTTTCTATGCAATTCCTTTAATCTACACCACTTGCCTGATGAGAGGCAACCATTTCTTTCCACTGAACCCTTCTCACTCCAACCAGAATGTATTAGCACAGCATTAAACCAGGAAGACCCTTTTGTAGACCTTGTTTGGTTGACTGTGCTCCACGAGTCAAGGACGTTTGCGTTCCTGGAGGCATTGCATAGTGAAGGGCTAGCAACATAGGTCATCTCTACAGCTACCATGACAAGTGGAACAGAGGTGTATCGGGAACGTCTTTTATTTATTTATTTATACAGTCCCACATTTGCTCAGAGAGCATTACAGTGGGGGGGGGGGGGGGGGGGGGGAATAATACAAATCTAAAACAGTGGTAATTAAGGTTACATAACAAAAAACACCGTGACGAATAATGCAGTGCAGGCAGCATAACTATCTCCAAAACAAAAAGGAAAAAGAAAGAAAAGGACTATATGTACATATATACATATATACACATACATGTGCATACATAAATATATAAACACATATACGCACATATACACTCATAAATATATATAGTAGGCGAGCAAACGCGAAAAAAATAATATCAAGACACATGAACTGATCACATGTCAAGCAGTTCAATGAAAAAAGGCTGAATTTGATGTTTTAGAAACGGTGTCCTCAGGCAGAGCATTCCATTCATTGATGGTTTTTGGGAAAAAAGAATACTTTAACAAGTTCGTTCTTGACTTCATTGGCCTTACTTTTAATGTGTGTTCACGGCGATGGGATATGTAATGCGGGTTAAGCATGTGTTTTGATTTATTAATGCCAATATTATTGTAAAAGATTTTATGAAAAAATTTGAGATGCAAGCAACGCTGGTGTTCGGCTAACGTCGAAAGTGCTAGGCGTATTTTCATTTCTGTGACGCTACTAGATCTGCGATAGCTCCCAGTGATAAAGCGTGCCGCTCGGTTTTGTGTGCTCTCTAGGATGTATTTAAGGTTGTCCTGATAAGGGTCCCAATCGTTCATGCGTACTCAAGAATAGGCCTTACGTATGTCGTGTATAATAGACAGTTTTAGAATTGGGGACCCAAGACTCTGGGCTCCCAAGCCGCGTTGCGTTAGTTGCTCTTGGATTTAGAGGAGCAGCAGAGTTCGATTTAGAGGAGCAGCAGAGTTTGAGAATTGGGTCAAACGCAGACAGCGTTGGGTCGAGCGCTCGTGACGCCCTAGTGGGGAAAATAAAAAGGTGCTTGAAAGCAACAAAGAAGATAAGCTTTTCTTGCAAGTGAAAACGAACAGAATGCATTTTTGAGCAAAAAGAGCCAACAATAAAATGTCACAAACGTAATCGTTTTGTTAGTACTACAAATGAAGTGAACTATTGTAAGTCAAGCAAAGCTAATCACATCCAAGTGCTCTTAAACGGTGTTTTTTTTTTTTTGTGATTCACTTCAAAACGGTGAGTTCACCTGTCTAAAATGGCAAAAATCAGTTGAAAGACAGCAAGTTTGCTCTGCGATCATCTGCTGTACGCTGATTTGAGTTGGGCTGACATCAAAGATCTATTTCTACCGTTGCCAGAAGCGATTTACTGACGTCATGACCGGCGGCAGTATACGTCTCGCGAAGGTTGCATATTGACCGCAGCGACAATGTTTTCTTCGTACTCTCTGCAAGACTTTTTGCAACTTGTGGCCGCAGCTTAATGTCCTGAAAAGGGTTCGTTGCGAGCACTTCACGCAATATACAGATGTCATCTTCTGCTGTGTAGTGCGAGCGCGCGTATGTAGCTCTCGGAGCAGTCATGCTTACCGCCTGAGAGATAACGGCTTTGGATGGCTGCGGCTCGTACGGCTCTCCTGGCTGTCTCGCGATTTCTCGTCATCCACGAGGGTGACCCAAGACGGCTTGGGGGCCCACGCTAGTTTTAGATTTTTGGGTCTTGGGTTAACGCGCACGCAAGAACCCAAGACAGGCTTGGGTTCTGCACATGCGCACTTGCGGCCCGCATTTCTCTTGGGTCCCCAAGCCGCTTGGGCCCCCAATTCTAAAACTCTCTAATAACTTCCTGGTTACCAGAGGACAGGGGTGAAAATTTCGAGCCAAGAACATTAGTGTGTTATTCCCTTTCGCGGCAATCTCGGCAATGTGATCCTGCCAAGTAAGATCGCTTTAGAAGTGAACGCCGGGGTACTTGGCCCCTGTTACGCTCGAAATGGTCAAATTATTCAGCCTGTAAGAATGGGAAACGTCATTTTTTTTCCTAGAAAAGCACACGTAGTTCCATTTTGCAGACACTTGCAACAAACAATTCATGAGTGGAACTGGCAAAGCTTGAGGGTTGGTGTAATGTTCAGTAGGGAACAAGAATTTTTGATTGGTAGTCGGCCTCGTGAAATACCACAGGATTACATATGTCTAAGCTAACTAGGAGGGAAAAAAATGTGCTGATAAATAAGGTTTTCTCTTAAGTGTACAACAGCAGCTTGTCCTTGGAAGTAATTGCTTACAGTTGTGACAAAACAGTAATTGAGAAAGGTGCAACAACAGCAAGCAGCAGTGAAATTGGGCACCTGCTGCAGGCAATGCCTGGAGCGACTAGCCGGGGCTAACAGCATGTCTGGTGGTGTGGCTGCTGACATTGAGCCCAGCACAGAGCTGCATAACCTGCCACAGGCCCTCGCCACCAGCATCGACCGAGAGGATCTCGGGGCCAGGTATGTCATTCAAAGTTGCTTTTTGTTAATCACAGAAATGTAGTCAAGTGCAGTGTTACCGGAGGGGGGGGGTCAACACAACCATATTGTCACGTAGTAGTGACGCTGAAGAAAACAGTCGTAAAACTGTGTACGACGAAACTGGTTGTTTATTGGGCGAACCTGTGCCCACAAAAGCAAGGTACACTCAAAGCACAACGATAGCGGCGAACACAGTCGGCGATCGTCGAAAATCTGATCAGCGGCGAAACGCGTCGGCTTTTATACCTGAGTCATCGAAGGTTCCAGATTAATCCCTGATGCCCGCGTGTCTTCCAGAAAGTTCTAGACAATTCGCGTCGCTCATACAATCAGATTACATGGGCGTCGGTGACCACAGACGACGGATAGAAGCATCGATAACGTCCGAGAAGCTTCCAATGCAGGCGCGTCCTGCGCCGAGCGATAACGTTTAACATTTGTCAGCCAATGTTGAAAGCGGCCACCAGTGAAAGATAAACATGTGTACGTGTCAATACCCTCCCCTTAAAAAGCATCGTCCCGATGCTACAAACAAACACAAAAGCGAAAACAAAACCATGCGTAATAAACAAAATAACAAAAAACAATAACAAAATAACAAAGTACCCAAGTTTGTCAGCGGGCGTAGAAAGGCTTAAGACGCACCACGTGGATGACTTCAGGTCGTGCCCGGCGCCGCTGTGATTGCGAAATGCCGTCTGGCACGACCTCATAGTCCAGTGCGCCAATACGTCGGGTGATCTTATATGGTCCGAAATAGCGACGTAACAGCTTCTCGCTAAGTCCTCGTCGGCGTATCGGAGTCCAGACCCAAACACGGTCACCGGGCTGGTACTCGACGTAGCGTCGTCGAAGGTTGTAGTGTCGGCTGTCGGTCCTCTGCTGGTTCTTGATGCGCAGTCGGGCGAGCTGTCGACCTTCTTCGGCACGCTGCAAATAAGTGGCAACGTCGAGATTTTCTTCGTCAGCGACGTCTGGTAGCATGGCGTCAAGCGTCGTTGCCGGGTTCCTTCCGTAGACCAAGTTGAACGGCGCCATGTGCGTCGTTTCTTGCACGGCCGTGTTGTATGCGAAGGTCACGTACGGAAGGATGGCATCCCACGTCTTGTGTTCGACGTCGACGTACATTGCCAGCATGTCGGCGATGGTCTTATTTAGGCGCTCGGTGAGGCCATTCGTCTGCGGGTGGTAGGCGGTGGTGCGGCGATGGCTTGTCTGGCTGTACCGCAGGATGGCTTGAGTTAGTTCTGCCGTAAAGGCCGTGCCTCTGTCGGTGATGAGGACTTCTGGGGCACCGTGACGCAGGAGGATGTTCTCAACGAAGAATCGGGCTACCTCGGCGGCACTGCCTTTGGGCAAGGCTTTTGTTTCGGCGTAGCGGGTTAGGTAGTCCGTAGCGACGACGATCCATTTATTTCCGGACGTCGACGTCGGAAAAGGCCCCAGTAAGTCCATCCCGATCTGCTGGAACGGTCGGCGAGGTGGCTCGATTGGCTGTAGAAGTCCGGCTGGCCTTGTCGGCGGTGTTTTGCGTCGCTGACAGTCTCGGCATGTCCTTACGTAATGGGCGACGTCGGCAGAGAGGCGAGGCCAGTAGTATTTTTCTTGTATCCTCGCGAGAGTGCGTGAAAAACCGAGATGTCCAGCCGTTGGGTCGTCATGGAGAGCTTGCAGAACCTCTGGACGCAATGCTGAGGGTACCACGAGGAGGTAGTTGGCTCGGAGAGGCGAGAAGTTCTTCTTTAGGAGAATGTCGTTTTGCAAGAAAAACGACGCCAATCCTCGCCTGAACACCTTCGGCACAATGATGGTCTTGCCTTCCAGGTAGTCTACAAGGCTCCTTAGTTCCGGGTCGGCTCGCTGTTGTTCGGCGAATTCGTCGGTACTGATTGGTCCCAAGAAAGTGTCGTCATCCTGGTCGTCCTGTGGCGGCGGTTCGACGGGGGCGCGAGACAAGCAGTCGGCGTCAGAGTGCTTTCGCCCGGACTTGTAAACGACGGTGATGTCGAATTCTTGAAGTCTCAGACTCCATCGTGCGAGGCGACCTGAAGGATCCTTCAAGTTAGCTAGCCAACACAAGGCGTGGTGGTCGCTCACAACTTTAAAGGGCCTGCCATAGAGGTAGGGACGAAACTTTGATGTAGCCCAGATGATGGCGAGGCACTCCTTTTCTGTTGTGGAATAATTTGCTTCCGCCTTCGATAGCGACCGGCTAGCGTAACTTACAACCCTTTCTAGTCCATCAGTCCTCTGCACAAGCACGGCGCCGAGTCCTACGCTGCTTGCGTCGGTGTGGACTTCGGTATCGGCGTTTTCGTCGAAATGCGCAAGTACTGGCGGCGATTGCAGGCGTCGCTTCAGTTCTTCAAATGCTTCGAGTTGCGGCGTCTCCCACTTGAACTCGACGTCGGCCTTCGTGAGATACGTCAGTGGCTCTGCGATCCGTGAAAAATGCTTTGAGTGTACCTTGCTTTTGTGGGCACAGGTTCGCCCAATAAACAACCAGTTTCGTCGTACACAGTTTTACGACTGTTTTCTTCAGCGTCACTACTACGTGACATCTGGTGGAGGTGCTGGGTAAAGACCAAACGGCATGACCTTGAACTCAAACAGTCCGTCTGGTGTTATAAAGGCCGTCTTCTCCCGATCCCTCTCGTCGACTTCGATTTGCCAGTAGCCGGTTTTGAGGTCCATCGACGAAAAATACTTTGCATTGTACAGTCGATCCAAGGCGTCGTCAATCCGTGGGAGGGGGTATACGTCCTTCTTCGTGACCTTGTTGAGGCGACGATAATCGACGCAGAAACGTAGGGTTCCATCCTTCTTCTTCACTAACACCACGGGGGACGCCCACGGACTCTTGGACGGCTGGATGATGTCGTCGCGTAGCATTTCGTCGACTTGTCGCCTTATGGCCTCGCGTTCGCGCGCCGAAACTCGGTACGGGCTCTGACGCAATGGGCGGGCATTTTCGTCGGTTATGATGCGGTGCTTGGCGACAGGGGTTTGTCGAACTTTTGACGACGACGAGAAGCAATCCTTGTATTGCAGGAGCAGAGCTTTTAGTCGTTCTTTCTTATGCCTGGGAAGGTTCTGATTGACGTCGAAAGTTGGTTCAGGTATTATAGTCGTCGTTGCGGGTGCACTGGAATCCGTGAAGGCGAAAGCACTGCTGGCTTGTACTATTTCGTCGATGTAGGCGACCGTGGTGCCTTTGTTAATGTGCTTGTATTCGGGGCTGAAGTTCGTGAGCATCACCGTTGCTTTCCCTGCACGTAGCTCAGCTATGCCTCTAGCGACGCAAATTTCACGGTCGAGCAGTAAGTGATGATCGCCCTCAATGACGCCCTCCATGTCTGCAGGCACTTCGGTGCCGACGGAAATCATTACGCTGGAGCGAGGCGGAACGGTGACTTGTTCTTCAAGCACATTCAAGGCATGGTAACTTATGCTTGTATGCGGTGGTATCGCGTTGTGCGTTGAAAGCGTTATCGACTTGGACCTTAAGTCGATGACTGCACCGTGTTGATTTAGAAAGTCCATGCCTAGGATGACATCCCTGGAGCAGTGCTGCAGGATTACGAAGCTCACCGGGTAAGTGCGGTTGTTTACCGTGACTCGCGCTGTGCAGATTCCAGTCGGCGTTATTAGGTGGCCTCCCGCTGTCCGGATATCGGGTCCTTGCCAGGCTGTTTTCACCTTCTTCAACTTGGCGGCGAACGGGCCACTGAAGACGGAATAGTCGGCTCCAGTGTCGACGAGAGCGGTGACGTTATGGCCATCGATGAGCACGTCTAGATCGGTAGACCGGCGTCTGGCGTTGCGGTTAATTCGTGGCGTCGGATCACGGCTGCGTCGGCTTGCTCTGCTGCTGCTACGTCGCGTCGGAAGGTCTTCTTTCGGCGGCGAAGTGTTGTCAAGGCTGTTGCTAGGCGGCGTGCTGATATCTCGTCGTGATGAATCGCGAATCGTCGTCGTCGGCGGCGTCGGAGGATCTTCGGCATTGCGTCGTACAGCAACCGCACCTCCATCGGTTGCTGCCTTTAGTTTCCCGGATAGGGGCTCACGGACCGGCCCCGGGCTGGGCCAGTGTATGGTCGGCGCTGCGGCGACAGGTAACGTCCTGGTGACGGCGAGCGTGAGGGTCGTCGTGGTTGCCACTGGGCTCCGGCGAGGTAGTCGGCGATGTCACGTGGCCGCTCGCCAAGCTGTGGACGCGGCGCGTTGACGGCGAACCCTCGTAGGCCCATCTCGCGGTATGGGCATCGGCGGTAGACATGACCAGCTTCCCCGCAGTGATAGCAGAGCGGGCGGTGGTCGGGGGCGCGCCAAATGTCCGTCTTTCTCGGGTAGCTGCGCTGGGTGACGGGCGGGCGTGCTGGCTGCGGCGGCGGCGGTGGGCGACGGAACTGCGGCGTTACTTGGCCCTGGTGCGAGCGTGAAGGAGGGCCTTGACGACGGGCAACGGCGGCGTAAGTCAGCGCTTCCGGCTGGGGTTGCGGCGATTGCGGCTGCACATCAGGAACTCCAAGTGAGCGCTGAACTTCTTCTTTGACGACGGCGGCGATAGATGCCACTTGAGGCTGCGACCTGGGTAAGAGCTTCTGCAGCTCCTCGCGAACGACTGCTCTGATGGTCTCGCGCAGGTCGTCGGCGCCTAGAGCTTGAGCATCGGCGTAGTTGGTCAGGGCACGGCGGTTGTATTGCCTAGCGCGCATTTCAAGCGTCTTCTCGATCGTTGTGGCCTCGGAAAGAAATTCGGCGACAGTCTTGGGCGGGTTGCGCATCAATCCGGTGAATAGTTGCTCTTTGACACCCCGCATCAAGAACCGAACTTTCTTTTCTTCAGACATGTCGGGGTCGGCGTGGCGGAAGAGGCGAGACATCTCCTCCGTGAAGATCGCGATGTTCTCGTTCGGCAATTGCACCCTGGTTTCTAAGAGAACCTCTGCCCTCTCCTTTCGTACGACACTCGTGAAGGTCCTCACGAAGTTTTCACGAAAAAGGTCCCACGTAACCAGGGTGGTCTCTCTGTTCTCAAACCAGGTCCGAGCAGCGTCATCCAACGAAAAATAGACATGGCGTAGCTTGTCGTCGTCGCTCCATTTGTTGAACGTCGCGATCCGCTCGTATGTCTCCAGCCAGGTTTCAGGGTCTTCAGCCGATGATCCACGGAAGGTCGGGGGCTCCCGAGGTTGTTGCAGCAGGATGGGGGACGCTGGGGCTGCCATTGGGGTCGTTGACTTGGCCTTGATCGCTGTGGTCTTCTCGGGAAGAAGTCCGTACTCCGGCAGAAGTCCTTGCTGCCTACGGCTAGCTCGCTGGTCCTTGGTGACGTTGGCGTTGTCCTCCGGTTTCGGGCTTGGATCGCGGCTTTGCGGGGGCGTTCGCTGCATGAACGCACTAGCACCTCCACCAGATGTCACGTAGTAGTGACGCTGAAGAAAACAGTCGTAAAACTGTGTACGACGAAACTGGTTGTTTATTGGGCGAACCTGTGCCCACAAAAGCAAGGTACACTCAAAGCACAACGATAGCGGCGAACACAGTCGGCGATCGTCGAAAATCTGATCAGCGGCGAAACGCGTCGGCTTTTATACCTGAGTCATCGAAGGTTCCAGATTAATCCCTGATGCCCGCGTGTCTTCCAGAAAGTTCTAGACAATTCGCGTCGCTCATACAATCAGATTACATGGGCGTCGGTGACCACAGACGACGGATAGAAGCATCGATAACGTCCGAGAAGCTTCCAATGCAGGCGCGTCCTGCGCCGAGCGATAACGTTTAACATTTGTCAGCCAATGTTGAAAGCGGCCACCAGTGAAAGATAAACATGTGTACGTGTCAATATTATAACGTCTGCCACTACTTTGTCTGACCATATGACAACCTCGGCATTTCACCTTCATTGTAAAAATCAAAATAGACTTGAAAATTTATTTGCAGAAACATGAAAGAAAATGGGCACTTAACAGCGAGACCAATGCCAAAATGAAGTGTACCTTTTTGGGCATTAACGAAGCAGCTTTGCTTTCTGTGCCAATGACGAGTTTATTGTTCAGGCATTTTCGTTCGTCCACTGAGTGCCACAGACAAGTGGCAGTTGTTTAATCATTTTGGTGGGGATTACTCAATAATAGATGGCACCAGCTTGACAAAACACTATTTTGTAAGCGCAGTTGGCACAGTGGAAGCCTGGCTCCCCGGGTTTTGAAAATGTTGGCACAACGTTAGGCAGCTGCAGTGACTATTGCCTTTTGTAATGCTGGAATTGCGGTGTCTTCGGCTGTTTTTTTTCATCCCAGTAAATGATTAGATTTGGAAAGCTCTAGTGAGTCATGTTTGGAGCTTGGCACATGTAAGGGCTTCAGGCAACCTCTCTCTCGTGTGGATGCAAACGTTTTGTTGCCTCTGCGATTTCTTTTCCTCACAGCGCTATGTATGATGCGCAGCATGAAGGCAAAAGCACGCTTCAAGCTTCATGTAGGCTCTTTCTGTGGCCATGCCTCTCTGGAGATGAAAAACATGAAAAGTGTGGCATTAATAGACACCAGAAAATATAAAATGAGCGGCTGATATTGCGATAACAAAAGCTGTTTGCGATGAACCAGTCATAAAAGAAATCAAGGAAACTTTGGTGGCTTTCTGAAAAAAAAGTTTGCATAGAAATGGTTAACCTTGATATAAACAATGTAATGAAAATTTTACAAATTTCTTTAGTGATTTCAGCTTCATTGGACAGTATGTATTGTTTACTGTAAGTTAATGAAGTAATTTAAAGGAAGCTCCCATGCATGATCTGCACACTTTTTGTTATGAGTAAATAAATAATAACCTGAGGGAGACGTGTGCTGGCCAGAAGCTGCTGCCAAGCAGTTTGTGCCATCCAGTGCTTATGCTGCATTCCTTTTGGTTCTCAAAAGGAGTGCAATGTGTGGCTTTGTTACCGAGAAGGGTTTCCCTGCCGCATCGAGGTTGTTGCAACAACTAACAGTGAGGCATCACCTGCCTCATGTTGTCCAGGCTTGTTGTCTAAATGCTGCTGGAACATACAAAGGTCAGTCACGAAAGGTCAAGTGGTAAGCACCACCGGAAGCCGCTGCACCAAAGTTTCTCCCTCTCACTGCGGCTGTTTCTGCTCATCACGGACGCCATCTACATGCTCCTCGCTGCACACGACAAGGCTTGTCTAGGCCTAGCACAGAACAAACTCCAGCTGAACCTCAAGAAGACCTGACAATAGACACAATCGGAGCACAAACAGCGTCCGTGGTGGCAACCTGCTTGAGCTCGTCAATAAATGGCAGCTTAAAGCACGGACCTGGCATCAAAGCCACCTGGCTGGCACACTGCAGCAGGTGTGCTCTGCAACCATCAGATGTGAGATCGCCTGAAGGTCTACCGCACAGGCGTCAGCTATACGGCTGCGAGTACTGGCTGTCACGGAGGTGATGCACTGGTTCAGCGGCATCACTTGCTTTGGGCCTGTGGTAGCGAGTGACAGAGCCGGTTCGAGGGCAAATACAGAACTGCTTTATTTTGCAGGCAACGAACTATAAAAAGGCTGCTTGCCTGATGACGTAACACAAGATAGCCAATCAGGTTTGACACATGTCGGCACAGCGCTTCATATCATTTCTCCCTTTCTTTTAAAGCTGCAGGCTTTGCACGGGCCTCTGTTGTCGAATAGACCTCTGCAAAACTGGCGGAGTTGTGGGACATTGAGCCTGTTTGGCTGGAGGTAAAACTGAAGGGACAGGAATGGTGCCGTTGGGTTCTGAACTTCCCGGAATAAGCCACTCTCCTTGTGTTGATGCCTGCTGTTCCCTGTTGTCCAGGCTAGGCTGGACTGGGTCGGGTGCCTCCACCTTTGGAGTCGCGGGTGACATAGGCACCCGACGGCGAATTTGTTCCAAGTGACGCCGGGCTGATCCATCTGGAGTATCAACCGTGACCAGCCGAGAACCCTCAATGCCTTGGATGACGCCTGGGCACCAATGCCTGCCTTGGCCAAAGTTGCGCACCGACACAGGATCTCCACACTGGAATCTGGATGGCTGTGATTGACTCCGAGATAGAGATGGCGCACATGTATCCAAGTGGGAACGAACTTGTAAATTCAGCAGCATTTCTGAAGGGCACTTGCCGCACGGTAATGGGGTATGTCTGTAGCCTAGCAACACTTGTGCTAGCTTCGTCTTGAGATCGCTCACCGTCGAGTGCTTGAGAAGGCCGTCCTTTATGGTGCGAACAGCACGCTCTGCAAAGCCATTAGACTGTGGGTGGTGTGGCGCACTGTGTAGTGTGTTATGTTGTTGTCAGTCATAAATTGGCAAACTGCTTGCATGGAAACTGAGGCCCGTTATCTGACACGACTGTTTGCGGCAAGCCAAAATGAGCGAACAGTTCGCAAAGCCCACGAATGTGACGTTGGTGGTGGAAGACCTAACAGGGTGTGCCTTGATCCATTTTGTGTGTAAGTCGACGACTATCAGCAACATGCGTCTTTGGTCCGGCATAATCGATGTAAATGTGTGACCACTTGGTTCCTGTTTCTGGCCAACTGATAGGAGCCTCACGATGCGGCATTGGTTGTACTTGTATACATGGGATGCAAGAATGTGCAAAACTTTCGATCTCACCGTCTAACCCAGGCCACCAGAATAGCGTCTGAGCCAGTCTTTTCACTGCAGATGTACCTTGGTGCGACAGATGCAGCTCCGCAAGCATGGGGCCTCGCGCTTTGCAGGGTGCGAGAATCCGATGACCCCAGTAGAGCAGGCCTCCTGTGCTCGACAGCTCTAGCCTTCTGCAAAAATAAGGTTGAAGATGACTTACATGGCAAAAGGCGTTTAGGCCATCCATTAAGTAAAGGGCTGGACGATACCGAGGTCTGCGCTCGTAGGGCATCAACCGGCACTGAAGAGCTCTCTAAAAAGAGTGCTTAATCCGGTAAGGTGCCCGAGTGGCCAGCATCTGGAGTCAATGACTGAGAGAGTTGGCGTTTTGCTTCCCGGCCCTATATTCAATGTGGTATCGATATTGGCTTAGGAACAGAGCTCACCTCTGAATACGTGCCAACGCCAATAACGCCACTAATGGCATCGGCACGTCCCACTAATGGTTGATGGTTCGTGACCAACAGAAATTCTCAGCCCAGCAGATAGTCTTGAAATTTTGTTACTTCAAACACCAGCGCCAGAGCTTCCTTCTAGAGTAGTGAATAATTCCTTTTGGGGGTGTTAACATGCGTGAACGTAAAGCAATGGGCTTATCCATTTTACCCATGCATTGCGCGAGTACAGCCCCTTGACCCGACGGTGACGCATCACATTCCAACTGCACTGGTCGGTCGGGGTCGAAAAATGTCAGCACTCGTGAACTCAGAAGAGTTTGTTTAGCCAGGCAATATGAATTTTCCTGCTCGGTTCCCCACTGCCATTTCTGCTCTTTTTGGCCCAAGTAGATGATTGCGTCTTAACAGAAATGACATTTACAGTGCCGACCACTTATAACGTAACCGCTTTTAGCGCGGGACCGGTTATAGCGTGGTTTTTTTTTACCACCGATATATCTCCCATAGAACTCAATGTATAGGTGGACCGTTTATTGTGTAGGCGCGCGAAGCAGAGTACCGGTTATAGCGCGGTTCTTTTCAGTGCGCGACCATGAAATCGCCACACGGAGCACGGCCGCAGGGTTGCCGGGCGTACAAACGCGGAGGAGTAAAAGCGCGGGCGCGCGCGTGGAGACTAGCGGTGAAAAGCAAAACAAAAAGTCGCAGTTTCCCCCGAACGGCGAAGCAAATTTACTAGTAGAGTATACGGAGTAAGGATAGTAGTTTTATCACCTGCATAAACTTGGCCACATCCGCTTACTAACTGAATTAACAAGCATGGTGTCAGCGCACACAAGCAAACATGAATAGATCGCACTCGACGACCGCAGACAAGCACTGTAAAAATGCAGGCGTGAGCAAACGCGGCAGCAGCAGCGACCGAAGGTTCGTGTGGTCTATCGCTTCAACGGAAACTGAGCGGCGAAAGCACAGCGCATAGAAAGGGTCAGAGCCGTGTGGAGATCGCTTTCAAGATACGGTGCGCGCGACAGCCCTCAGCCGCGCAAAGTACGCAGTGGCTTGCAGAGAAAGCCGCGCCCCCTCCCTCCCGCGCTGCCTTCTCACTTTCCTCCTTTTGTGGGGGAGATTGAGTCGCCAGTTCCCCTTGCGCCCGGTCTCAAGATACGCATTGAGTGCCGCAGCTAAACGTCGCCTCCCTTCCCTCCCTCTCATCCCCCCACGGCCTACCGCACGACGAGAGTCGTCGCGTTTGCTATCCGCCGTACATTCTCTCTCCGTGAAAGCACGCGTCCCTAGCGCGCTTTCACTCGCACATACAGCAAACGGCACACAGCATTTTTTTTTTTTTTCAGGAGTGGGAAGGTGGGCGCGGGCGTGGAGATCAGCGGTGAAAAGCGAAACAAAGCAGAAGGGCGGGAAACTTTGGAAGAAGGAGGGCGCGTGTTTTCATCACTATAGCAGCGTCTAGAGTGAACTAGAAAGCAGCATCCAAGCAGGGTGCGCGGAGTGCGGGGAAGAACGGTGGCGCACTCCTTTTTTTTTCTTTTTAGTGTTTTTTTTTTTTTTTTTTTCAGGAGTGGGAGCGTGCGCGTGTCTCCAGACGAAAATAACAGCGTTCTTCCGCTGATGCCGCATTTGTTAAGGGAACTTGGTTTCTGTGCTGTGTTGCGATTGTGTTGCGATTGTGTTGCGTGTGTGTGTGGGAGGAAACATGTTATAAATTGTGTTTGAAAGGTGGGTTGCCCGTTTGGCATAAGCAAAAGCCGAAAAAAGCATGCTTTGGTTATAACGCGGTACCGCTTATAGCGCGGATTTTTACTACTCCCGCGACTTACGTTATAAACGGTCTACACTGTATCTGCTTTAAGCTTGACACCGTTCTCTTGTAACCTACGCAAAACATCCAGGAGCACAGATTTATTACCATCTTGACGTTTCGCTATCAATATGTCGTCCAAGTACAACTGCATGGCTGGGAGGACAGCCAGAACAGTTTCCATGTGCCGCTGGAAAATTGCGGGAGCTGAGGCAACACCAAACGGAAGACGGTTATAGCAGAACAAGCCCTTGTGAGTGTTTATCATGGCCAGTTTCTTTGCCTCTTCATCCAACAGAAGTTGATTATATGCATCCTTGAGGTCTAGAGTAGTGAAAAGGGATCCCCCACAAAGCGACGTGATAATGTGCTCAATGTTTGGCAGTGGCTACTGCTCGGTTACGCAGGCAGCATTTATGGTAGTTTTGAAATCGCCACAGATGCGAATCATGATTGCGGCAACACCTGTGCGTGTTGTATGTGTATTTTCTTGTGTTCGAAATAATGGAAACTTGTTTTTTAAGTCTGGATAATCGGCACTCGCCTACCACCAATGTTGTTTACATTACGCGTAGGCCTAGTGCATCCGTCGAGTTCGTAACCGGTGATTGAACGAGCCCAGCTGAGAAACTCTGCCGAAGGAAATGAATTTTCAGTTCCGTTTGGCGCTTTGAAATATGGCATTCCTGACTTCGTCTGGTGTGTGGTGGGGTGAATGAACCGTGTGAATCTTCGGGTGGTGAAGTGCGGCGTGTTTCGTGTGTGAATTATTTGGTCTCAGGTGACTGAAGTTTAACTGGCGAGCTCTGCGCTGTTTACAGCGGCAGAGGTAACTTTAGAAAGCGAAAGACACTAGTAGCCGAACAATGGTAAGTACATCTTCAGCCCTGCCATCCGTTTCAGCTGACAGTGTGCTCTTTGATTCAGCATGTGTAATCTAGTTCAGGTGCAAGTTTACAGTACTCCTTCACTCACTTCTTTCAAGTGCAGGCGTCTTATGGGCTAGTTGGGGATAAATCACTCGTGCAGCACTCAAGAACGCTCACGCACTGAAGGAAACATGACACAGTGCTGTCATGTCGGAGTCTGTGTGTCCTTGTACTTGTGGGGAGCATACACTGCCACCTTCTCCCGCGGGCGCTCGCCCGTCGCTTGCGCACGAAGCACACGCGGCGGTATCCGGGCGGACATCTCGTGTGCGCACAGCGCGCGCTGCTGGAGCCGGGCGGCGCGGCCGCCGCGCACATGGAGGCAGCTGGTATTGCTGTCGGTGCGGAGCGCTCAGGAACAGCTAGTAATGCTGTGAGCGCGCTGGATTCCTATCTGCTGAATTCCGACGGCGTCCTGCTGAGGTATATTCCCACCGAGAGCAACACAAGTGAGGTGTTTAAGGTAGTGATACCGCTCACGTTGAGAGGAGCACTGCTACGCTACTTTCATGACTCGTGCATCGCTGGGCATGCGAGCGGCCCCAAGACTTACGTTAAGTTGTGTCGCTTCACTACCTGGCCAGGCATGAAACGGGACGTGATTCGCTATACCCGATTGCGTCATGTGTGCCAAAGCGTGAAGCCCCGAGGCGGACGACCGCCCGGCTTCATGCAGCCTATCGACAGCCAGACTCCCTGGCAAATTGCGGCATGTGACGTCATGGGACCGTATCCCACAACACCGAGCAGAAACAAATTCTTGCTGGTAGTCACGGATCACTTCAGTAAATGGGTAGAACTTTTCCCCCTACGAAAACTGACGGCACGGGTGATCATAGATAAGTTGATGGAGGTTTTCACCAGGTTTGGTTTTCCGGAGCAGTTGATAGCGGACAATGGCGTCCTACTTCACTGCAAAGGTGTTCGTTGACTCATGCGCCTCACTGGGCATTAAGCATAAGAAAACGACAACCTACCATGCTCAGTCGAACCCCACTGAACGAGTCAATCGCAACATCAAGCACATGCTTGTCGCGTTCTCTGAAAGGCATAAGGACTGGGATACCTACCTTCCAGAGATCGGGTTTGCATTGCGATCGACAGTGAACCGCTCGACTGGGTATGCGCCTTCTTCTCTCAACCTGGGGAGAGAGCTGCCGAATCCGATGGATAGGGTTCTCGCGGATCGCAGCGGAATGCCAGTCACGCCGTCAGCACGAGCTGAATACGCGACGCATCTACGTGCCAAGATGACGGAAGCTTTACATAAAGCACGCTGTAATCTTCGCACTGCAAGGGCACAGCAGAAGGCGCAGTACGACCGCTCGCATCGGAACGTCTACTACGAAGTGGGCGATCTGGTGCTTCGACGCCAGCACGTTCACAGCGATGCTAGCAAACAGTTCGCTGCCTCGCTGGCGCCGAAGTGGACCGGGCCGTATCAAGTGAGAGAGAAGGTTTCCTCGCTTGTTTACCGGCTCGAGAACAAGAAAGGAAAGCCGATCGGCGGACCGGTACACGTAGGCGACCTGAAACGCTACGTGCCGCGTGATGAGCAGTGGGATGACGATCAGGCCCTCCCTCAACCGCGATCTGTGAGAGAGAGCAGTCAGAACCGAACGGCGAGCCCGCAGCCGCGCTACAATTTGCGTAGCAGGTGAAAGTAATCTGACTGCTAGTTGCGTAACCTGACGACTGCGAGGAACATTCGTAAGTCCGGGTGGCGTTGTGTACCGCGTGAGCATACAGCCGCGCCGGGCTGGCACCTTGGTAGTTCCTGGCGGGGGAGCAAACGTCTAGTGACCACGGAGCGGCGAGTATGGACGACGAGTCGTTGAGGCCACGACGGGAATGTGGTGTGAACGTTTGACGCGTGGGTGTGCGGGGTGCGGTTTCACCAAAGACAGCTGTGAGGGACAGTGCGGTGATTATCTTGTGCTGCGACTCGAATTGGTGATGATTCTTGCGAACATTCCCTTCGTAACAGACGTCGACGGGGTCCCCGGATACGGCCAACTTTGCTGCTGATCACAGTGCCGCTTTGTGCAGTTTGATAATAATTTCCAGGAGCAGAGCAAGACGAGATACGGCCGTGCGAATTGCCTGCAGTACGCGCTGGAACAACTGACGTCCTTGCAGTACTGACGGCACTACGCCGGCCTTGGAGCCCCACGAACCGCTAGCCGGCGGCCGGCAGACGACCACCCCCTTCAGCGCAGCCGACACCTAGGGCGCAGCACTGAGAGCCACCTTCGAGCCCCGACAACGATCCCGCCTCGCAAGCCCGCCTCGCAAGCCCGAGCAGTGCAGCTGACCAGCCGCCTCCGAGTCGGCATCAAGTGTCCGCCAGCTGAGGGCTACTTCACCACCAGCCCGACGCTTCCTCGGTCGCCAACCTCGGCGGGTACTCGGGCAAACGAACGTCCCTAGGTGCCAGCCTTAACATACGGGGGCCTTCTTAAGGGGGGGAGGATGTGGGGAGCACACGCTGCCACCTTCTCTCGCGGGCGCTCGCCCGTCGCTTGCGCACGGAGCACACGCGGCGGTAGCCGGGCGGACATGCCGTGCGCGCACAGCGCACGCTGCGGGAGCCGGGCGGACACGGGAGAAATGCACTTTGCCCTCTCCCGGTTCTCGCTCGCCGCTCGCGACGCGCGTGCCGCGTGGGAAGAGGGAAAGTATCCGGCGGGCGAGGAGGACACTCCCCTCCCGGAAAGGTAAAAAAGGATAAAAGAGCGCGACCGAGAGACCCCCGGGCCTCTCTGACCTCGCTTGACCTACCTGCCCATACGGATTTACCCGCTGAAACCCGTGAGTGACCTCATTTGCGTGACTACTACACGCGACGAGGCAAGCCTATTTTATTACTTATTATACAGAGTGGACTTCCCTCTGCAAGTGTGTTTTATTACCCACAGCAATAAACGTTGTTGAGTTGTTGAGTCGCTTGTTGCCTTATTCGCCCGAACCCTACTTAGCTGCGATTATACGCGCTACGGGTTGGGGAAGACCCCCACATACTTGAGTACTGAAAAAAGAAATTACCTGTTTACAATAGGTGCACCGTGTGTAATGCATAGGAGGACCCGCATCATACAAGACCTATGCATGCAGCCGCATATACCAGGATTGATTCGATGCCTGCTTGAGAAGCAACACGTACTGAGTCAATGAAACAGTAATTGGCTTTTGATCTCTTCTTTTGTTTATGGAAACAGCAGATGGTGTGAGTGCACTACGGTGGAGGGGAATAGGTGTTATTGCTTTGCGCAGTTGGTATGCTTAAACTGCCCAAATCTCTTCAGCTTGTACTAAAATGTTTCTCGCTGTGATATCATAAACTGTAGACAGGAAAAAGATACACTGAAAACCAAGTTCCTAATGCATCTGGGTGGAATGTGTTTAATTAACAAGTTAACATTTGCAGTACAAGATTATGTGAATAAGCAGCATATGTGCTTGAAATAAATGTTTTGTAAAGGTGAACGGGACTGGGCCCGCAGTATTAGCACTGAAAAAGTGCTGCCATGCGGATCAGCCGCAACAAAATTGCTCTGTGCCCCACCTACTTCCTCGGAGGCACCTCTATGAAGACCACTCGGGCCCTTCCCATTCTGGGTGTAATATTCAGCTCTTGTCTCAACTTTTCTGCACATGTCACCAGCACTGTATCTAAGGCTCGTCGCATTCTGGGATTTGTTACCCATGTCTCCCAACCCTGTGTACCTGAGGTTTTCAGAGCACTCTATACTTCTCTACACGCTCCCCGCATTTCAATGGAGGCGAAATGCAAAAACGCCCGTGTGCTTGCGTTGTAGTGCACGTTAAAGAACCCCAGGTGGTCAAAATTAATCCAGAGCCCTCCACTATGGCGTGCCTCATAATCAGAACTGGTTTTGGCACGTAAAAGCACAGAAAGAAGAAGAAACACTTATCTAGCACCAGAAAGCTGTATCGGTAGTTTCGCATGTTGCTCTACAATTTTCTCATTGACACTTTTCATCTAATTAGAATATTTGAGAAGTTGATTAATTAATTACGACTAATTATATAATTAGGCGGAATGCAAAAAATAATCTAAGTATCTCCAGGCAGCGGTAAACAACACTACCTTGGTTCTGTCCAGCTACGTGGCATTTGCATATTTTAAAATCTTGCTGCATGATAGTTGGGACACCCTGTATATACGCATGCACCAGCACTGTACATTTGCAGGGAATTTTCAAGGGGATTTTGCAGCTGTTCGATAGACACAATAATTCGTTATATGTGGGTTCGATATACCCAGGTTCGACTGTATTATCTTCACTGCTGAGTCCTATGCAGTAATATATTGGCTGTGCAATATAACAAATAACAAAACAAAGGTACAAAAAACCGTTATATTTACAGACTCTTTTTACGTCGTAAGATCTCTAATGCCACTGCAAAAACACAGAGATTCTGTGCTCAGTGAGCTTTATTCGGTACTGTGCATGACTTATATATCTAAACAGCATGTCATCATATGCTGGGTTTCTGGGCACAGAGGCATCAAGGGTAATATGCTTGTGGACAAAATTGCCACATCCGTAGGAACAAAGTTACCTAACTCGTCCATAGTTAGTAGTTCTTGCAATAGATTTGAAGCCTTTCATTCGCAATTAACTCCGGTACTACTGGCAACGTTAGTGGGATACTCAAACCTGTAATGAGCTCCACTTAATAAAATCACAGTTGTGCAATTGGCCATCAACATCAAAATCACAACGAAATGATGCCGTGTTCTGTCGTCCCAAAATAGGGCATATGTGTGGCACACACAAATATTTGCTATCTGGTGGCGAATCCCCATTCTGTGGTTGATGTGGTGAGATGCTGACTGTTCTTCACCTTCTGCTTGAGTGTCGGAAAGCAGAAGCTGAAAGAAAGACACACTTTTCTGTAGCATACCGGCAGCATAATATGCCTCTCCATCCGGCAGTGTTTCTTGGTGCAGAACTGTTTTTTTGACACCAAAGCATTTTTAGGTCAAATTCATAGCATATCCTCTGATCACAGGGTGTTGCTGTGATAGTATCGCTTTCTATAACACGTGCCTCCACACTTAAAGCAGTAGTGCTTCTTGCAAACTTTTGTCACTGTGGAAGGCTGACATAATAAAATTTGTCAATTTATCTCTCATGTTCCTGTTACGCATCATTAGCCATTGCCATCATTTTATTTCATATACGTACATGTTATGCACTTTACTGCGACCGTTTTTAGGCCCCTTTACAGCCATGTCTCATCTGCATCATGTAAGTCATTGTTCCATTGCCAACTCCTTAAAAGTGGCCTGGCACTCTTTGGCTATACTTGGCCCTTTCATCACAAAATTCCATATTCATCATTATAATCATTGTTATTATTTTAATATATTTATATTTTAAGTATTTTACGACTGATTTTAGGCCCCTTCACAGCCATGTTGAATCCTAATCTCCATGTACCATTGTTAACGCATTACATCGTGTGTTTGGCAATCTTTGGCCAGTACTGGCCCTTCCGCCATTAAAAACCATTAATCGTCATCAACACGAGCTCCACTTCGTAACTGTGCTTTGTTGCTCATGTCTGCAGGACGCATCTGGCATGTCCCAAGCTTCTATAACATTGCGTACGTGCCCGCTCTCATAGAGGCCCTCGCCTTTCCTGCAGGTGTCACCACAGAATAAGCGTTCTGACACCTGAACAAAGGAGCAATTGCAGCCATCCTTGCGGCAAATGGTTGTTGTCTGCTCCCCCACGCATGTGCTTTCGACAGCGCCTGCTGGGTGATGCATAGGAGTCTGCGGTGGCCGTGCAATGTGCTACTGCCTCAATGATGGTTCAGGCTAAGGTGTGCCTCTACCAGTGGTTGATGCTAGGGAAGCTTCATGCGCTTGCAGCACCCATTTATTGGCAGCAAGCAGTTGTTGCCAGAAGCGTTTCCTTCGTTCACATGCGGCACTGCCTAAGTTTTGTCTCTTGGGGCATGCAGTGATCGCCCTTCTCGATAATCAGCCGTTGTCTCATCTTCGCTGGGAACATCGAGGTGGCTGTAGCAAAATGACGACAGGAATTAGACCTGGATGCCTGACTCATTTGTCATTTGGCAGCAACTGAGCATGTCGCGCCTGTGGCCGCTGCTCGTGCGCGGCGCACCTTCTTCTTCTTTATTTGCAACACACTCCCAGCCCAATAAATATGCAATGGCCAGTTTCGATAACGTACACCATTGCACGGCCTCAGTGCATAAAGCGGACGCTAGCTGCGGATCACAGAGCTAGCACGTTGAGTGGCAGTTTAACTGATGACAGGGTCAGTTCAAGTGACAACCTGAACAGCGATACAGATGGTGACTTGGTGATCGATCGAGGTGGTGATCTGAGTAGCAATGTCTGTGTTGGCTTGAATGGTAATGATCAGCGTTGGGTCCAGATGTTGCCTATGGTAGGCCTTGCTCCTGTGGCCTATGTTGCTGGCATCGTAATACACTCGAACCTCGTTATAACGTAGTTAAAGGGGAGCCGAAATTGCTTTGTTATATCCGTTATTTCATTATATCTATTATTGCCATTTACTACTATTTATGGAGGCATGTCATGAGGGAGGTAGTGGCCGAATACTGCACCAGGGAGGCCAATTCCTGTTCTGGTGAGGGAGTGACTTTTTGATGAAGCTTAGTGGACCTTCCTAGTTTGGTTGTACCTGAACTAGTATAGCCCCACTAGCTCTCGGCAATTACTTTTTTTTTTCTTGCCGGTGTCAGGCACCACTCCATGCCTGAAAATGTAGTGGACTGGAGTAGGATTTGAACTTACGACCTTCAGATTTGAGGCCGGGTATTCTACCTCTACTCCACGCCACCACCCTCCACAAGAAAAGTAGAAAATTATCTATCAAGAAAGGGGTCAGGCAAGGAGACACAATCTCTCCAATGCTATTCACTGCATGCCTAGAAGTATTCAAGCTCTTAGACTGGGAAAGCTTAGGAGTGAGGATCAACGGTGAATATCTCAGCAACCTCCGATTTGCTGATGACATTGTCCTATTCAGCAACAATGGAGACGAATTACAACTGATTGAGGACCTTAACCGAGAAAGTGTAAGAGTGGGGTTGAAGATTAATATGCAGGAGATAAAGATAATGTTCAATAGCCTGGCAAGGGAACAAGAATTCAGGATCGCCAGTCAGCCTCTAGAGTCTGTAAAGGAGTACGTTTATCTAGGTCAATTACTCACAGGGGACCCTGATCACGAGAAAGAAATTTACAGAAGAATAAAATTGGGTTAGAGTGCATACGGCAGGCGCTGCCAAATCATAACTGGGAGCTTACCACTGTCGTTGAAAAGAAAAATGTACAATCATTGCATTCTACCGGTGCTAACTTATGGGGCAGAAACTTGGAGGTTAACAAAGAAGCTCGAGAACAAGTTAAGGACCGCACAAAGAGCGATGGAACGAAAAATCTTAGGAGTAACGTTAAGAGACAGGAAGAGAGCGGTGTGGATCAGAGAACAAACAGGGATAGCCGATATTCTAGTTGACATTAAGCGGAAGAAATGGAGCTGGGCAGGCCATGTAATGCGTAGGATGGATAACCGGTGGACCATTAGCGTTACAGAATGGATACCAAGAGAAGGTAAGCACAGTCGAGGTCGGCAGAAAACCAGATGAGATGATGAAGTTAGGAAATTTGCAGGCGCAAGTTGGAATACACTAGCGCAAGACAGGGGTAATTGGAGATCGCAGGAAGAGGCCTTCGTCCTGCAGTGGACATAAAATAGGCTGATGATGATGTAGATAATGATGACTATTTAGGGCCAATGGGGTGCACAGCTTTGCTGCCCACAGAACCGCTACACAACCATGCATGCGATTAAACTTGAATAAAACATCAAAAGTATCTTTCACACTCGTGGAGCCAGGCACGCGCAAGAGAGAGAGGTCAGTGGAGAAAGGCGATAGTGAGCTTCGGCTTGTGTGCAGGTGCGCAGCAACATGCGGTGGTGAGAAAGACCAGTGTTGCTCGACGACGTATTCGACGTGGGAGTTAAGAACTGCCGCGACAAACGAGTGCCGAACCCCGCAGATGTACTCGCCGCGTAACAGTCGGGTATTTTTTGGTTTCGGAGGTGAATTTAGTTTGTTATATCCATTGGCAGAACAATTTCACTTCGTTAAAACGAGGTTTTAAATACATGGATCTCTACGGGGATTCCAAGGGGAATTTTATTTTCTTCGTTATATCCATAATTTGGTTTTAACGAGGTTTGAGTACATATCTGATGCTGGCTTATTGTTCTCATTCGCATTTTGACTCGTTGTATTGGCAGTGGACTTCCGTCACAGGCACCCTTGTCACTCGACATAGCATTTGTGTGGTACGTGTGTCTCCGCTTGTGTGGAGCTTTGCTGGACCATGTGGGAATCCTCGGATCCCATAACCGCCGCACGGGCAGCGAACGTCGCGTCAAGCGCATGCGTGCCAGGGAGAGTTGGGAGAGGGGAAACTTTCCTTCCGCGGGCGGCGCACGTGAATCGCAAGCGCTATCAGCGCCACCGGGTGGGTCACGTGAGATCCCGCTGATATCCCCCCGAGTCTCTTTGGTCCCCGGCAAGCGGCGATGGCGGAAGTCTCCGCCGCCGCTCCCGATTCCCTCACGTGGTTACTCAACCGCGTTCTTGCCGCGGCAAACGCCGCGGCCGCCCGTATTCCCCAGTTGGTAAGTCGGAAGCCCTTCTTTACCTAGTGTATTATTCTCTTCGAGGGAACCCTCAGCGATGTCAACTATAGCTAGCTGGCCTGCTCGAAGTGTTAGTTGCAGTCGTAATAAATGCTTTCCGAGTGTACACGTGGTTGTCGTCTATTGTTTCCTCGAGCTTGTACCGGACCGCGGTTGATGCGCAGGCATGCGCCAACCGCGGGGCTCGGTGTGTCGAGGCAGAGGGCCGTTGGCATCCCCCATATCCCGACATTTTGGCGCCCAACGTGGGGCAAGCTCTTGGAAAACGGGACGACGATCTGTCCGGACCAGTGTTAGGCCTCAGCCGAAGGCGTGATTGCTAGCTAGATCTGTGTGTGCTTTCTTGAGGGCGAGTTAACGCTGCGCCAGTGTCGCCGAACTCGTGTAGACTCTGAGATTTGCAGCAAGTTTTCTTTTAAGAGTACGCCCGAAGCGAGTGAGTGCAGCAGCCGACGCGGTGGTCGATTTTCCCTGTACATATGTAAATAGCCTCCTTTCTGTATCTTTGGCTATGGGAGCTGGGCGCCGGAAATGCTGGCTAGGAGGTCAGCGGGGCGCAGTCCCAGGAGTCGGCTCGAAAGCTGCGTGTTGAGCAGCGAGCGGGGACTGCTTAGCTAGGCCTGCATCTCCTCGCGGCGGCTCATTGGAACCCTTTATGGGTCTTTTGTGGCATTGGTATCCGTCATGGACGCGATTAGGCCTAAGGCTTTGCGGAGCTGTCGGTCGCATGTTCGAAGATGACCATGCCGTGACATTTAGCGGGTGCAACCGGATTCGCTAGTTCTACTGTACTCGCCCGAGCGGAGAAACCTCGTTCGAAATAGAAAGCTTATTTTGTTCAGATGAACTCAATATTTTGCGGGCGGAATAACCGAAATCTCGGGGGACCAGAGAGCGCTTTGTTCATACGAGCATCGCCCTTTTTCGCGCTGTATCGGACCGGAAAAATTCGGTCGAAGCGAATAACTTCATTCAAACGAACTGGATTGTTTTTTTTTTCTTCTCGTTGCCGCATAAAGCTATGCGGTAGACGGGTGGTTCAGCATCGTGTCAGACGGCCGACGCTGCGGCGGCCTCTACTGCCTTAATTCTAAGAGTTTGTGGAGTGCATTTGAGCGACTTTGCAGAACGAGTGAAGCTGCCTCGACTTGCTATTGCGGCCATGGTCCACGTCCCTGCCTGCTGTCTCGGCCCCTCCCTGTTCGTGGCCCGATGCAGCAGCACATGACAGCCACGAGGAGGGAGGCCTACCATCATACTCCCACGAGGGTGCGTCGGTGCGAGGTTCATCGTGCCGGCGCGCGCGCCGCTTCGAGAAAGTCCTGACCCGCTGTTCCCGGGTGGACATTGCGGCGCGCATCTTGAGGGCAAGCCATCTTCAGCCCCCGTCATCGTCAACCACTGTGACGGCTGCCACATGTGGGTGGCCGCCACACAGGACTGTGCTGCCTATCAACGTGGATTCGGACATTTCCTGCCGCAGTTTACCATCACATCTGCCCGGATACTTTGTCAATGCCGTCGTTCAGCGATTTCTCCGCCGTAGGGCAATATTTAAGGGTGGAGGGATGTGGGAATCCTCGGATCCCATAACCGCCGCACGGGTAGCGAACGTCGGGTCAAGCGCATGCGTGCCAGGGAGAGTTGGGAGAGGGGAAACTTTCCTTCCGCGGGCGGCGCGCGTGAATCGCAAGCGCTATCAGCGCCACCGGGTGGGTCACGTGAGATCCCGCTGATATCGCCCGGGTCTCTTTGGTCCCCGGCAAGCGGCGATGGCGGAAGTCTCCGCCGCCGCTCCCGATTCCCTCACGTGGTTAGTCAACCGCGTTCTTGCCGCGGCAAACGCCGCGGCCGCCCGTATTCCCCAGTTGGTAAGTCGGAAGCCCTTCTTTACCTAGTGTATTATTCTCTTCGAGGGAACCCTCAGCGATGATGGCCATAGCTAGCTGGCCTGCTCGAAGTGTTAGTTGCAGTCGTAATAAATGCTTTCCGAGTGTACACGTGGTTGTCATCTATTGTTTCCTCGAGCTTGTACCGGACCGCGGTTGATGCGCAGGCATGCGCCAACCGCGGAGCTCGGTGTGTCGAGGCAGAGGGCCGTTGGCATCCCCCCATATCCCGACAACCGTTGTGCGCCGGCGTTCATTCCGGAAGTATGGTGCTTGTACACCTGCGTCTTGACATAGTTGCGCATTGTCACGTTTGCACTCGTTGTTGAATTACCGTTCGGAGTACATGAAACTATCATTGGCAATGGCCTTGAGCCTTGTCTGTTACACTTGGACAGCCTTGTAGGAGGTGGACATTTCTTGCCTTTGGGAGACTTTGTGACGCTGCAATTGGACTTGGGTTCCTTAGGCGTTTCTACAGCGGCGGCTTTAGGAGGCGTTCCATCATTGGCGACCTGGCCACTCTTGTGTCTCTTGAAGCCACCTTTCTTGCCGTCCTTCTGAGACATCGTGATAGCTTGTTCTCTGGACAGGAGCACTCTTGTATGGAAGCTTGGTAAATGATGAAAGAGCTGCGGCGCCTTCCTGGGTCTTACCATGATGAGGGGAGCCTTGTACTTGTATTCGTTACCTTCCTCAGTAATGTCTCGTATGCCAACTGCATTCAGGTGCAACGTCGACGAACTGTCTAGTTTCAATGGCATATCGTCTCTGGGAGGCTCTCCAGTACCAAAGAGCAGACATGTGCTTTGTACAGTTGAACCTTGGGAGAAGTCGTGGAGGGTTCCCTGGACCGTCCATCCAAAACGGGTTTCCACTGCAGTGACTTGAGGCGATAATTGAGATATGTGGCCGGTTACAACGCCCCAGTAGATATTGTAGCCAATGAGAATGCTTATCTCGTTTTCTGAAAAGTAGCTGCTTCAAGGCTTGCATCAGCGGGAAAACGACTAGGTTGAGGTGCTCAATGCTTTGAACAGGACAATTAAGTGCTCGAGCAACATCCTGCTGAACGAAAGTGCGCTGCCTGCCCATGTCTAGAAGGAACTACAGCAAGATTGACCTTGCTGGTGTGACAATCCAAGCTCTACCCATCTGTAGGTATACGGATACGAGTTCGGTACCACTCGAAGACACAGATGTTGCTCGAGGTGGTGGGTTGATGGACTCCAGCCTGCTTGTGCATTGCATGGACGGGGCAAACGCATTGCCCAAATGCTTTGATTGGTTTTGACTTGGAGTACAGACGTTGCCCAGTGACGTCAAGTGTTGTCCAGCCGAGTGGGCGCATCACAAATTTCTGGCACTTCGCATTCACTGGCGACATGGTTGTACTTGGTACAGCAGAAGCAACGCCTGTGTGCCTGAAGCCTCTTGTGTTTTTCTTCCGAAGTGAGTAACATGGAGGATTCCTGAACTGTATGGTTCGATGCATAGCACAGGAGGCAGGGACGCGTGTACAGTGATCTTACTTAAGTTGATAGAGCCGCTGTTAAGGGTGGGTTTAGTTGCAGAGGCCGCAATTCAGGTTGATGATGCCGGCATGCTGGCTTGCAGATAAGCTGGCTTGGTCGAGATCGCCTTCCTCCCTCAACTCGACTTGAATTTGTAGGAAGGTCATAAGGATGTTTCACTTGCTGGGCCTTGTCTGCTGTTACTGCTGCCATGTCAGCGTTGTTTGACGAAGAAGCCTCGTTCAGCCGCTGATGGTAAAGGATACCAAGGTCAGGTGGTAAGTCCTGCAGGATGATGCACCACAGAACAGCAGCATACTCGTCTAGTGAAATGCCAAGGCCCTCCAGTGCGCTTGTGCAGAAAGGATCTCATCATAGAGATTTCAAAGCTTGTCTAGATCGGCTGAACTATGAATAAGTGCCATTGCAAGTAGGTGATCCAGATGGTCAACGACCAGCATGTCGCGACGGCCGAACCGGTCAGACAGCACCTTGGTGGTGACATCGTAGTTTGCCTCCGCGAGGCGGATACCCTGAATTGCCATCTTAGCTGACCTGGACAGCTACGTCAGCAGATATTTAAACTTGTCTATCTTGGATAGCGAGTCATTGCTGTGAATGGTTGCCTGGTACTGGTCCCAAAAGCCTTGTCAGTCGCGCCCTCCCCAGAAAAGCTCGGGAGGTGCAGCTTTGGCAGGGAAACGCGAGAGAGCGACACCACGGGCGACACTCCGGGCGAAGCGGAAGGGGCAGCTGGGTACAGTGGCGAGGCATGTTGCGCTGTAGTACTCGCGGTGGAGTCGATGGAGACTGGAAGGATTGGTGGATGTCGCTCAGTAGTGAGGCGCATGCTTTTCTGGGTAAAGCTGACCTTTTCTTTGTACTTGAAAGCTGTGGTCAGGTTGACCCATAGTAGTTGCTTCGTGGCTATGGTGTTGGGCTGCTAAGCACAAGGTCGCGTGATCAAATCTTGGGTACGGCAGCCGTATTTTGCTAGGTGCAAAATGCGAAAATGTCTACTTAGATTTAGGTGCACGTTAAAGAAGCCCAGGTGGTCCAAATTATTCTGGAGTCCCCCACTACAGCGCACCTCATAATCGGATCGTGGTTTTGGCACGTAAAACCCTATAATTGTTTTGTGGTCAGGTCTGCCTCCAGTTCTGCATCCGTGAGCGTAACTTGTACTGCACGGTCATACTCGATGAGCTCTGCCTGCTTCGCTAAGACAAGCTCGAGGTGCTGTAGCAGCACCCGAACAGGGTGGTTCTATCTGTCAGCAGGGTGTCGATCATAGAAAGGGCCTTGGCGATGGCCCTCAGGACGAAGTCGTGCTTGGTGCACAGTTGCTCAATTGCTGGAACTCGATGGCCAGATGACAGGGTGGGTTTCGGCACCACATGAAATGTAGCGAAACAACGACGGGGATTAGACCCGAACCCGGACGCCTGACTCGTTCGTCATGTGGCAGCAACTGAGCGAGCCGTGCTCGTGGCCGCTGCTCGTGTTCGGTGCACCTTTTTCTTTATTTGCAACAGTGGCGGTGCTGCGATTCAGTGATTTCAGCTTGATAGACTCCCACTGCTCCCACTATGTATGGTAAATTAACATGCTTTTGTAGGGCACGGAGGGGTCGCAGTGGAGTGCCAGAACAAGACCAGCGTAGCAGGCTTCTAGAACCGAACTGCCCGTGCCGTGCTTGCGCATCGAGGATGCACTGCCCATCTTTATTTTTCTCATCTTTTGCAGCCGGCACCAAGTCGTCAACTGAGAGCGCCGACCTTAGCGTCCCCGCATTGCGGCGTTGGTGGGCCGCCACACCTCATTCAAAGAGTGCAACAAAAATTCTGGCAGAACCCATCTCACGATGAATGTCGACGTTAAATGTGATTAGCATTGAAACAATGTAGCGGCACACCGTTTTGCCACCCGCCGAAACGTGTCATGTATGAGGCGTGTATGCAGCCAGGCTTCTATCTTCCGCATCCCTCTGGACACGATGCTCCATCTAGTGCCGTAGCCGCAACGTTTGTGCATGGCACATGCCTGAAAAAGATTGTCTCAATATATGATGTGGGTTTGATTTCACCCAGCACTAGACAAATTTTGAAGTATTTCTTTTTTGTCATTGAAGAGCGGCACACACCCAGCGACCCAAGTTGGCATGAAAGATGTTCATTGTAGCAGATGGCAGGGCGACCTTTGCTTCGAGTTGTCGACAAATTCGACTTCGCCCTGCCATCTGCTAGCCGCCTGGTTAGCTCAGATGGTAGAGCGGCTGCCCCGAAAGGCGGTGGTCCCGGGTTCGAGTCCCGGACCAGGACGAATTTTTCTTCAACTGCGAGGCTTTTCTTTCGAGGAACCCGGTTGGGTTTCCATTGTAGCAATTGCTACATTTGGGTGGATGTCTCAGTTTCCCTTTAATTACTTGTCTCCACCTAGCGGATTTCCGCTGAACTATTACGTCATACGCTTGCCAGTGTACACAGAAAATTGAAGGGTGTATCCAGTTTTTGAGTCTGCCAGCACCCAGAGTTTGTATCCAAATTTTGTCGCCTTGTCTTGAATGTACTGTCCTATTCCTGATCGGGCTTTAGATTTTACCATGCGTTCGTCAACGGCAAGGTCGCGCTCTGGTTGAAACAAATTTGCAGATTTTTGACTTATGTGGTTGAGAAGCCAGGATACCCTCCAAGTCTTGCCAACAGATGCTGCGGCCGCCAAGTCTTCAGGATCCCCTACACTTAAAAATGACAGCAGCGCGAAGAAACGGTCCCTCGGCATAATATTTCGTGGGACAAGGACACTGAATATCCCAGTTGTGCGGCAGTATAAGTGCAGTCGCGGCACTTCAACAACTTCCATGTAGGTAATGATTCCAATAATTCTTAGCATCTCCAGTGAAGTGACTTCCTCCCAGGAGCCATCCCGTCGAGCGTACGTCTGTCGATCCAAAATATGCATCAAAGCATACTTGTTTGTGTTATCACACAAAGTCTTTACCACTTCCTTAGTAAAAAACAAGAGAAAGAAATCGAGCGCTCTAGAGTATCGGCGCGCGTCACTTCGCAGCGCTGCTCCGAGATGGACACCGGGCTCTCTCGTGGGCGAGAACATTATACAGCGTGGTGTATTCGGCAACACATCCTGGCCGTAGGTTGTTGAGACCCTAAGCACAAAAATAAAATAGCAGTCGTCAAATATGAAGCAGGCCTTTGTTTAAATACAGCGCGAAGTCATAAACAAAACTTACCTGCGAGCACCTGTTGACATTCAAGGCGCTTGAGCTGGAGTGTCTTCGTCGGAGCTAAAATCTGATGATCCCACATCATTACTAGAGCCATCACTGCTGCTGGGATCATGAAAATCGATAGCAGAAGCGGCCGAAGTGTTTGCTACAGGAGTCGGCTGTTGCGGCGCGCGGAGCTGACGGGATGCCATTCTCACTGAACTCGAAACCACCTTCGGTTCGAATTTCACTTACGGCAGCGCCTCCGCACGCAAACAACAAAAAAACAAAAATGAAACTGAAAAAGCAGTTCTCAAGGAGTACGCCAGATGGCGTTAGTTGTCTGTACCGCGCCGGTTTCAAATTTTGCGGGACATTCAAAGACATCGGAACTCCGTGTCCGATGGTGCCGTACTGAAAGAGTTAATGGTGGATTGGGCTGGTCTAAATCGGCCATCACGAAATCGGCTGGTTGAAATGCAGTCCAGCTACTCTCTCGCGCTTCCCACTGTACACACAGTGCTATCTAGTGGTAGCACCGTGACGTTTGCCCTCGGTGTGAGTGTCATTCCACCGAGTATTGGAAAACTCTCAAGAAGCTTTTTTGTCATCGTGCAGCAGCACATTCCCAGTGGCACATTCAAGATGATCATTGAAGAAAGGCACATACCTACTGGCACATACCGAGTCATCCAAGTTGTTATCAGTGAGGTTCACTGAAAAGCAGCACAGACTGAATGGCACATGCCCAGTGTCCCTCTCCCACCACATCGCCCAGTGACCCGTCAAATAGGTTGGCTGAAGAGGTACACGGTGCGACATTGCCGATGGAATCCTTGTTCCTCAGCTCAGCATCCCGACGCACTACCCATTTCAACCATGGGCTACCCAGGTTGGCGGGAAAACGGTTAGAGATCGAGATAAATAGATAGCCCCTGGAAAGTGCATCAAGTATGCGGAACGCATCAACATCCTGAGAAGTGCATGAGGTATCTTAAGAAGGCTAATCGCAATAAGAATTTTGTACACAAATTTTGACAAAGCAATTATTTCTTCCTCAAAAAAAAAAAAAAAAAAAAAGATGCGTGCCACACATGCAGGAAGCAGTCGCTTTTGTCAAGACCTTCTTGCCGCCATAAATGGTTGATGTAAGCCAAAAAAGCTCCCCTAGCGTCAACCGTTCGAAAAAGCGCTCTATCGCCTGAGTTGTCGACAAGGCCTCCGTGAAAAGCATGTCGCACTGCCACCGCACATTTCTTTTGCGCATGCTCTGAAGTAGGCGCTTCCTCGGTTAGCACACGGAGGTGTAGTTCTGCTCGCATGCTCCTTTTACTTGCTGGGTATGTGGTCATTCTGCAGCCTAGCCCAAGTTGTAGTGGTTAGATAGCAGCACACCAAAGTCATCTAAGACTCGACGACATTGTGGCAGTGCACTGCGTGGACGGAGCTTCTGTACTTGTTACTATGCCAAGTAGTTCCAGTATTTTGCTGGCAATTTCAGTTTTGCCAGCGGGTTTAGCAGGTGAGTGTTTTCCTTTAAAGTGTTCTCATATGAGTCATCTCAGTGTATCAATACTACCCGTGAAATAGTGCCAAGGTAGATAAGGTATATATGACCTTTATCTAAAGTGAATGTAAATATTGATATAACTTATGAATGTTGCACAGAAGGAACAAATAGGGAAGCTCTTCTCTAAAACATATTACTTTGAGTCGCCTGTGATATTACATTTAGCCTTGCACTATTCAACTACACGTGCAAACTCGTGCAACACACTGCAATAATGTTATATGGCAAGCAACAATATTTTGTATTTCGAAGGAGTGTAGCAAGCACTTTTATAGAAGCAAGCATTTTTATTCTAAAAAACCATGGACCATCCAGGAGCTGTGCAATCAAAAACCATACGTAAGGGAAACAAACCTTTTTAAAGATTATGTGGTATACAGTGTTGCTGTTCTCTCTCTGCTATAACTTTCATGAGGTTCCATGTGGTGGCAGAGGTACTGGCAGCCAAATTGCACAGGCCAAGCACACTCGAAGGAAAGGACTGCTGTCGCCCATGTGGTTATACATTTGACCCTTCAGGCGGCATTTTGAGAGGTTGTTTCCTTGAAGTCGAACACTGTCATCACAAAGTGCCAGCAATGCTGTCAACCTTAGATGCTAACGTGTCTGGTGCTACACACGCAATCTTGCGAAAGTGGTTATATCTGCAGCAGTGAACAACCGAGAATACCTACCCTGCATGCCGTGCAACTATTGAAATGGGTCCTTTCCTGCTTCTGGCTGTGCATTTGTGCTTGTACAGCTGGTGAAGTTGCTGTGCACGGCCAGGTTGCCGGCGTTGAGGTGGCCATCGCCTGCGGATAGGACCAGCAACGCATTGCGCTGGTCGCTGTTTGAGTTGTATACTGCACTGCTCCTTTCTTCCTAATCATATGCAGCCAACCAAACATTCTGCAGCATAGTTTACTCTAGATAGATAATTCAGATCAGCTTAGAGTCGCTCATACTTGCTGCAACCCGGCGACGTCATCTTTCTTTACAGGTGCAAGAAAACCACACGGGGACACCAGAAAACCAAAAAACTAGGAACACGGATTTTTTTTTACTCAGCAAATTTATTTATTATAACAAAAATAGAAAAAAAGAAGAATTGGTATGTTTTATGTTATTCTACTTAGCCTAAACTTTTTAAAATTTGCGGACTATATGTAGGCACTTTGGCTCCGTAGCTTTGGCTGTGCTGCCACGGAAAGTTGTCATTGGGTATAATCGCATTAAGAATGCGAACAAGTCAGCACTGGGTAACTGTAAGATATATGAAGCTTGTGGGGATCAAGGTGCCTTCCCGCGCCTCGTCCCCCAGCTCGCGCGTGGCGCTTAGCTCGATCTCTGGGAACCGCCGCCGTAACGGCAACATGGCGGACATGGCGAGCGCGCCGGACCTCATTTCCCGCGCAAACCGTGCTTCTCCCCCGCGGGATTGGACTTGCCCCGCGAGAACACATCACCGGGACGTGCCCTGTTTGGCCTCCCGCGTGGCGGCCCCCGGACACCCTCTCCACCCGAGCTCTCGTCCGCTGAGCGCTTCCTCGCCGCGGCAGATGCTCACAGGCCCGCAACGAGGTGGTTGCATGAGACCTTTGTTCTCGCGACTCCTCGTTCTCGCGCTTGGCGGGCCGCTACCCGGTTAGCCCTAGCGAAGAGGGCGCGCGTACTCGATCGGTCTTGCGGTGAGCCTTGGCCCGTAAGAGCCGTGACTGTCGCACTGTGCTGTATCTTGGGTGAATAAACCCGTGTTTGTTGGCGATCTGACTCAGCAGGAGTTACTAAAGGTACAGCAGAGCGATCCATTTTGTCGACGAATTGTTGACGGGCTCACAGAGCCGAGCTCCCAAGAGGAGCGGGGCGGCAATGCCGTCGGGCGCACCCGGACAGCTGGTATTGCTGTTGGCGCCGAGTGCGATGCAGCTGGTATTGCTGCGGGCACGTTGGATACGTATCTGTTGACGCCGATGGAGTTCTCCTGCGCTACATCCCATCTGAAGAGGCTCCTCAGGAGTCTTTCAAGGTGGTGATACCCCGCAGTCTAAGGAAAGCCACCCTGAGCTATTTCCACGACTCGCGGTTGGCCGGACATGCGAGTGGCCTTAAGACTTTCCAAAAGTTGTGCCGCTCCGCTACCTGGCCAGGCATGAAGCGTGACACTCTTCACTACGCCCGCTCATGCCGCGTGTGCAATGTGTGAAACCTCGCGCGCACGGCAAACTCCCCGGGCTCATGCAGCCAATCGACAGCCAGCTACCCTGGAAAGTCGGGGCCTGTGACATTATGGGACCTTTTCCCAGAAGCCGGCGAGGCTACGTTTTTCTCCTGGCTGTCACAGATCACTTCACGAAATGGGTTGAACTTTTTCCCCTTCGGAAGTTAACGGCACGCGCAATCTGGGACAAGTTGACCGAGGTCTTTAACCGCTTCGGCTTTCTGGCGGAGCTGATAACGGACAACGCGTCCTACTTCACGGCCAAGGTGTTCGTGGATGCGTGTGCTGCCTTTGGCATTTATCACCGCAAGACAACCACGTATCATCCACCAGGCCAACCCGACAGAACGGATTAACCGGAACCTCAAACCCTTGCTCGCGGCCTTTGCCCAGCAACATAGGGATTGGGATGTCTGTCTTAACGAGATAGGCTTCTCCTTGCGGTCCACGGTGAACCGTTCGACTGGGTACACGCCCGCTTTCCTCAACTTCGGGAGTGAGCTGCCAAACCCCAGGGACCGCGTTCTGCGGACCGGCAGCAGGGCGTGCGCCACGAAAACCGGCTTTTCCGGCTACGCGGCGGAACTGCGCTCACGGATGGACGCGGCCCTTGACCTGGCCCGTTCCAACCTGACAAAAGCGCGAGCTGGACAAAAAGCCCAATACGACTGGTCACATCGGGACGTGCGCTATGGTGTCGGCGATCTCGTCCTCAGACGCAACCATGTCTTGAGTGACGCCGCCAAAGGCATCTCTGCCTCCCTGTCGACCAAATGGTTGAGCCCGTACCGAGTCGAGACCAAAATGTCCCCTCTGGTATACAATCTGGCTGACTCCAAGCTGGCTGACTCCCAAGGGAGACCAGTCGGCGGGCCAGTTCACGTCTCGGACCTCAAACCTTTCGTTGCCCGTAGCAACGACTGGGGAGAGGGGGAGCTGGTCAACGAACCGCAGGCAAACCGTGACACGGCTGGCCCCAGGCCACGCCACCAGTACAACCTGCGCAAACGCACCTAGGCAGACTTTCTCCCACCAGATGGTGGCTGGACTTTATTCCCTACCACGCCGGGAGAGAGAGAGAGAGTAAACTTTAATGGCAGTGAACGGAGAAACACAGCTACGGTGCGAGGGCGCACGCTGAAGCGGTGACAGGCCCTTTTGGCCTAATATGCTCTTTCGTGCTCACCCGCCTTCTGACGCGCCTAGTCAGCTTTCTCCCACTAGCAGGTAGCTGGACTTCATTCCCTACCATGCCGGTGAATGGAGAAATGTAGCTACGGTGCGAAGGCGCATATCGAAGCGGTGACAGGCCCATGTGGTCTAGTATACCCTCTTGTGTGTTGCCCAAGCTCATCCTGGCAAACTCCCCTTCTTGGGCAGTCAGCCAGGCGGGCAGCTTTCTTGGCACGCCGGCTATGCCGGGGGGCTTTCCTGCCCTTTACCTTGCTTCGTCAAGTCTGCTCCCTGGGCCTGGCTCCACTGTGCCACCAGTCTTGCTGACCACGAAACCAGCTGTCCCTGGTCCTACCATGGCAGTCTGTTGCTGACCTCAAGGCCTGCTGCTCCTGGTCCATCCGCCATGACTGACTCCCGCCTTGGGGGCCCCGAACTCGAGCAGCCTTGCCTCCTGCTGCATGGGCTGCCGCTAACTGCGGCTCGTCCGCCCAGTCAGACGCTGACTCCTGGCCGAGGATGGTCACTCCGGCTTCCGCTGCTGACCTGGCTGCTGGTCATCTCGGCCTGCTGTTCCTGTGCAATCCGGGGAGCCCAGTGACTTCTGTGGTGGCTGCTGCGCCAAAATGGCAGCCACGCCTTGCGCGTTCCTGGCTGCTCTTGTCAGGCGGGCCTCGAGTGTTGTTGGCTGAACCATGGTGCTGCCCCGCCCCGTCCTTCCTGTGCTGCCGACTCTTCCTCCTGGCAGTGGGTCCTTCCAGTGTGCAGAACTTTGGTGGCCAAGGCAAGCCCCTGACTTCGTACCAAATGAAGATGACGACACCCTCTTGGACTTTGCCCCGTTGGCTTAGCCCTCTTTGGCTGAGTCAACCTTGCCACTTGGCCTCGGTCAGCCACCTTTGGAGGCTGGCCTCGGTCTTTAGGAGGGGGGAATGTGGGGATCGAGGTGCCTTCCTGCGCCTCGTCCGCCAGCTCGCGCGTGGCTCTCCAGGAACCGCCGCCGTAATGGCAACATGGCGGATATGGCGAGCGCGCCGGACCTACTTTCCCGCGCAAACCGTGCTTCTCCCCCGCGGGATTGGACTTGCCCCGCGAGAACACGTCACCGGGACGCGCCCTGTTTGGCCTCCCGCGAGGCGGCCCCCGGACACCCTCTCCACCCGAGCTCTCGTCCGCTGAGCGCTTCCTCGCCGCGGCAGATGCTCACAGGCCCGCAACGAGGTGGTTGCATGAGACCTTTGTTCTCGCGACTCCTCGTTCTCGCGCTTGGCGGATCGCTACCCGGTTAGCCCTAGCGAAGAGGGCGCGCGTACTCGATCGGTCTTGCGGTGAGCCTTTGCCCGTAAGCGCCGTGACTGTCGTACTGCGCTGTATCTTGGGTGAATAAACCCGTGTTTGTTGGCGATCTGACTCCGGTGCATTCTCTGCGCCGTGTCGGAGAGTCGACGAACCCTGCTGTAGCCTTTGTGCGTTGCGGAGTGGAGGAGCGTCGTGCCCCTTCCTGACCGTCGCACGTAGGGTAAGCCTTGTGCAAACCCATCTCCACAACCTATGCATTACATTCATCGCCCGTCATGCTTGTCTGCGGAATGCATCACTCGTGTATATGCGGGCTGGACCGCCTCAAATCACAGTCCATTCTCTTAGAGTGTGCATTTCTTTGTGGACACTGCCACCACAGAAATAATTTTCTTCCAAACACACAAACAAAATATTGCAACCACGCATGTCTGCTGTCCTTAGTATTCTGGCGGGTCACCTGCACAGCTTCTCCCATTTGCAATTCTGAAATCCACCGCTAGGTGACTTTCAGTTTGGCCTCTACAGGCGGCGCACACAGTATATTGATGCTAAATGCTGTGTTTTCCAACTTGTGGGGATGCGCGACTCTCACGCGTCTCCTGTAATCCGGCTTCACCGCTTGGCTAAGCGCCGGCGGCGGTCGTGGTGGTTGCGGCGCATTGCGAGAGATGGCGCGAGTGTCGCGATGCTAACACCACCGAACGGCGGGGTGACTTGGGAGAAAAAGCTGGAAGGCGCTTCCTTTGCGGGTTGGGATCCGTGAGCCTTGCGGACGTGACGCGCGTGCGCCGATCCACGCTTCGCGAGACCGTCTCGCGTGACTAGGAGAAGGGCGCCGTTATGGACTAACATGGATCGTTGGACACAACATGGACATGACTCGGACATGGACATGACTCGCCACCGTTCGCGTGACCGTACACGTGAACGACTAGGCGATGGTGTCGTAGCATGGGGCGAACATACTCGCTCGCTATCCGGTCGCGGTGCGTCGGACTTCCTTGATTTGTCGCGCGCCCATGTGAATGTTCTATTGGTAGTAATTCGGCTAGCATGTATTAGTGTATGAAAGGTGCAATAAATGCCCTTGTGATTGTTTACACTATTGTATTGTTCCTTTGTCCCAAGAGCACGTGTGAGACCCCACATCTGGCTGCCCAACGTGGACCTCTTGGGACATCGGACGATAATCTTGAGTTTTGCTCGGTTCGAGACAACCTTTGTTTGAACCGAAGCGTATTCCTAGCGTGGGATTTTGATCGCTAGCGTCGGCGGCGTGCTTTCTTGAGCAAGGCGACGGTTGCTGTAGCGTGTTTGAACTTTTCAACATGCTAAGTCATTTCGCGTGTGTTTTGTTGAAGTACACTCATCGGTACCAGAGCCACGTGGTCTGCATCCTGGGAGAGCGAGGCCTAGCGCCCGCGGAGCATTGGCAAGCCTGAAGCGAGTGAGTGCGGAAGCCTCGTGAGTGGTCCGAATTTCTTATGTAAATAGCTTCTATTTCTTTGACTTCGGAAGTCGCGGCTCAGGGAGCCGGGTGGCCGCGGGCCATGGGTGCCGCTACGGGCTGACTGGTATTGCGGCCTGGCACCGGGTGCTCCGACACCATCTGGGACGGTGGGCGCCGTCAACTCGGATGCTGTGTGCACCGAGCGGGGTAGGACCACCTCACAGAGCTAACGTCTCCTCGCGGCTGCCTTTTGTGCCCATTTTGGGTGATGTTTTAGATGCGATGCATCTTATGCTCGGAGCTATGTCACTCCCTCCCTCCGCCGTGCGGCGTCCACTTCCGGTTCCGCTTCCGGTGTTTTGCCCGAATGATCCCCAGGTGCTTCGCCCACTCATCATCATTCACTTCGTCCTCTAATTCCCCTCCCGCAACGCCGCGATGAGTGCCACGGACAGCGTCAACGCCAGTGTCAGCGCCGTGGACAGCACCGCGGAGAAGAGGGCTCGAGCCGCTGCCACGAAACGGCAGCGGCGACAGGCCGATCTGAAAACCAATGGGAACTTGAGTCGAGCCCATGGTTGCTTCGCATACTACTCAGGGTTCCCCTACGGGAAGATGGTGTAATTTTTTTTGTTTTGTTTTTTTGGATGCCGGTTGTTGTCAAAGTAGCAACGCATTAGGCCTAAGGCTTTACAAAGCCGCCTGTCGCATGTTGAGGGACACAACCTGGTGGACCGTGGTGTTGAGGTGTCCCACATTGCTTCCCTCATTAGTTCGCCTCGCACGAATTGAAATTACTCGTTCGAGTCTAGAAAGTAAGCTTTGTTCACGTGAACTTAGCATCTGAAATGCCGCTCGAAATTTTGCTAGCCGCATTGAACATCGTACCACGTGGATGATGCGTATGTCGAATTCCTCTCCCTTGCACTACTTTAGTGTTTGTCGAGTGCGTTGAGTGTACGCAACGTGAGCGGAGTCATCCCTGGTTTGCTGTCACCTCCACATCGTCAGCGCTGCTGCCCCGGACTACAATCGAGCTACCCCAGGCGATGCAGATGCCTGTGGCCAGTTCGGCGCAGCGATTTCGGCGGCCGCCTGTGTCCGGCTCGCTACCCTCGGCAGCTGGGAAAAGATCCGACAATCACCAGCGGCTCACGCCGGCAGGGTGCGTCGGCGCAAGCGACGCTTGCTCATGCCGACTTCTGCGTCGCCGTTTCCGGAGTCCTGGGCTGGAGTCGTGCCATCGAACCTGCAAAGGTGATGCTGTGACCAACGGACGCCAGCGGTGAACCCCAGAGACAATGTCGGCTCGTATGTTGTGGATAACGTGTGGACATTTCCTCAGCGCGGCCACTGTCGCATGTACTAACTTTTGTTCGCGACGCGCGCGTTGATAGACCGTGTGACATGTTTCGCTGGAGTATCTGTAGTGATTTAAGGTTGGGGGGGATGTGGGGATGCGCGACTCTCACGCGTCTCCTGTAATCCGGCTTCACCGCGTGGCTAAGCGCCGGCGGCGGTCGTGGTGGTTGCGGCGCATTGCGAGAGATGGCGCGAGTGTCGCGATGCTAATGCCACCGAACGGCGGCGGGACTTGGGAGAAAAAGGTTGAAGGCGCTTCCGAGCTCTTTGGCTTGGGATCGGCGACCAACACGCACGAACGCTTCGCGCTTGCGCCGGCCCGCCTCGCGGGACCGTCTCGCGAGGCTAAGTGCAGGACACCGGTATGGACGAACACGAATCGCGCCACCGTTCGCGTGACCGTACACGTGAACGACTAGGCGATGGTGTCACAGCATGGGGCGAACATATTCGCTCGCTATCGAGTCGCGGTGAGTCGGACTTCCTTGATTTGTGGCGCACCCATGTGAATGTTCTATTGGTAGTAATTCGGCTAGTGTGTATTAGTGTATGAAAGGTGCAATAAATGTTCTTTTGATTGTTTGCACTACTGTGTTGTCATTCCTTTGTCCTAAGAGCATGTGTGAGACCCCACAAACTTTAGCATGGTGTTGTGGGGCTGTTGCATAACATTGAGGCACAAATAGTGGCAAATAACGTTTTCTTGACATTTATATAAAAGTATCTTTGGGCTTTCATATCTGACCATTGTTTGTAAATAGCTTTTAAAACGCTATGTTCTTGTCATTTTTAGGAGCAATTTACTCCAAAAAAATTAGTGCCTAAATTGTTTAATAATGATAATACCATGTCTACCAACTATATAATAATGTAAGTTTTGTGACAATGAAGAAAATAGTCTATTTTTGGAAAATATTTTTCTCCCACCTGGGGGCGCGATTGGAGATCTTTGTTCGTTTCACATTCTGTTCGGTTGCTGCAATGTCACAAAGTGGCAGTATGCAAAATTTGTGACAACGGTTCGGAGAGAGCAGTCAGTCGGCGAGTGGCGAACTCCCCGGACGTTTGTCATCGGCACTGCGGCTACGGAATGGTTTACCGCTTGCCGATTGGCTGCTTTCTCCGTCCTGTTCTCAAAAACTTTTGCACACTGCCACTTCGTGATGTCACAGCAACTGAACAGAATGCGAAACTATAGTGATTTAGATAGCTGTAATGGGACGAGGGCGATCCGGGAGCTGAGGTCGTTTGCACGGAAACCGGCAGGCGGCGCTACTGTGCCTTTCACCTGAACCGCCCCGCAGTGCGCGCTTATTCGCCGCGCACTCATCGGAAGAGTACGATATATTTGAAGCTCATGCTTGACTCCTGAATGTTTACATTGCTCACAATGTCAGCAAAAGGAGAATAAATATATTTATATAGTGTTGTCTATAGTGAATAAACAGTAAAAAACGATGTACAGCGCGAAGGAGAAGGGCTGAGAGACGACACACACACAGCGCAGTGCGTTTCGTCTCTCCGAGTTCCTGCCTTCGCGCTGGATATCGTTTTTTACCATGGATACCAACTAGCCCAAGCAACCACCTTTGTGTAAATAAATATTTTTGTCTTAAAAGCTCCCAGCCATGGGATTTTAGGTACAAATCCGCCTATGATAAAGTTCGCGGAACTACGCGTGGCTACTCGGAATGAACGGGTGTACCAGTACATCGAAAGGGGACCGCCGGGGCTGTGATTGCAAAAAAAAAGAAGAGAAAAAAAGAGAGAGAGAGAAAGGATAAACGCTCGGATCACAAAAGCGGCGTCAAGTAAAACAAAACCAGGCCCCTAGGTCGTCCTGCTCAGCTTAAGGTGCTTAGCTCTCTGTGGCTTTGCGCTTCTCGAGCTGTTAATACCTTTGACTAAGAAGTGGAGTTGCGTGAGGACATAGAAAGAAGCAATTCTCATGCTTATTCCTTGTGAGCGTCGCATCCAACACCACTGGAGCAGAGAAAATTACTCTTTACAAGAGCCACAACATCGCAGATGCTGTTCGTGTGCAGCTCTAAAATGCTTAAGCATTCTGTGAATATGTTCTCAAGAGCTTGAATAAATGAGTACAAATCATGCGACGGATACAAAAGTCCTCCCCAGTCACACTGCTCAGTGTACTCTGAGGGTAACAGGTGTGGCTTCTGTTCGCCTGACGAGGAGGATGTGCTCACATAAACAGCAGTGAAGTTTTAGGACGCACTTTCTTGCTACGTAATATATTAGCCGCTATTGACTCCTCGCCATTACTAATTATGAGTGGCTAGCACGGGGAGCTTCTACTATGGCTAGAGACTCTTCAGCTTCTTCTAACCTCACTTGGGCGAGCAGATCATCAACACTGTTTGAAGAAATGTTGGGAGTTTTGTCGACCACGCTGAGAAGTGTATTTATGATATCAGGGGTGCCATTTTCACCGTCCACACTCCTTGCCATGTTGTAAAATGACAAACAGTTCACTGTGATAAGAAACTGATCTGGCGAGGGGTGGGCATTACAGCCGCTGAACTGGCGGATAATGCCAAATATGTGCTCTACGGAGTCGGTGTTGAGACGAGGAGTCATCAAGTACTTGAAGCCTACATTCTCTGCCAAGTACTTCAGGAGAGACAATGCACTGGCAATAGTGACTCTCAGCCCTGTCGTCGTGGAGTTCCAACCTGCCTGCTCCCTTGCAATGAATGTGCTACCTCCAGCACCTGCTTTGCCTCGTCCATCGTCCGTGACACACTCTCACATACAAACGTCTTTCGTATGTACAGTACGTGCGGCAAATTACTGCACTGGCCGCTCTCGCCGTAGTTCATCAGCACGGTCTTCTCAATGCCGACAGTCTTTTTCTCACTGTCCAACGAAGCCAAAACAAACCTAACACCATCATAGTTCGGAAACGTGAGCAGTTCCCAATGCTCAGTGGGTTTGGGAATTTCACTCAGCACAAAGGCGCGATTTTCAGCGCCGTCAACTATGTCCACAGTTTCACTGGTCTGCAGGTCATCCTCTTGCAGGCACGCCTTTTTGTCTGGTCGGCATGGAGTTGTAAGGCAGCCCTTTTCCTTGTGGGCCGTTCGCGTGATGGATTTTTCGAAAGGTACATGGGGTGATTAGGTAGAATCGTGGGCACGGCTTCTGTCGAGAGAGAGGGCTTTCCACGTGGTGTACGTACCTCTTTGCCTTCGATCACGTATACGTAATCTCTCAGTACATACTTTCCTTCAAAATGAAGCTCGCATATGGCGTCAGTGGCATCCAGCGGCTTGTCCTTGCGGTGTAAATTCCGCTCCCATGTCAGGCGCATTTCTTCATTCTCGGGGACGCTGAACAGAGACAACTTCGGGGCATCTTTCACTCTGCTGAACCCAGTCAAAACCAGGCGCAAAGGAATAGTTCTTTCGCCGAGGTATCCCTATCTCATAATTCAGTATTTCAGCCAACTCAACGCGCACACGCCACCAACAAAACCGCGCACGTGCAACTACAATCACACGCCGGGGCCTGTCCGAACGCGTGCGGCGGGGATGCGGCTTCAGGTGAAAGGCGCAGTGGCGCCACCACACGGTGCGCGAATATTTCCGTGTGTTTCGCCTCGCAGGCGGTGCCCCTACCCGCTCTCCCTCGACCCACTACCCCTATCTAGTTCAATATAGCGAAACGAACAAAGATCTCCGATCACGCCCTTGATTATGCGTGGTTTGAGAGAGTTCAAATGACACTCGAATGTATAAAAATATTTTTTCCCTGAAATATTTGAGGGAAATTATTTATACCAATGATGGTTAAAATAAAGTTGGATATTCTCGAGTGTACCAGTTGGCATGGAATGAGCCACGTGTGCAAAAATTAGCTTGCAGAGTGTGTGGTGCACCCATGATGCCTTTCAGAGCAAGGTGGTCACCAGGAAACTAATTTTGGGACGACACCAGCGTTTAGGTTGGCGAGCTTTCATGCTTATAGGTAGTGCTCCGTGTTTCGGTATCCGATTTCAAGGGACAATGTGATCTGGTGCCGTTCTTTATCAAAAGCGCAAGTTCTAAGTGCTTATTTATACAACTTCTTGTTTGACCGATTTAAAGTTTACCGCACGTCGACAGTATCTCGGAGACCGCACCCATCACACATTTAATAACGGCATTGTCGCGCATGAAGCGAGAGACTTCAACAGGTTAACGAATGTAGGCGCACCAGAAGCGCGCGACGGCATCTTGATATACGGTCCCCTGGCGACACTAAGGCGCGCGCGCCAGGCTACAGCGGCACTACGGCGCCTAGACAACATCGAATATACGGGCCCCGGGCTTCGTCGCCCGCTGCCCCCCTCAAGAGATTTCATTGGAGTGGATTGCAGCCACGCGGAGCGGAGTATTGGGTGTGTGTGATTGGTCTGCTCGCACCCGGGCGCGAGAGAGAACAGTTTCAGACAGCCACGACAGTGAGGGTCAAGCATGGAAAGCCTGCTCACAGAAACCTTCGCATGCTCATGTGACGCATTTCTGCGGCGCGTCAAGAGAAATTTCGCGCGAGCAAAATGGGAAGAAAACGAAAGCTTTACGGCGACTACGTAAAAGAGTATAGCGATTTCGAAGAGTCGACGTCCTCTTTAGGAGTCATTGTTTGCAAGCTTTCTCGTGTGACAGTTAGCATTGCCAACGGCAAGGGCGCCGTGAGAATTGCGGAGCATTTACGATCACAGCGCCACGTCCATATGCAGAAGCGCCACACAGACACAGGTCAAATCTTGCTGACGTGTTGGTGCTTTGAAATAACGGCTGCGTGAGAGTGAACGCAGTATGCTTCGTACAGTTTCACGAGGTTTCGTCGTGCACGCTTACTTCTATGCCAGGGTCTAAACAATCTTGCATGATTGGAGTCCGATTTGTTCATATCGTCTTGTTATTCCTATCCCACAGGCAACTTGCCACAGTAAAGTTTGCTGGAAGAATGCATCACTCGGGCCTGCTCAAAGAGAGAAGATGCGAATGACATCCCGCATCAGTTTTGCTGTGCACTCTGTCATGCTGGGATTCCACTGCACCAGGCTGATGGACCTCTTGGCAGCCTCTTTCGAAGCAAGTGTCCGGCGGCACGCACGATTCCAGGTAGTGACCAACTATATCGGAAATACCTACATGAGGTCAGTGACAAAGACCTTGCGACGATAAGCCCTTCGATGAAAGACGAGCCCATTTCCGTCACCATCGACGAGTCACCGGAACTTCGTGGATGTCCGGCCTTGGCGGTGCTTGCAACATTCTACGATGACGAGCTTCCTGGACGTAGAACCCTCATGATCGACTTGCAAATAGTGCAGCAGTGTAACGCAGTATCAATTGGCATGTTGATACAAACCGCCCTTCAGAAGGTTGGAAAGACCTTAGGCGATGTAGCTGTATTGTGGTCTGGCTCAGCTTCCTACATGCAGAAGCTTCACAAGGACTTGCAACTCTCCAACCTCGAATTCAAGACGCTTCACTTCAAGGATCCGTGCCACCTACTGAACAACGCTCTGGAAAATGGAATCAGGACGAGCTCGTTCAACGTAGTTCACGATTTTGTTGTGAACTTTCCTGCCATGTTGAAATCGTCCCGGGAGCTGCGCCGTAAGTTTGGTCTTGTGTGCTTGGCCTTGGGCATGACCATCAAGTCGCTGAAAACCGTATATCCGTATATCCGTCGAGGTGGTTCTCTTTTTATGAAGCTCTAGAAGATATTTTGGACTACTGGCGTGCCATTTTGTCTTTCTTGAGAAGCGACAAAGCCAAGGGGACGAAGTGTGAGAAGCTCAGGAGTCTTGTTTCATCGCCTGAAGCTGTGCACGACTTGCTCGTTAAGATGAGGTTTCTGAAGACCAATGTGTGTGCCGTGATCTCAATCATTAAGGAACTTGAGGCAGAGAGTACCCTGGTACACCAAGTTTATCCCATACTGGGGGTTCGTTTGCACGCACTCATCAGTCAATGGCGGGATCCAACTGAGGTCTTCGCATCAGATGTCACAAGTATGTTGGACCTCCTTGATGAGAATCAACGCTTAACGACTGTCGCAGACTTTAACAATCTGGATACTACGCTGCTGTTGCCGAAAAGTGGAGACACACATCTGAGAGGAACCTGTGCGGTCAACTCCAGTACACCAAAGAATCGTTTGGGTACTGTGTTCAAATTGTGAACCCAAATGTGAAGCATGAGTTTCCCAGTGCGTTTGAAACCTATGCACCTATTTTTCAATTAGTGCTTCTTGAAACTGACGACTTGAGCCAACTCCCGAGTGATTTTGCGAACTATCAGTGCTATGAAATACGTAACATTGTTGAACCCCTGTCGTTTTGGAGACTTCACAATGTCGAGTGGCCAGTGCTTTCTCGCTGCGCGCTGCGTCTTCTGGCGCTTCCTGTTTCTAGCGCTAACATTGAAAGGGCGTTTTCAAAGCTGAGAGTTGTCAATAGAAAGGAGCGCGCTTCGATCGCTGACAGCAATCTCGCAAAATATGCTTGCGTGTTTTACAATAAGCTTTAAGCTAAGGTTGTTATACGCAAAATTAAAGGTGTTCTGTGTTCAAGTATTTTGCTTGTGCGTATACGTTTTTGTCCATTGAAACGTTTCGTTGTAGGAAAAATAAAATGTGCTTCGTGTATTTTGATATTTTAGTTTTCAGATATGAATTGATCTAAGATTTTCGGGTTTTGAGACTAAGGCAAAACTCCGAATTTCAGAGAATTGGGGATTTACGGGAAATAAACTCCGATAAACGCCGAATTTCCGCCAGAACTATAAACTCCAATAAACACCCGCCGATCTTCAAGAAAAATCAACACCGAAAACACAGAGCCCTACTTATAGGTTATCAACTGCGGAAACAAGAGGTAATGCCTGCATCTGTTGTGTTGATCCCCTGCTGCGCAGCTGTTGAAGAGGGATGTGGCTCATACATTCTTTCAGGGCGAGTGTTTGTGAATTGGAGCTGTGTGTGGTTGTTAGCCCTGTGATTGTTAGCCACTCAGAGTGATGGTGGTGGATGTTCTCAACTGCAGGCATTGTGTAATATGTGATGTCAGAAGTAGGCCAATAAATTCTTGCATGCTGTTTTGGTGCACAGGCGGGACAGCTACACGGATTCTCCCTTGTGCGATTCTGAAATCGTTGAGATGTGCAGTGAGTGGCAACAATGGGGGGGGACTGATTTCACTACAAAGCTTTCGTTTGCCTTGTTGACTTGTGGCACTGGGCAGTGGGACTCAAGCCTTGAATGTCTTTAGATATGTGTCAGGCTTTCTGACGTGGCAATCTGTTGCAGTGAAAACCATGGGAAGCCAATGCATGTGTTTTGAAAGAGCCTTCTTTTTTCCTTGCAGCACAGACAAGGAAGACACCTTTGGCCTGGGGTGAGTGTTGAATTGGATTCGCGGTGTAAGAAACCGGTGCACAGCACACGCATTTGAGGCCTTGCATGCATCGTCCTTGGGTGGGGGCAGGGTGCTCTGCATCCACGAAGAAGGCAGCCGGGCTGAGGGCCTCTCAGCCACTCAGCTGGAGGTGGCCTACCGCGAGGCTGGTGGTGGAGCAGCAGTGGGTGCTGGCTGGCTGGACGGCCTGCTGGGCTGCCTCCGCCCAGTCTGGAGCATCCTGCACAAGACTGACGACCGGCAAGGGCCCGGTGAGTGGCTCTTTGACCTTGATGGGGCCAACAGAATGATCGCACATGAATGGGACACTCCTAAATAAAATAGAAATCTAACACACCCACAAGTTTAAGTGAGGCTTACTTCCGATGCACTGACAGTCAGAAAAGGATGAAACCAGCAAAGTAGGGTGCAAATTTATTGACACCTAATGTCTGTCTTCATCAATACTTCTTTTTGGGCGAGTTGGTACATCTTCTGGATGCGGCTATCGGGGGTTCAGATTAGAAAGAAAAATAATTGTTTGCGTCTTGTTGCGCTTGTTTGGCTGTTTTGAGCTTGCGTTGTTGGCACGATGTTACCCTTGTTATGTTTTCCCCTTTCCCTTGCTTCACTCTGGCATATATAAGGTGTGCTATCCTTCACAATAAAACCAGTTGTTAGTCAGCGCCTGTGTGTCCGTGTCTCCCTTCTTGTGGTCGTCTGTTTGCGCTGTTACCCAAAGTTTCATAATGTCTGTCATGGCCGTCCATCTTCAACAGCTTTTTATCATTGTCTCTGGACCCCAGCATTGTCGCCTACCTTGCGATCCACTTAATATTCCACATTCCTTGAACCACTCCACTGAAACCCCAATTGGGATAATGGTCCACTTCACCAGTTCATCCCACAACACATGCAAGTCTCCAAAGGGCTAAAAACACATGATGCAACTCCATTGCCGTTAGCTTAGCTTTTGTAATTAAAGCCTCAAAGTGGCATGCTGCCATCCTGTGATGACAGTGGTGATGATGACGCTGGCTCTGATGGTAGGCTTTTGCTGACACTGCAAATGCAGTTTTGTAGTCAGTTATGATGCACAGGCAATTTGCGAATGAATTTTCTTGGAAAAGCACACATTAGAATAGGGGAAATATGGTATTCATTTACTGTGAGCTGCCATTTTTGCTTGAAAAATTCCTAGAGCAGGCGAAAAATATGCGTTTTCAGCAGTAGATTTTGCTTCTTTGACGCATTCACCTAGCACCATCAAGACTGGGGATTGCTATTTGACGTTTATGCCAACCAGTCAAGTTTGAGTTATTTCATTGCTATCTACAGTCACGTGCAATATGAGGTGCAACACGGAGCGCGTGGTTGAAGCGGCCTTAACACTACACGATGGCACCGATATATGACAAATTGGACAACTAAACACCATTCCGATTACTGGTATTTGTGAAACAAATTTTTCCTATGTCGGCACTGCCGTGTAGTCTTGGGGCGCCTTCTACGTCGGGCACCATGTTGCAGCTCATATTGCATGGGACTGTACATGCACAACTATGGAACACACTACAGTAGAACCCCGCTGATAGGTTTTTCACGGGACCGTAAAAAAAAACAAAAAACGTAAGAGCCGGAAAATGTAAGAGCCGAGAAATAGGAAAAAATGAGAAATGAAAGTAGTGCTGAACTGCACACAATATTATTTTAATTCTTACGTATGACAAAAAGTTGTAGTTTCGCCCGAAAGCCGAAGCATCGATTCCGATAGCAAATTAGAAGACAGCTATACAATGTAAGGATAGTAGTTTTGTCGTCCGTGTAAACTTGTAATCATTCGGTTATTAACTATATTAACAAGCATGGTGTCAGCGCGCACAGGCAAACATGAACATATCACACTCGATGAGCACAGACACGCGCTGTCAGATGCTGCCGTGAGGAAGCGCCACTGCAGCAGCGAGCGAAGTGACCTTTGTGCTGTTGTCCATCGCATCAACGCAAACTGACTGCTGAGAACACACAGCACGCACAAAGCTACGACCCGCTGACGCACCAATACTGCCTAGACTCTGCCCCCAACACAGATGGCTTTCATGATACGGCCAGCGCGCCGCCGCACAGTGCGCATGTGATGCTAGAGTACAACTTCTAGTACACTCATGTACAACTAGAGTGCACTAGACGTGTACTAGAGTGTACGGTCCAGTGGGCCGAACGGCGCTCTCCCGCTGAGGCGCCGCGTGTGGAAAAATTGTGCGAGGGCACTGCGAGCGAACTGGATTGGGGCGGAGACGCGCTCCGCGGCACATTCAGGGTACTTTCACTGCGGGCGCCGAGGCCGATTGCGCTTAGTACGCTCTTAAAATAGTGCTTTATTTCAACTGCACATTTATGTTTACACCATTTTGCCAAACATATATATTTGAGGCATGGATTATACAACGCGACGTCTTCAATTTTGCTGTCGTTGTCAAGTGCGTCGTCTGCTAGCCAGCGCGCGTTCGCTACGCGGACGCTGGCGGACGCCCAGTTTTTCTCGCAGAACGTCTGTGCAGTACATTTTTTAATGTTTAGTTGCTTTGGTGCGCCCATGACTCTTGACGGCCGGTACCAAATGTTGTTTTAGCCCGGTGAACTGTACTTTTTACCACTGTCTTCTAAAAGTAACTGGTATCTCCGCAACATGAAGCTACGTAAGAAAATTTTATTATTGATATCGTGTCATTTTACGCACGCTTCTTGTTGGTGGATATTGATCAGGGACAGTCATCGAAGAAAACAGCATTAGAGTGAAATAAACTAGGTTTATTAACTGCCTGGCGCGAAGAATGACCAATGTATTTCTAGATAATTCAATCAAAGGGTACATATACATATATATTCACAATATATATGTAAAAAAAAAAACAAATGCTCTAAATGCACGAATTGAAAAAGCGAGAACGCCCGACCAGAATAAGCGCACGTGTTTGCAGTAACACAATTATAAGTGAATACTGCACATAAAACTCTCATTCGCAGAAATGATATTCATAGTAGGCAAAACCATGAGATATATATATATATATATATATATATATATATATATATATATATATGTGCAAGTGTTGTTGATATACTGTACGACGCCGAATAGTAGTTTCCGTTCGAATGTAACGCCTAACAGCACTGTTGAAGTCTCAAAGGGGAGGGACTTATGCAAGTGAGGACTGTTATTCCGGATGATTGTGCTGCCAGAGAGTCGTGGTTGTTGCGCAGAGGCGCAGTTCCTGAGAGAATTAATGCGTGGGTGTTAATAAGTCCTGCTGAACAAGTTCCTAGCTGTAATTCAATATAAACGCCCCGTTTTGGGGCAGCCTGTAAATCTGCTAACTTGATTCAGACAAGGAAAGCTTTTTTTTGACAGTCTCATCCTGTTTGCAACCCATTAAAACTGGGTGCCCCATGTGGTACCACACTTATCTTCTTCAACGAACGCAACAGATCTGCACATATCTCTACGTGTATGTGAGAGATGCCATTCCTTCAATTGTTTCATTATGGTCGTTATGATAGTGCACTGAATAACTGAAAGCAGCCGTTTATAATGTACAAGCTGCTGACTTGAGCGGTCATACATTTGGGAACGGCATTACATTTATGTATGAAATATGGGATAAGCGCGTAACATGTTTTTCTCGGAAATCAGACTGGAGAATAATTTATTTTACCCCTCGAAAAAAGCCGAAGAACGCAGCCACCGACTTTTTTCTCTCTTTTTTAAATTTAAACAAATTCTTTGGTTTTACGTGGCAAAACTACGATATCATTATAAGGCACCCGGTTTAGTTTTCACCACCTGGGTTCTTTAACGTGCACCTGAATAGAAGTGCACGAGCATTTTTCCATTTCATTCCCATCGAATTCCCCCGCGGGGGCGTCTGCGCAAGCAGGCGTTTGGTGTGTTGTGACACCACGGACCCGAGCACATGAGGGTTGGACCCTCCTGCGTTTAAGCGTACGTGGCTTAGCCGTGTCCGGGGAAAAGAGGATCCTGGGGGTTGAGCCACTGCCGGGTGTTCGGACCTTTGTGGCCCCTCGGCGGAGGCAACACACCTCTTTGGCCTCGGCTTCACGTAGACGGCACCCCAGGACTGACCCACCCGGGGGAAATCGGTAGTTGCCTTTTCCTGTCTCTCTCTCCCTCCAACCTTCGTGTTTCTCTCTCACTTTCCATGTCTCCTGTCTTCTCTTCACTTCGTTTTACTTCCAATTTTCCAGGCAGCAAGGGTTAACCTGGTGTAGTTTATCCAGCCTTTGGTCTATTATATTAGGTTATAGTAGCTATGTACAGCTGGCGTCTACGTCTCCTTCAGGTCTCATAGCGTCCCCGTGTTGGGCTCGGTGGTGGGCGGCTGGCATAGTTACCGAAATCATTGTTACCTTTATGGCTCTTTCGTCATTTCCCCGACTCCCTGATCGCTCTCACAAACGAGGGCGCACCGAAGATATTTTTCAATTTTATGGCAACCGAACAAAGAACTTTCCACGTTTTCACGTCATCCACTCTGATAAACTTGAAAAGACAGTGAGAATGATCTCACCCTTCCTCGTCTCGAAATCTCTAACCGAAGTTTTCGGTCCGGGTTACAAAGCATCGAAAATGGCCAGTGGTGATCTGCTACTCGAGCTTTGTGATCAGAAACAACATGAAAAACTGCCCAATCTAGTGTCCTTTGGGGATGTTCCAGTAACAGCAACCCCGCACCGTACCATGAATACCACCCGCGGCGTCGTATCCGATGCTGATTTGTTGGAGCTATCTGAAGCTGAACTCCTGGAGGGCTGGAGTGATCAGAACGTCATCAGTGTCAAACGAATTAAGATGAGGCAAGATGGTAAAGAAATTCAGACCAAACACCTAGTACTTACTTTCGACTCAAGTGTTCTGCCCGAGTCCATCGAGACCGGGTACCTCAAGATTCGAGTTAGACCATATGTGCCAAATCCTCTCAGATGCTTCAAGTGCCAAAGGTTCGGTCACAGTTCGCAGAACTGTCGAGGCCGGCCGACTTGTGCCAAGTGCAGTGACAATGAACATTCCTCTGAAACATGCCAGAACACTCCGCACTGTGTCAACTGTGATGGCGAGCATGCCGCATACTCGCGGTCGTGCCCGTCTTGGAAAAAGGAGAAAGAAATTGTGACAATCAAAGTAAAAGAAAATATTTCATTCAAGGAGGCACGCAGGCGGGTGTCATACCTGTCAAAGAGCAGCTTTGTCGAAGTGGCGCGTCAGGGGGCAGCGTCGCAACGGCTTCCGGCGGCTGTACGGCCCACACACAGTGAGCCGGCAGTGACGCCATCCGCCCCCTCGGCAGCTGCAGCTAGCGCTGCTCCGCCAACTCACAAGAAGGGGCCATCGACCTCCGGGCTGGTGGCCTCCAGGGCCTCGTCCCTCGAGGTGAGGCCTTCTCGTCAAACCAACCGCTCGCAAGAGCGCGTGTCCAGCGCCTCACAAGAGGCGATGGACACAACAACCGGCCAGGCGACGCCACCAGCGCCTCAGGAGCGGCGAGAATCTCGCGATTGCTCTAAAAAAGAAAAAGCCTGCATCACAGGGCCCCACTAGGGCTCTGTAGCTTAAGTTAATCTCCTTTACACACAGCACAAAAAACACTTTCAACATGAATACACAAATAATACAGTGGAACGTCAGAGGACTCCTACACAACCTCGATGACGTCAAAGAAATTCTACACAAGTTTAATCCGAAGGTGCTGTGTGTTCAGGAGACACACCTTAAATCTACACAATGCAACTTTCTCCGGCAATACGCCATCTTTCGGAAAGACCGCGATGACACCGTGTCATCTGGCGGTGTTGCTATCGTAGTTGACAGAGGTGTTGCCTGTCGAGAACTGAAACTTCGTACGCCCCTAGAGGCAGTTGCTGTCCGAGGGGTATTGTTTGACAGGCTAGTCACTGTTAGCTCTATATACATCCCTCCTAATTATCAACTTAATAAAACTGAATTTCAGAACTACATATATGAACTTCCGGCACCATACATAGTTGTCGGAGATTTAAACGCACATAACACATTGTGGGGAGACTCTCGTTGCGATGCGAGAGGACGCCTAATTGAAAACTTTCTCTTTTCTTCAGGAGCATGTCTACTTAATAAGAAAGAGCCAACTTACTACAGCATGGCGCACAACACATACTCCTACATAGATTTAAGTATCGTGACGAGTACACTGATTTCGTACCTGAAGTGGTCCGTTCTGAAGAACCCTTTTTTGGAGCGACCACTTCCCAATCATGTTAAAACTGACAAAACAAGATCTATGTTCCCCACGCATTCCCCGATGGAAGGTTGACTCGGCTAACTGGGAACGTTTTCAAGAACAAACGTATTTAAGCAGGGATGATATTGCCTCTTTAAATATAGACGATGCTGTAGCATATATAACGGGCTTTATAATTGAGACTGCCACAACATGCATCCGTCAAACTAACGGACTGGCTAATAAACGTCGTATCCCGTGGTGGAACGAAGAATGCAAGGAAGCACGGAAAAATCAAAACAAAGCTTGGGGCCGACTTCGCGACTCTCCAACCGCCGAAAACTTGATTAGTTTCAAACAAATAAAGTCCCAGGGTAGAAGAACACGTCGACGTGCTAAAAGGGAGAGTTGGGAGAAGTACATCTCCAGTATAAATTCTTACACGGATGAGACGAAAGTGTGGAATCGAGTAAATAAATTAAAAGGCCGGGAGGTACACCCACTCTCCTTAGTAAGTACTCAAGGAGAGAGCCTGGAAGATCAGGCTGGTTGTCTGGGCGAACACTTCGAATATATCTCCAGTGCGTCCCACTACACACAAGCATTTCTGAGGTTGAAAAAACGCGAAGAGCGACAGCCCCTAAAACGTAAAGGTTCATCGAGTGAGGCCTACAACTATCCATTTACTTTAACTGAACTGAAAGCATCCCTCGCTTGCTGCAATAACTCGGCGCCAGGCGGCGATCGTGTCATATATGAAATGATTAAGCACCTGAATCCTGAAGCGCTGAATACGCTCCTGTATCTTTTCAATGTTATGTGGGCGGATGGATATATCCCGTCCTCGTGGAAGGAAGCTATAATCATTCCCGTGCTTAAACAAGGTAAAGACCCATCCCTAGCCAGCAGCTACAGGCCAATAGCGCTTACAAGCTGCCTGTGCAAACTATTCGAAAAAATGATAAACAGGCGCTTAATCTGTTTCCTTGAAAATAACAAACTACTAGACCCCTTGCAATGTGGTTTCAGGGAGGGTATGTCCACAACAGACCACCTTGTTCGCATTGAGTCTTATATTAGAGATGCTTTTATACATAAGCAGTTCTGCCTCTCAGTGTTTCTCGACCTAGAAAAAGCTTACGACACGACATGGCGCTACGGCATTCTCCGAGATCTTTCGGCGATGGATGTCCGTAGCAAAATGTTGAACACAATTGAAAGTTACCTATCTAATCGCACATTCCGCGTAAGAGTGGGCAACGCTTTGTCTAAGTCATTCACCCAAGAGACCGGTGTGCCACAGGGAGGCCTGCTTAGTTGCACACTATTTATTGTAAAAATGAATTCCCTTCACACAGTCATTCCACGCATAATGTTTTATTCCATTTATGTCGACGATGTGCAAATAGCCTTCAAATCATGCAATATTGCCATCTGCGAACGACAAGTACAGCTGGGAATAAACAGATTGTCCAAATGGGCAGATGATAACGGCTTTAAAGTAAACGCCCAGAAGAGCACTTGCGTACTCTTTACAAACAAGAGAGGCATAACGCCTGTCCCCAGTATACGAATCAAAGGAGATGCGCTCTCTGTGAACAGCGACCATAAGTTTCTAGGCATTATTTTAGATTCCAAGCTTACATTTATTCCTCATATTAAGTATCTGAGGGCAAAATGCCTGAAGACAGTGAACCTTTTAAAGCTTCTGTCGCGTACGACTTGGGGTAGCGATCGAAAGTGTTTGCTTAACTTGTATAAGAGTCTTGTCCTCTCACACCTTGATTACTGGTCTATAATTTTTAATTCTGCAACGCCAAGTGCATTAAAAATTCTAGACCCCGTTCACCACTTGGGTATCCGTCTCGCTACTGGTGCTTTCAGGACAAGTCCAATCCAGAGCCTCTACGTAGAGTCGAATCAGTGGTCACTTCATCTGCAGCGGTCATACAGCAGTTTTACATATTTTCTGAAAGTACAAGCAAACATTGAACATCCCTCTTATTCAACTATAAATGACATGACCGCTGCCACACTCTTCCATAATCGACCTGCAGCGAGAAAGCCGTTCTCTTTGCGTGTGAGGAACCTCAGTGAGGAAATGGGTGTTCCGCTGCTTGAACAATGTCCTATGGCTCCAGCGAAACTGTTGCCGCCGTGGCAGTGGCAGCCCATAGAGTGTGACACATCGTTCGTAGAGGTCACTAAACACGCGCCAGAGGCACACATTAGAATGCATTTCTTAGAACTCCAATCTAAATACTCGTGTACGGAGTTTTACACAGACGCTTCCAAGTCACATGCCGGGGTATCTTATGCAGCCATCGGTCCATCATTTTCGGAACCTGGTGTACTGCACCTGGAGACGAAGTATCTTTACGGCTGAGGCCTATGCAATATTATCGGCTGTAAAGTATATAATGAAATCAAAACTTAAAAAGACTACCATATTTACAGACTCGCAAAGTGTTGTGAAAGCATTGCAATCACTCTGTAAACACAAAAATCCTGTACTTAATGAGCTCTATTCCATTCTGTGTAAAGCATATCTATCTAACCAGCATGTGATTATATGCTGGGTGCCGGGCCATAGAGGCATCGAGGGTAATGTTCGAGTTGACCAAATGGTCACATCAGTTACATCTCAGGCATTACATCTCCCTACAGCTGTTGTTCCTGCAACAGATTTGAAGCCTTTCCTGCGAAAGAAACTGCGAAGCCACTGGCAACGCTTGTGGGATGCGGAAAGAAATAATAAGCTTCACTTGATAAAACCACAATTAGGTTTCTGGCCCCCCGTAACAAAAACACGACAAACTGATGTCCTATTTGATGTCCCGTCCTCCGTGTCCTCGTGGAGTGTCGGGAAGCTGAAAGAGAGAGAAAGAAATATTTTTCTCTAGCTTACCGGTATCATGTGCCTCTTCATCCCATCATGTTTCTTGGTGAAGAACCGCTTTTTAACGCCAAAGCAGTCGTCGATTTCTTTATCAATGTGGTCCTGCATGTTATTAGCCCATTAAGTTCGTAGCGCATCCTCTCTCCAGAGGATGCCGCTGTGATAGTAGTTTTTTATAGCACATGCCTCCAGGCCCTTGTGGTTCAAGGGCTCTGTTTAGGCAGTAGTGCTTCTTGCCAATTACTGCATCTTAAATATTTTAAATATCGTGTCATTCCCTCTCAATGCATTCTTCATTTCATAGTACACCTCATGTCATTGCCATGTACATTGCCATGTACATGTATATTTTACGCACTTTACAGCGATTATTTTTAGGCCCTTTTACAGCCACGCTTCATCTACTTCTCAGAATTCATCGCTCCACTGCACACTCACAAACACTGGCATGGCGCTCTTTGGCCATAACTGGCCCTTGCGCCATAAAACACCACACATCATCATCATCCCATCGAATTCCGCGGCGTGGATTGAAACCACTAGCTCCAGTTTAGCAGCGCAACGCCGTATCCACTAGTTTCACTATATAGCCACTAATTAGGCTACCGCGCAGGCTTTCTTTCTGTTCTTTTTTTTTCTTTTTTGAAGTATCGACTGAAAAAAAAATTCCACGTATGGCTTATGGCCAAAGATTAGCATATAGAATGACTAACTAAAACCATTTTCGGTGCTCGATCGAGGTCCGACTGCAATAAATAACCCCGTACAAATTACTCCGCATTCTGTTATGCGAGGAAGGCGGAAACTTGAATGGGATGTTGCGCTGCAGTTTACTCTTTCTTTTTTTTTAATATATGACAATGCTTCCCGTAAGTAAATGTGAGTACAATTAAGGCGCCGGATGGGGCAGATATGCTTTACTTGTTTGAAGCGGCAAGCAAGAAGGTTACATATGTTTCTTCGTCTGCTTTTCGCAAGACCTACTGATGGAAAACTATATGCGCAACAATACACGCGAGAGATACATGCTGCTTGATGAACGCGAAAAATATTTGTTCTCCAAAGTGAACCGTACAGTAACATAGTAGAATGAAAGCCGACACTGCGGCCGCAATGCACGCGCAATTACCGAGCGGCATTAAAAAATAAAATAAAATAAGAGAAAGAGAAAGAAAGGAATTTATTCTTAAGGCATAAATACATGTCATATGCAACTATGAACACCATTTCAGCGGTCTGATCCCAAATACCAGCGCGCGAAGTAGTACGAATGACCCTGCCGAGCAGTATCGCCAGCAGTTTCCAACGGCGCGACCTTGATGCGGCCCAATCCAGTTGGACCGCAACGCCGCCACAGTATTTTTCCACGTCGGGCGCCTCACTACAAAGCATGCGCCGCCCAAGCCGCTCGTCCCACTCGACCGTATTCTAGTACACTCTAGTACAACGCCGCTTGCTATTCCTCCCTCCCCCTCTCCCCTCGCCGGTGCCTCGAGCGCAACGGAAGAAGGCGCGCTCTCTCCGTGCTTTTCTTTCTTGCGCGCGCGAGATTTAGACGCGGTCGTCGGCTCCCCTCGCACGTTTTCACTCGCACATACAGCATACGGCGCACGGCGACTGCGTTATCGCCCTTGGACTTTATACGGAATATCTATGAGCCAAAACCAATTTTAGGGCCACAACGCATCATAGACACCATCTTTAGATAGCAAATACGGATCTCAAAGGCCATACTTTTACTGGCAGAAACCGAAAATACGTCATAGATGTCGCCCCCGGTACTTTGGGCGGCCAATGCCATCGTCAAGCCACCAAGCCAAGCGACATGAAAAGTCAAAATGGCCGCTCGGCTGGCGCGGGGTGGCAGTTCCCAACGTATGATGCGGGAACAGTCCCACAGTTACGACGCAACAGCGGGGTTACCAATGCATTGGGTTCTATGGGGGCTGTGCCGGGGCCGGCCAAAAGCTACGTAACAGCTGGGAAAATGCAGCATCCGGGAACGTAACAGCAGGGTTCTACTGTATATCCAAGCACATATCCCCTTTTCTTGAACAAAACTGCCTGCTAGACACCTGGCGACACAGGTTCCAAAAAGAGATGTCAATTACACAACTGCTGTAAATCATTCATGACATTGTAGCCATGTTAGACAAGCAAGAAAAAATTGGAATGATCTCTTAGTTTTCGAAAAAGCTTTCGACAGTGTTTCCCATTCAATGCTTTTCAATAAACTTAAGCCTACACTAAAAAATGACACTTGGAAGCCTTAATGCTTGCCTTTCCTGTCAAAAACAGGTGGTTCTGATTCACCACCAGTAGTAAAGATGGGCATCCCACAGGGATCAGTACTAAGGCCACTTTTTAGAGTGCAGCTCTTACGCGCCCGTTCCTGCGGCAAGCGTCTGCATAACCGAGCGAATGAGCACAGCGAAAGATGAAAGCGAACGCAGAGCATCGCGGGGAATGAAAGACGCGAGGAGGGTGCAGCGGAACCATGAGGCGGAAAGCGGCGGAGGAAGGTATGGTGAAAGGGTGACAAGAAAAGCGTAGTGCAGTGACGATGACTACGAGATGGCGCCAGAGTAGTGCACGTCTGGGCGGTCTGTCAGTGGCGGCTGCGGTGAATCTCGCCCAAACGCCACCCACACGCTGGCTCTCTTGATCTCCAGATTAAAATCTCAATCATACCGGCCACTGATGTGGTCGTGCGACCGTTTACGACTGGCGACCAAAAAGCGACTGAGGGCGACTGATGCTCACACCGGCAAGCCTGGCTGAGCGTGACCTGCAAGTCGCGATCCCGGTGATTATCGTTCTCAGCGGGAACTATAGGAATCTATGCAGTTCGCATCCACTTCGCTGGCATTATGTTCGCTGGTCTTGTGTTCCGGCAACAGCCATGGATTTTGATTCGAGCGAAGAGGAAGACGTCGTCCCTATGCTGATCTGCTCTGCCATGGTGTCAGCTGTGGCAGCATGGAAGCCTCCGAAGAAAACGTGACACTGGTGGGTCACGTGTGACCCTGGTGGGTCACATTCGCGAGAAGTGGCTGGCCACGCAAGCTACCTCCTGCCCGAACTTTGCGTGCATGACTAGGAATATTATAGTAAGTAACTTGTCATTTCTAGTTCGTGTTGTGCGGGAATCAGTGCATAAATTTTAAGGGAAGCTGTTAGCCTCTAGTTTTTCGTGGCATGCTCACCCGAAGAACGGCAGCTGGAAAAAGGGGTTTGTGTTTGTTGCGCTTTCTTTTGCTGCTGTTTAGCTTCCAGCGAATGCCACCCCGTACATTCGACACATTGCTGGAACTGCTGCATCCCAGCATCACAAGACAAGACACCAATTATACTGGTGTAACACGTACACTTCTGATCGCGATCAGGGCCGAGGATTTCTTGATCGCAATCAACAATGGTCGCTGCTACACGGTGTAACCATCTGGATTGAGTTATCATTGTCGGCTGATCTTCTGCAACTCTCACAGCTGCAAAATGCATCGGCTGCAAATGCAGATTTGCAATATATGGTTAAACTTGGACAATATTTCAATTTTACAGCATATACTAGTGCTTATAAAAAGCTCGTTGAACGTTTTTATTGAGCTGCTTTCGCTTTTTGTTTGAGCCTTTTCAGAATACTGCGCTAGAGGGCACAGACGTCAGCCTGCAATTGCGATCAAGACGTCTGACCTACCTGATTGGCTTGATCGCGATTGTCCGGATCTGGATCCTGCAAGATCGCGATCGCGAATGACTGTGTAGCAACACTCAATCCAAATCGAACTCAATCCGGATCGGCCCCGATCGCAATCAGAAGTGTACGTGTGACATTACAGGCCTGTAGTCTCCCATGGTGGCATGGACTTTGCATTTGGTGCTACGCAGGAGGACCCACTGGATGAAAACACATAACATCACTTTCGGCGTGGTGCTGATTGGTTTAGCAGTTTTGTGACCACGGTCGCACGACTTAAAAATAGAGAAGCGACCGACTTGCCTAAAATAGTTGCTTTTCAAGAAAAGCGACCATTTGCGACCAACTTGGTCGTGCGACCGCTCTTAGTCACCGGTGTGAATGAGCCTTGAGCGAGTCAGTCGTGCCATACTTCGCTGTATTTGCAATGTGCTGCACGAGAGAGATTGTCCATGCCAGCCATTATATCGCGAAATGAAAACACATATAGAGCTGCACTCAAATTTTGTATTAGGGTGTGTCCTAATCGTTGGTGAATTTTTTTCCTGGTTTTCATTACTGACATTACACAAGGCATTCCGGTAAACTTAAGGTTATTAGCTGATGCCTGCATCCTATATCATATAATTCGTAGTTAGTGACGAGGACCTCTTAAATTCGGCTTTATTTGAAGTGACCAGACACCCGCACTCATTGAGCCAACAAGGAAAAAGCCTGCTTTATTGTCTTTGGGCATTGTTTATATGCCCCAGATCGCAGGGCAAGGGAAAGGGAATTACGGGGAGGCGAAAGTGATGGCCACCAGATAATCCATGAAAGCCACCACGCGGTGCATGTACGCTGACGTCACAACAATCTTCTTCCCCCCCCCCCCCCCTTCTCTAAGGGGAGAACCGCTCGGGGGGGTCTTCAGATCCGAGTGGACTTCCTCAGGGTTGGAGTAGCACCGAGGGGCGGTGGGCCTGTTGATGCAGGAAATCCTGCTGCAGGTGGGTCCTCTGGTTCTGGATGGCCCGTGTTGCTTTCTGGCCGGATGTCGGTGGGACGCGGGACTGGTGAATTGGCCAATGAGCTGTGTTAAAATGGCGACGTCCCTCGTGTACTTTAGTTGGCTACTGGTGCAGCTAGTAGCGACTGCGATACTGACTTTTCTAGGTGGCGCTAACTATGCACCATATTTATCAGTTTCAGTTAAAAACTGGCGCGTTTTTTAAAATCCTCGAATCTAAGCCGACCCTAGAGTTTCGTATATGATTATTTGAAAAAAAACTATCGGCCTAGATTCGAATAAATATGGTAGGCCATCAGTCTCGGCGTCGTCATCCCTCGGCTCCAGCAGCATACTGACGTCCTGATGTGACACTCTTGGCACGAAAGGCAATTTATCTGTGCGATGGGAGCACACCCTCGCCAGGCGCCCACGTAGACGGCACTTGTAGCATACAGCTGAGCGGAAATGGCATGTTACTGTGCTGTGCCCCTGACCTTCACATCTGAAGCATGACATTCGGCGTGCCTCCCTTGGTGCACCTTTCTCTGTTACTGCATACACGTTTTCGTCTGACTTGGCCGCGCCTATTCCTTTTTCGTTCTCAGCTGCCAGCGCTATTTCTTCGGCCTCGCTTCTGGTCAGGCCTGTTTTCGCTAACAGTTGCCGACGTACTCTGGAGTTTTGCAACCCGCATACAATCCTATCCTGCAGCATTCTGTCCAGACTGTCTCTGAAATTGCACGTGTTAGCAATCTGACGAATGGCCAGAAGAAATTCTTTGACCAGCTCACCTGGCAATTGGTTGCGCGTGAAGAACTTGTACGGCTGGGCTATCTCGTTAGGCTCCGGCGAAAAATATTGTTGCAGAAGGGCCACGACCTCGCTGTATGAAAGTTCGTTCACCTTGGCTGGCGTGCAGCATCCGGCAATCACGCCCACCATGTTGGTGCTCAGCGCTGCGACGAGCAGAGCCCGTTTCTTCTTCTCTTCTGTAACGCCATGGCAGTCGGAAGAATGCCTCTAGATGAACTTGGTACGCTGGCCATTCATCGGTGGCGTCGTCAAACGGTGGTGGGCCTGTATAGCTGGCCATTCCGTTTTCCTGGTGGTGTTCTTCAGTCATCCCACCCTCGTCGCCACTGAAGTGACCAGACGCCAGCACTCATTGAGCCAACAAGGAAAAAACCTGCTTTATTGTCTTGGGGTGTTGCTTATATGCCCCCAGATCGCAGGGCAAGGGAATACGGGGAGGCGAAAGTGATTGCAACCAGATAATCCGTGATAGCCGCCACGCGGTGCGTGTCCACTGTCACAACATTATTAAAAGTACATTCTTGATGCACATTATGGCAAATAAAAGTAAATTAGCAAAAAACAGTGGTTATGATTATAACATGTAAACAGCTTCCTCTCCAGTCTGCCTACACTATCAGTAATCATACATTCTCATTTGTAACATTTTTTAGGTATTTAGGTGTCATATTCAGTTCAGATTTTAAATGGACAAACATGTCTCTTACTCTGAAAAGAAAGCCTTAAAGCAGTTGGGCTTCTGAAGGAGGTTTCTGAGAAGGTTCACACCAGAAATAAGGTTACTTGCATGGAAAACATTTCTAGTAGACTTCCGTTAATTCCAGTAGACTTCCGTTAATTCGACTCTGGTTTTTTCATCTTACTGCCTTCTTTCTCGCTAACTTCCTCAAATGACAGATGGTTTTTCTCCACTTCTCGGTGCACAGCGCGTGCGCGCGCGTAAATTAAGGAATGCGTACTATGCCCCGTTAACAGTCTTCTATACGAGATGTGCATGACGGGCAAAACGAAGGCTCAAATCGCCACTGTCACGGGACATAGTACGCGTTCCTTAATTATGCAGACCAGTCTCCAGTCACAGTACGAACACCTAGACACGTAATAATGATGCTGGCAGCTATTCAGAGCTGTTTCTGACGTTGCTGTGGCGATTTGGGCCCTCGTTTTGCCCTTCATGCACATCTCGTATAGAAGACTGTTAACGGGGCATAGTACGCATCCCTAATTATACGCGCGCGCCGTGCTCCAAGAAGTGGAGAAAAACCATCTGTGTTTTGGGGAAGTTAGCGAGAAAGAAGGCGGTAAGTTGAAAAAACTCTGAAAGTCGAGGGAATGTCGAAAGCCAACAAAAGAGTAAAGGTCTATCGAAAACTCTGAAGGCCTGCGAGCAAATATTGGGCGTCTTGGTGCTTGTACTGTGACCAGAGAGTGCGCATGTGTGTGTAAATTAAGGTGCATGCGCAATGTTCCGCATTCGTGGTACCTTTTCCTGCATGATATGCTTCACTGCATAACACGGATGTATTGTTTGCTGCTTCCAATGGATTGTTTTAGATGTGCCTCATATTTTCATGTAATAACACTTTGTTCATTATATTTTCTAGTGAGATAATGGGAAAAACAATCAAATGACTTACCAGCAGCTCCTGCCACAGCGAAACAAAGGCCACCTGTCAAAACAAATTTAGTTACCACCAACGTGGGTTATGACCTCAGCCATTTTTCTCGTCAGAAATGAAGTACAGCACGAGTATGTGAAATGTCGGTTGGCAAGTGCAAAACAACATAAAATTGCGCAAATTGCAAGGTATTATTCCTCATCAAATGACTTACCAGCAGCTCCTGCCACAGCGAAACAAAGGCCACCTGTCAAAACAAATTTAGTTACCACCAACGTGGGTTATGACCTCAGCCATTTTTCTCGTCAGAAATGAAGTACAGCACGAGTATGTGAAATGTCGGTTGGCAAGTGCAAAACAACATAAAATTGCGCAAATTGCAAGGTATTATTCCTCCTCACCCCTCAAATATCTGCGTATCAGGATACGTGGCATAAAGGGACTTGAAACATTGCTCGTCTGCACAGCCACCCCCTTCCCGGTCTAATGCGTGCTCCCCCTCCTCTGAAATAAATACCTGGCCCCACTGTCACAGCAAGGTGTACTTGCGCATTACTGCAAAAGTAAGTTTTTTATCATATTCTATAATGCTGCGGTGGCTTAGCAGCTATGGTGTTGCATTGCTAAGCATGAGGTTGCGGGATCAAATCCCGGCTGTGGCAGCCGGATTTCGATGGGGGCGAAATGCAAAAACGCACGTGTACTTAGATTTAGGTGCACGTTCAAGAATCGTAGGGTATCCAAATTATTACGGAGTCCCACACTACGGTGTGCTTTATAATCAAACTGCAGTGTTGGCATATAAAACCCCAGAATTCAATTCAGTTATTTGTCTTTTTGCACTGCTAATGCGTTGCACATGTGGAAAATTAGTTGCATTTAAAAGATAGTGTAATAACCCACATATAATATCCCAAGTTTGACCGGCATAATCTCTGTCACATAATATATTGGGGTCCCAAAACTTTATTCTGTGTGTCTTAATCCGTGTCTTTGAGACGATCGTGGCAGCACCATCACAAAAGTGAATGTGGCAACACGTTTGCTTACGCCTGCATACTATGCCAGAGAGACCATAAGGTCAGTGAGACCAGGCAGCAAGTGCAGAAACATCCCACTGTTAGTATATTCAGGTTTTTACCTTAATAGATTTTTGCAACTTTTAGGTAGGACCTATGTACCGGTTTTATTTAGCATTTTGGGGCCAATTTTTTAGCCTCAAAGGGAGGCATTTTCTGAAAACTATTGTATATTGAGCTCATTTATAGAAGCATGGTTAAAATGTTGACCAGTAATACTTTTATGAACTTACCTTGTTTGGAGGACTTTTTGGAGTGATATAAATTTTTTGTCATAGAGTTCAGACAGACACATCTGACAGACTGACCCATGAATTTGCATGAAACTTGGCCAGAATGCAGTAACCAGTCTTTCCAGCTGCCTCCTCCAGCTGGGCTTTCTTTTCTGCACTGCAATGACAATAATAATTATAATAATGCATCATTATTGAAAATTCATACCGTAATGAGTGTATGATGACAAGATTTAGCTTCAGCTGTCTGTGTTTCAGAAATCCTTTTGATTCTTCTGTGGTCTCAAAGTGAAGGACGGCCAGCTCCTGTAAAACTTCCTCAAAGCCTTTGTTGAAGCACAGTATAGCATACAGGGTGTTTCGGCTAACTTGGGCCAAGTATTTAAAAAACAAACATAGGCGCTACGCGTGTCGCATTGGCGCAGTATTGTTCTGAGCCGTATGGAGCACGTCATGATATTTTTTCTAATCCGTCAAGCTGGGTAATTAAGAAAGATTACTTAATTAACTTTTTAATTATTAATGCTTGCGAAAAGTCTTCAATACAAAAGTTATAGCGCTTGTGCAGAAACATCAGATTATTTTATCTCTGCTAAGATAACTGCCCTGATTAATTTTTTCCAGCATTTTTTTATGTGTGCAAAATTTAAAAAATACCATGTGACTGCCGGCTAATGTGCCGTGCTTTTAGTGCCCTCAAATGTAAGTTGAACGAATTAGCAAAGGCTGCTCCACGCACAAAGGTCGATTGAACAGACTGTCGGTGACTGCGATCGTGTTTTTTATCTCTGTCCTTCATCACACTGTCACCCTCTCCCCCTCCATCGCATTTCTTCATTAGTCCGAAAAGAAAAGGAAAAAATGCCTGCGCTGCGATAAATGCTGTCTCCAGTCCTGTACCGCATTCGCACGTGGCGGCCACTTTGTTGTAGAATTTCTTTCTTAAAACGGTACGCCCCTTTTGTCACTTAACGTCCATCGCACTCACCAACAACCTGTTCAATCGACCTCTGTGTGCAGAGCAGCCTTTGCTAATTCGTTCAACTTACATTTGAGGGCACTAAAAGCATTAGCCGGCAGTCACGTAGTATTTTCAGAATTTCGCGCACTTTAAAGAAACGCTGGAAAAACATTAAGCAGGGCAGTTATCTTATCACCAATTAAATAATCCGGTGTTTCGGAACAAGTGCTACAACTTTTGCGTTGAAGATTTTTCGCTATAGTTAATGATTAAAAAGGTAATTAAGTAATCTTTGCTAATTACCCAGCTTGGCAGATTGGAAAAAATATCATGACGTGCTCCATACGGCTCAGAACAATACTGCGCCAATACGACATGCGTAGAGCCTATGTTTGTATTTTTAATACTTGGCCCAAGCTAGCTGAAACACCCTGTATACAGTGGCCATTTCCACAACCGTGTTGGGGCACAGCAATTGCTGTTGAGATACTCGGCCGTGTCTTGGATTTGTCATGACTACAGCCTTTTTCTTGTCAGCCTCTTATATGTGGGAAGTGTCGCCTTCACCTGAGCACTGCTGAGAATGAGCTGGGGCCGATTCAGCCAGGGCTTGCTTGTTACACCAGGAGAGCGGGGCAAAGCTTGTGAAAGTGAAACCTCTAGCTACCATGCTTCAAGTTGGAATGATTTTTTGCAGCCTTCTGGTTGGAGAAAATTGGAGAAAAGGAGAAGATTTTGTTACACGTGAAAATGTTGAAATGTAGCTTTGCAATAAGAAAAATAATAAATTAATTAAAAACTTGACTTTTCAACCTGCATTGATTTTTGACAGCTTACATCTTCTCTGTTGATGAAATTAAATGATACTGGGGCAGACATTTTTGCTGATGCGATTGCTAGAACCTAGCCTGTAGCATTGTGTTGTGCGCAGGGGGCGACAGTTGGGAGATCCCTTTTGAGGCCATTGGTCATCTCCAGTTTGTGGGCAGTGGAGCTCAGGGTGCCGTCTTTGTGGGCCAGCTGCATGATGAAACAGTGGCCGTCAAGAAGGTCACCAGCTTGGCAGAGACTGACATCCGGCACCTGCGGAAACTCAACCACCCCAACATTGTGGCTTTCAAGTGAGTGAGTAATGTGCATGGCTGCCATACCAAGGACTTGTGTCAGATACATTTCTGCAATAATTGTTATTAAAGTATCACTAAATTTACTAGAAACTCTCTGAATGGCTCTTGCACCAGTTTGGAGAAACAAGTACTCAAAATCTGCAGTTGGAATGCATTGCTATTCCAATTAAGTTGCTATGGGGAGAAACTATATGCTGGGGTTATGTTTACAAGGCAATTTGCACAGCGCTACAGCAATGGTAGTGTGCCCAAAGGACCGCCACCTAGTGACTACCAGATAATCTCAAGAGGCTCAGTAGCGTGTGTGTTAGGCCACCGAGCCCATCCCAACAGAGTAGATTAACCATATTCTCAGGGGACACCTTGTGGTGTTCCTGAAATTGTGGACCTCAAAATGTGTGTTGCCAGAAGACCAGAAAAGACGATGGGCCATGGTGACCTTTAGGGCAAATGCACCTAGACAACTTTATCCTGCTGCTAGGACTCCATCCTGGTAAACATGCGGCTAAGGTGTGAGGCCTGACGTCGAAGCAGTGACAGGTCCTGCTACATGTTGCCATATAGCCTGGCAGGTATCCCATTTGTACTACATTCCTTGTACTACATTCAATCCTAGACGAAGAGAAGACAGTGCTTAGTAAACTTCAAGAACTTCTATCAGCCCACAACGGCCCAAATACACAAAATATGCTGTGAAATCCGTGATGTCACATCCCGCCTAGGAGTTCCTGCCCCAGAGCGTTGTGACATTATAGATTTTGATGGGGACTGCTCGGACCTAGAGAACTGTTAATTGGTGAAATTGTACTACATTCCATACTAGGAGAGCAGAAGACGGTGCTTAGCACACTTAAAGGGACCCTGAAACGATTTTGACGATTGTGTACAAATGCGTGTACAAACGTTTGTCGATTGTGTACAGCGCTGGTGTGTGTCCCCCTTCTTGTCTTCTTGTCGTGTTTTTTCACGCTGTTTTCCCTTTCGTGTACAAACGTACTGGGTCGTTAGAGTAGGTCCTTCTGATCAATAATTGACGCATCTAAGCGCTCGACGTAAAGCGTGTAATTTATTGTAAGGTTTTAAAAATGTACATCGCTACCGATTGCAGCACGCCAAGTGGCTGAGTTTTGTGCCCAGATGACGTAATTTGCCCAGAATACGTCACTGGGCCAGCTATCTGATTGGCTGCCCAGGGCGCGTTATCGATAATTTTTGCAACATTATGGTGAAGAAATGTTCGTAATAGTTTAGATGTTAGTTAATTTGTTTCTATATAAAGAAAGCAACAGAAAGAGAATGCACAAGGACATGTATCACTACACATAAAGCACTTCCGGCTCACAGCAAGTGTCGTCTGCTTGTGTTATAACGTGCTCCTTGTTGACGAGAGCTGCGAGGTCAGTGTTGGTCTTGTTCTGTCTTTTCGCAAGCACCATGGTTCGCCCTTGCGTTGTGGGCTGAAAACGTAGCGATCGGCGACATGTCAAGCTGCGACATCGTGCCCCGCTGCAAGGTAGCAGACGAGCGGAGTGGCTGCAGCGCATCGGACTGACGGTATCCAAACGGCGCCAGCATCTACGCGTTTGCGGCCGTCACTTCACGTCGAAGCATTGCCACAATAGAATTTAGCTTGTCCGATATTCAGGTGAACGCAAGCGTAAGTGTACTGGCCGTTTTACCACGTTTTATGTGATGAACGGAGGGGCAAACGTGAACTGCTTGCACGGTGCAGCCACCTGGCGGCACAAAGCTCAAGCAAACACACAGCTAATATAGCAGTAACCAAGTTTTTTCTACTTTGCTGCTGGCTCAAATTTTTGGCAGCAGCGCAATCTTGATTACGTTGTCTTTTTATATGTTTCAAATGTTTTACACTTGGTTACAGGAATATTAGATCTGTATTTGGCTGTTTAAGCTCTGCGCCACCAGATGGCTGGGCCCTGCATGCCGATCAGGCCGCTCACGTACGTCTACGAAGCTCCTTCATCACAGCGGTATGGAGGGGCTTTAGTTTACGCCTCTGGATATCAGTCAAAACACCCAGCCCGCCTGTGGTTACTGGAATACCGGACACACTCGGCGCTGCGACAGAACGCTCGCAACGCACGCTGCTTGATCGCTCTCGCTGGGGATTGACGGCCGGGCGGCTAGCGGAGAGGTTGGTGAGCCTTCGCATGCTGGCTCCAAGACAACAGGAAATAGACGACAACGTACGTCACAATATGACGTAGAGCCAGCGCAGGCGGAGCTTATCCCCGATCACTCGGCGAGCGAGTTGAGGAGGAAATGCATGGCTAGGGAGGAGGGTAACTTGTAATCGTCCGTAGCTCTCTTGATATGAGATGCTTCACTTAAAATGTGACGTGAATGTTTTACTGTAGCTGCACCCTACGCGTCTACAAAATTTGTCCGAATTGTTTCAGGGACCCTTTAAGAACTTCTATCAGCCCACGACAGCTCAAATACAAAGAATATACTATGAAATCTGTGACGCCAGACTGTCATGTTTCACCGATCTCGCGGGCGTGCGGATGTTACAGGAGATGGAGTTGGGAGATGCAGGGCAGCACAGCAAACATATTTTAATTACACTCAACCCTTAACTCACTCAAAATAAAATGCAAGGAAGAAACACTAACTCTTATACAACCTAACAATAAATAACAATTAACAATAAATTGACGTGTCCTTAGTTCCGCCTGTGTTAGTCCTTGGGCGTTTCCTATGCGATAGTCTGGCAACCCTAGCCTCTGGCTGAGACGTTACTAGAAAGGACCATTCTTACTGTCTTTTGTTGCCGCACGTATCTTCCAAGTCCGAAGCGTGTCGGATCCTCATCATAGTTAGTGTTCTCGCCGACTCCGTAAATGTTGCCGCCTTGGTGTTGGCCAGTCAACTTGTCTGTCTCTGATGCTGGTGTCCCGAACGCCGTCGGTGACGTGGCAGCAAGGCCCCACAGGTTAGGCCTAACTCCGGGTTTGGCCGCTGCTCTCGCCTTGTTCCTTCTTCGAGTGCCGACGAGACGCCCCGGGGACTATCGTACGTGCTGGTACGTGATGGTCGTGCCTTCCTGGAGTGCCCGGGACTGCTGTGACAGGATGCAGCAGGTCCAAGGAGCCTCGCTCGAATGTCGCCGAGGTCGACGGCCACACCGTGGACTGCCAGCGTCCCGGACTTGACCGAACCTCCATGGCTTCCGTCGCCAGTGTGATGCTGACGCTACAACCTTCTTGGCCCAGAGCCACGTCGATAATGCCAGCTCAGCGCCGCTTCTCCCTCGATCACGGCTCGGGTCACGCTCCTCGAGGGCTTGTGCCGTTCGGACCGATACATGCTCATCATTCTCTTCTTTCTTTCCGTGCTGCATGCCTCTTACACATGACATGGGTCCCCTCTTCAGGAGTTCTTTTTCAAAAAACTTCCTTCTGTCGGTCTTCTTGGTGGCGAATTTGACTCTCCCACTGTGACTTGAGTGCTTTTCTTTGCATTGTCGTGGTCACAACACATCACCACCCTGTCATGCACATTTCACCACATGCACTGTTCGCAACGTTTGCAAGTTCATTGTTCCAACCACTTTACATTTGTACACTTGCTCCATCCATGTTATACTCTTTACTTATACTCATCATCATCATTATGTTATACTCATCGCCCTACTCATGAAGTCGACCCTCACATTCTGTCTCCCTTTAATGTATTTTATGTGGAAGCAGTATTCTTGCAAGGTGAGGCTCCATCTTATTATTCATCATTAGTCAGCTTAGCCTTATTCAAAAACTCTAGAGGCTGGTGGTCCGTTTGCACCCGAAATCGTTTGCCAAATAGATTGATGTGAAATTTCTTTACTGCCCACACAAGGGCAAGACATTCTTCCTCTATGGTCGAGTAATTCCGTTCTGCATTATTAACTCGCCTGCTAGCAAAAAATACTGGATGGAGTCTCTCGTCTTTCTCTTGCAGGAGTACTGCTCCTAATGCCTTGTCGGAGGCATCAGTGCGTAGCACAAACTCCTTCCGTATGTTTGGTGCTAACAGCACCGGCGGATGTGCTACGCTTTTCTTTAGCATTTAAAAGGCTCTTTGTTTATGTTCACCCCACTCCACTACGTTATTTGCCCCCTTTTTTGTCAACTCTATCAATGGTCCAGCTACTTCAGCGTACTGTGGGATAAATTCTCTGTGAAATCGTGTAAGTCCAAATGATTGTGCTTGTTTCTTTGTCTTGGGCCTGCACACTGCTTGGATCTTGTCTAGGGTATCCTCCTTGGGCTTGACTTGTCCCATTCCCAATTTGTGCCTAAAAAATTCCACGGCATTGTACCCTAGCTCACATTTGGTTGGCTTTATCATGAACCCCGTGTCCTTTAATCTCGTTAGTAGCTTTTCCATGGCCTGAAGATGTTCATCCCTTGTAACAGTGGCAATCAGTGTCATCAATATAATGTTAAACGTGTGGCACACTATGTAGGACCCGTCTCATCACTCTTGTGAACACTGCTGCCGCTATCTTTAGACCGAATGGTATATACATAAATTGAAATAGTCCCTTTGAGCACAAGAAAGCTGTCTTTTCTTTGGAAGCTTCTTCCATAGGTATCCGCCAGTATCGTTAGACAAATCCAGTTTCGAGAAATATCGCTTATTTGCCACCCTTGCTACTACAGTCGAGTCCCGCTATAACGAAATTCACGGGAGACGCGAAAAATTTCGTTTGGCAGAACTTTGTTGACGCGAAATTAATATGTAATACGTACGCTAAACGGCAAAGCTGCAAACGAAACCGAAACCATCGTCTGGGAAATGTTCGTGATGGTGTGGAGGCAAAGGTTGAGACGTACCGAAGGCGATCAATACAGTGTCAACTTCACGAGAGAATGCATTTCGCGCCGCTATTACGGCATTTTTCGTACATTTCGCCCAACGCCCAACTCAACGTGCATGCTCGGCCGATCGCGAAACACTCGTTTTGCGGCACATGCACCGTCGCTATGAAGCGGTTTGAATTATCACAATTTCACTGCATATTTATGCCAAAACCGGCAAGCTTGGCAAGTTTGCGCTTACCGGAAGTTTTATTTGCAGAAGTCGGTCAGCCTGGATTTTTTACGCTTCACGGCAAGAAAAGGCATTACGCGAGTCTCACAGTCCGTTAAAAGCTCCATCGCAATGTCATTGTCGTGGGCTCTAAAAACTTTTAAGATGAGGTCAAAAGGATCCATTACTTTCAAAGCAGTCGCCGGAGTCGGTGTGTCTAGCGGGTTGTCATTTTCCCCAGACGACGAGACGTTGGCATCATGTTGACAACAGCGGCTGTCAACAGCGGCCGTACCTTGAAAGCAATCTGCGACGTGCACCGAGTGCGCGCCCGTGCGGGCCTCATCTTCAAGGCGATCTGCGATTTGGGCAAAGTGCAACTAGTGCCGGTAGAGTCATGTGCGCTGTGCTTTCGACGTTTAGTTCGCGTTCAAGCGAGAGACGATACGGACGTGAATTCGCTCGCTGCTATTGCCGCGCCTTCTGACTCCAGCGTGTTGACACCGAGTTTCCGCGGTCATCGAGCGTGATGTGTTCATGTTTACCTGTGCGCGCGTGACACCGTGCTTGGTAGCTTAGTTAGTAAGCGAATGTTTACAAGTTTATACTGTCACGGGGATTCACAAGTACACGGGGAAGACAATATTTACAGGATGCTGCTACCAGAGAATGGCTGACAGCATCTCTCGAAGCATGCCCCGTCTTCTTCCTCTTCGCATAGCACAGTGGTCCTTTAATGGCAGGCTCCTACGCAATGCCTCGTAACATCACCCCCGGCGGACTGAGCGCCGTCACGGCGCCTTCCAAAATTAGTCAGCATTGCTGGTGTAGTAGGGTTTTAGCCGTGACACATGGACAACATCAGCAGCAGACGTAAAAGAAGATGTTTGAGCGGAGTGATGAGGTAGCCAACGTTGTTGAGCTTGCGGAGAACTTTGTAGGGTCCTGTGTTGCGAGGGAGGAGCTTCTCGCACAGGCCGTCGAGACGGCGTCCAGAGTAGGACCAGAGATTCAGAAGGGTACTCTACTTCGTGGTGCCGGCTATCATAACGCTCTTTTTGGGAGGCTTGCGACGCACGTAGCCTAGTGTGAGCAACCTGGCGAGCCATTCTGGCTTGAGACAGGACGTCCTGAGCATATGCGGTTGGTACGGATGGATCAGCAGGAAGGAGCGTCTCGAAGGGCAATGCAGAGTTGCGGCTGTACAGGAGAAAGAACGGCAAATAGCCGGCAGTGTCATGTCGGGATGAGTTGTAGGCAAAAGTAACGTAGGGTAGGGCGGCGTCCCAATCGGGGTGATCAGTAGAGACGTACATGGACAGCATATCCGTGAGAGTTCGGTTGAGCCGCTCGGTAAGACTGTTGGTCTGTGGATGGTAGGCTGTCGTAAGGCGATGTTCAGTAGAGCAGCTACGCAGAATTTCGTCAATGACCTTTGCAAGGAAACAGCGGCCACAATCCGTAAGAAGCTGACGCGGAGCCTCGTGTCGAAGAATAACGTCATTGAGCAGAAAGTCTGCAACGTCGGTAGCGCAGCTACTGTGCATGGCGCACGTGATGGCATATCTGGTGGCGTAGTCAGTTGCGATGGCAATCCATTTGTTGCCGGATACGGACGTAGGGAAAGGTCCGAGCAAGTCAAGGCCGATGCGGAAGAAGGGCTCTGGTGGAATGTCGACAGGTTGAAGCAGGCCAGCTTGAGGAAGAGCAGGACGTTTGCGGCGCTGACAGCGCTCACAGGCAGCAACGTATCGGCGCACAGAATGATACAAGCCAGGCCAAAAGAACCGCTGTCGCACGCGGTCGTAGGTGCGTGAAACGCCGAGGTGTCCGACAGTTGGAGCATCATGCAGCTGTTGAAGAATGGTGGTGCGCAGGTGTCGGGGGGGGGGGGGGGGGGAATAACTAGCAAGAATTCTGGCCCGTTACGTTGCATGTTGCGACGGTAAAGGACGTCGTCGCGTAGGACATACTGGCGTAGAGCAGGGTGGAAGGTGCAGAAGACAGTCGCTGAATGGTGAGCTTTAGGGCTGCATCCCGACGCTGTTCGGTGCCGATGTCGCGTAAATCAGAGATGGCCAGCACACAGGAATCATGCTCATGGTCAGCGAGGCTAGCAGGGTCCACCGGATGGTGCGAAAGACAATCGGCATCGTGATGTAGCCTGCCCGATTTATAAATTACCTCAAAGGTATATTCCTGTAGTCTCAGAGCCCAGCAACCAAGGCGACCAGTTGGGTCCTTGAGCGAGGACAACCAACAAAGAGCGTGGTGGTCAGTAAGAACCGAGAATGCGCGGCCGTACAAATACGGGCGAAATTTTGCGACAGCCCAAACCAATGCAAGGCACTCGCGCTCAGTGATCGAATAGTTCCGTTCAGATGTGGAGAGCAGGCAGCTGGCGTATGCAATAACACGTGTGTGGCCATGCTGGTGCTGAGCGAGGACGGCGCCGATTCCATGTCCACTAGCATCTGTGCGAACCTCAGTAGGCGCGGATGGGTCAAAGTGAGCCAATATAGGCGGTGAAGTGAGTAAGTTGGTCAGCGCCGAGAATGCGGTCGCTTGGTCGGGGCCCCTTGAGAAGGGCACGTCCTTCTTGAGAAGGTCGGTAAGGGGTCGGGCTATGATAGCAAAGTTGCGTATAAAACGGCGGAAGTAGGAGCATAGTCCAACAAAACTCCAAACTGCTTTAGTAGACAAGGGCACAGGGAAGTCCTTGACAGCGCTAATCTTGTCAGGGTCAGGTTGGACACCTGTAGCACTTACAAGATGACCAAGCACAGTGATTTGTTGTCGGCCGAAATTACACTTTTTGGGGTTTAGCTGGAGTCCTGCTCGACGAAAGACAGCTAGAATGGTCGCCAAACGAGTAAGGTGACTTTCAAACGTTGGAGAAAACACAATGACGTTGTCTAGGTAGCAGAGGCAGATAGACCATTTGTAGCCACGAAGGAGAGAGTCCATCATGCGTTCGAAGTTGCGGGGGCATTGCAGAGTCCAAAGGGCATAACTTTGAACTGATAGAGGCCGTCCGGTGTGATAAAGGCAGTTTTTTCTCGATCCAAGTCATCAACAGAAATCTGCCAGTAGCCCGAGCGCAGGTCTATGGATGAGAAGTACTTCACACCGTGAAGACAGTGCAGGGCGTCATCGATCCGTGGCAGCGGATATACGTCTTTGCGCGTTATTTTGTTTAAGGCACAATAGTTGACGCAAAATCTCCAGCTGCCATCCTTCTTTTTGACCAATACGACAGGTGACGCCCACGGACTTGAGGAAGCCTCTATGACGCCTTTGGATAGCATCTTGTCGACTTCTCGTTGTATGACCTGGTGTTCGGAATGGGACACACGATAGGGGCACCGTCTGATAGGAATAGCATCTCCGGTATGTATTCGATGACTTACGAGAGACGTTTGACCGAGAGGGCGGTCATCGAAGTCTAAGATATCTCTATAGGTCGTTAGGAGGTGGTGAAGTTCCGCGGCTTGACAAGTCGGAAGATCAGGGGCAATCATCGTGGTAATTTCATCGGAGAGTGGACTTGCCGGACCACTTGCGAGAAAGGACGAACAAGTGTCGGCGTCTAGTGCCGCGACGTGGCATTCATCAAGCGCAGACACGTTGGCCACTGAGATGCCTTGCGGGAGAGCTTGGGTCGAGTTGCTGAAGTGGAGAAGCGGGAGCTGGACGTGGTTGTCAACAACAGTCACAAGGGTGTGCGGCACAGCAATATTTCTGGTCAACAGTACTTCAACTAGCGGAGACACTAGTCGCCGTCTGGAACTGGTGATGCCGTCGTCAAGGCAACACACGTGGCGGCTTGAGGTGACAACCGAACATAATCGACAGAGCATAAGCGGTGTGATGGTAAATCTGGAACATCTGCCAGTTGAGGAAGCTCAAGTTGAAGGACGCCGGTTGTACAGTCAATGAGAGCGGCATGGGCGGACAAGAAATCGAGTCCGAGAATGACGTCGTTGGGGCATTGCTCGAGAACAGTAAATAAAACAGATGTATGGTGACCGGCGATGGTGATGCGAGCCGTGCACATTCCGATGATCCGATGACTGCGGGACTTCTTCCATCAGCGACGCGAATAATACCAGTAGCGTCGGGGGTAAGTACTTTCTTGAGGCGGTGACGAAGGTGATTACTCATCACGGATATTTGGCCCCAGTATCGACTAATGCGGGAACAGTTAAGCCGTCAACGGCAATGTCGATCAAGTTCGTCGCGTCAGCGATACGAGGAGAGGATTTGAGGAGGGAGTTGAAGATGCAGCGTCACCTCTAAGAGCTGCATCCCTTAGTTTCCCTGTTCAAGGTTGAGCGGCGATGTCGGACGTCGTCGTAGAGGCGAAGGAGACGACGGCCGACGCGCTGGCGGCGAACGGCACTGGTGACCTCGGGGCGACGGGGAACGGTTGTTCGGCGTAGGGGTGATGTCGACGTTGTACGGCTCAAAAGGCTGGAAGCGGCGGTAGCTATCAGTGTTGTATGGTTGGTATGGCTGAGCGGGCTGAAAACGGCGGTAGTTGTCGGTGCGGCTAGCAGTGTCTTCCCGGGTTAACGGCGACACCCAACGGCTGTTGCAATGGCGCGCGACGTGACCGATACGGCGGCAGTGGAAGCAAATCGGGCGGTCATCTGCCGTCCGCCATTCAGCCGGATTACGAGAGTGCGGATAAAACCGTTGTTCCTGGGGCGGTGATCTCGGGCGAGGCGGCGACCTAGGGCGAAAGTCCGTTGTCCGAGACTGAGCAACGGTGTAGACGGCAAAACCCAAGTTGCCGAGTTCCTCCCGCACAATGGACTGGACCAGGGAAACGGCTGGCCGTTGCCGTGGCCGTTGTTGGGGAGAGCAGGAGCAATTGCTTCGATTTCCTGACGGACAATTCGTGTAATTTCCGATGGCGGCGATGACTGCAGACAAGAGGCCTGTCCGTCTTCGCATGATGACGTCGGGGCGGTGTTTGGTAGCCGAGCGAATGACCTCGCAATACGCCGACTTTTTGCCTGCTCAAAACGCCGACATTCTTCAATAATTGCGTCGACGGTCGCACAATTTCGGCACAGTAATAGGTTGAACGCATCGTCTGCGATTCCCTTTAGTACATGACCGACCTTGTCCGACTCCGTCATGTCCATGTCCACTTTACGGCAAAGAGCCAAGACGTCCTGAATGTAGGATATGTATGATTCAGTGGACGTCTGAGCGCGGATGGATAGCTCTTGCGTTGCAGCCGCCTTTCGACCCATGGGCTTCCCAAACAAGGCACTAAGTTTTGTTTTGAAAGTGTCCCAACTTCCAATCTCTGCCTCATGGTTATCGAACCACACCTTTGCCGTTCCTTTGAGGTAAAACAGCACGTTCGCCAGCATCATCCTCGAGTCCCAACGATTGACCTCACTGATGCGTTCATAATTGGCAATACAATCTTCGACGTCAACTTCATCCGTACCGCAGAACGTTCCTGGGTCTTTAGGTTCGTTGGATCGTTGATGTTGTGATCGGCGCTGGTGCAGGCGTCGCACTGGTCGGCGCAGGCGGCGTGGTCGTGGTCTCGTCTGTCATCATGATCACCCCGACTCGACGACCACTGCGGAGCTCCGTTGTACAGCGCTTCGTCTGGTGCCCCGCACCTCCACCAAATTGTCACGGGGATTCACAAGTACACGGGGAAGACAATATTTACAGGATGCTGCTACCAGAGAATGGCTGACAGCATCTCTCGAGGCATGTTCCGTCTTCTTCCTCTTCGTGTAGCACAGCGGTCCTTTAATGGCAGGCTCATACGCAATGCCTCGTAACAATACGGCCGATAAAATTACTATCCTTAGTGCGTATAGCTGTCTACTAATCTGCTATCGCAATCGATGCTTCGCCTTTCGGGCAAAACTGCGAAATTTTTTCCTTCCGCTTTCTGCCTCGGCGATCATATTTGCCTTCTCCTCGAGAGAGAGAAATTTATGCTTCTTCGTTGGCGTAACCATTTCAACCGGACGCACACCACAGAAAACGGCAGCGATTGTGGTGATCTTGTGCAGTCTCGCGCAGGCGCGTTATGACCACGCGTGGCTATGCATTGCAGTGGCGTAAATTGGTACAGTCGAATCCACTTATAACGATACCGGTTTTAACAATATATCGGTTATAACAATGAGAAGCTACTGCACCATCAACTTTTGCATGTTTTCTATGGTGAAATAACCCGCTTACTACAATGCCCCCACGCTGCATTATCGGTTATAACGATGAAGTCTGGCGACCGGGTGTCCGTGCCGAAAGGGAATGGAATCCGAACTCCTTGAAAAGAAAAAAGAAAAAAAAGGAATTTGAGCCGTTTCACGCCGTCGCGCGCTGTTTTCCATCCTTCTCCGCATCGCCAGCCTCACGCCCCTCTGTCCCGTTCCCCTTCCACCCCTCTAGCACGCTGTACACCCCTCCGAACAAGAATGGGCTGCGCCGTTAGCTCTGCGCTGCGCCACCCTCCGAAACACGAATAGACCGCGCCAAATGCGCTGATAGCGCTGGGCTGGTGGAGCGCCGAAAATGTGTGACGGCAATGAGCTAAAATGGCCAAAACGGCATTAGCGTCCGCCGAAACGCAGCGACGGCGTTCGCATCGCCATAGTCATCAGTGAAAATCGTACTGGAATGAAAGCAATGACGGAACGCTTCGTGTTTATTTGTGCCTTTAAAGCCTTTATTCTTGCGTTTACTGCTGCGCATAGCACCGCGTTGGCCGCGTGCCTTCATGACTGCGTAGTCACCATCCATGATCGCGTCGATAGCGCTCGCGATTTCGTCCGCAGTAGTTGCGGCAAACACTATAGTTTCGTTTTGACTCGGTACGCGCGTCGTCCGCGTGCCTTCATAACCGAGTTGTCGCCATCCATAATCGCGTCAATAGCGACCGCGGTTTTGGCCACAGTTGCAGCAAACGGTAGTTTTGTTTTTACTCATTGCGTGCGTCCGGCGCGCGCACCTTCAGAAGCGCAAGGTCGCCGTCCATGATTACATCGACAGTGGCCGCGGTTGTGGCAAACAGTAGTTTCGTTTTTACTCAATGCAAAGCTGTCGAGGATGAAGAGCACGGTCTACATCGTGATGGGTGGCGACCTGGCGAAAAAAATAATCGGGATGTGGGCGCAGTAGTGAAAAGCGTGCCTCAGATGAAGACGCGCGCTGCGGCCGCGCTGTGACAAGTCGCGAGCCCTTCGCCACTGCGAGCGCTAATCAGTCACGAGATGACGAGAATTGCAGCTTCCGCACTGCGTTTGTGCAAAATAGAAATAGGATTCTGCTGATTCATTCAGTAAATAAAAGCGTGTTGACGTAGAAAGCATTTGTTTATTGTTTTCTTGATACCCTCGATAATTCGACATTCGGTTAATTCGGCCATTTTTTTGGGCCCGTGAAATCTGAACGAGGTTTTACTATAGCAGTGCCATTTCTGAACGCTGACTGCCACGACTTGTTACGCACGATCAGAGCGCGCAGGAAGCAGAGTTAAATAGTTAAACGAGTCAACACAATCAGCAGCTGGATGGACGAAGGTGGTGGAGAAGGGCACTCGCATCCTCACCACTGTAGTTTTCTCACAACACCATTCCCCCATTTTTTTTTTTTTCATACAACCCAGTGATAACAATTATCGGTTATAACAATGCAATTTTCATGGCACTTGAATATTGTTATGAGTGGGTTCGACTGTACTTTGAATTTGACTACTCGGCAGTTCCAATTTCCATTCAGTCCCAGTTTCGTTCTCAAAAAGTTCGTTGAAGTGGAAATACCGAATAAAACGCCTTCATTATGAAGACTTTTTTTGTATTACTTTCTATGGGCATCTGACGGAGAATCGGAAAATCTTCATTGTGGAGGAAATTTTGTTGTAGTGGCGTTCCTTGTAGGGGGGATTCCACTGTACCACGTCTATCCTGGGGATTGGTTCCATGTTTGTTTTCAGTATGTTGTTCCGATGCCTGAAGTCAACGCATACTCTATTAAAACTGTCGGCTTTCTTAACCACCACTACGGGTGCGTTATAAGGAGAATTAGCCCTTTCTATGATTCCTTGCCTCAACATCTCGTCTATCTCAGTTTCAATCACTTCTTGCATTGCAAGGGGTAGTGGATATTGCTTTAGATGCACTGGTTCCTCTGTTGAACACTGTAGCTCGCACCGCACTACTTCTGTCCACCCAGGAAGATCTGAAAACACTTCCTCGAACTTGTCAATCAACCCTCTCAACTCCTTTACTTGTGTTGCCGCTAGGGATAGGTTCAACCTAACACTCTGAACCCCCATGGTCTTATCGATATAAGTGTGCACCTCCCCGTGGTCCTTCTCTTTGGCAATCACCCTGCAAACCCTAGTCCTCCCCTCGTTCTTCCCCTTTTCTATCTCCTTTTTCCCATCATACTTTTTCAATATGTTGATGTGGAACACCTTCTTATGGTCCTGAACTGAGATCCATAGTCCAACTCATTTTTTCTTTTGGATGACCGTAAAAGGTCCCTTCCATTACATAAGCATCTTATTATTCTCTCTGGCCAGCAGTACCAACACCTTGTTTCCTGGTTCTAACTTTCGGTGCGTTGCTTTGCGGTCATAATATTTCTTCTGTATCTTTTTCACTTGTGTCAACTTCTCGTGGGCCAATTTGCAGGTTGCCTCCAATCGGTTTCTGAGTTCTAGTACATACGTGTATGTGGTTTTTTCCTCGTTGCCCAATTCCTCTCTGGACCACAGTTCTTAAAGAATGATTATTGGTCCTCTAACTGCTCTCCCGTATAACATCTCAAATGGTATTTCTGAGTTCTAGTACATACGTGTATGTGGTTTTTTCCTCATTGCCCAATTCCTCTCTGGACCCCAGTTCTTAAAGAATGATTATTGGTCCTCTGACTGCTCTCCCGTATAACATCTCAAATGGGGTTTCTGAGTTCTAGTACATACGTGTGTGTGGTTTTTTCCTCATTGCCCAATTCCTCTCTATACCACAGTTCTTAAAGAATGATTATTGATCCTCTTACTGCTCTCCCGTATAACATCTCAAATGGGGTTTCTGAGTTCTAGTACATACGTGTATGTGGTTTTTTCTCATTGCCCAACCACCATGAAGCCCTGCGGGAGCTCATCCGGTCAGTGATCAGGGAAGAGCTCAGCAAGTTGCAGACACCTCAGACTCCAACTGCACTATCTATCGTCAACGTTGTCCGGGACGAACTGCCTGAGTTCGTCCCGGACAACGTTGACAATAGATAGTGCAGTTGGAGTCTGAGGTGTCTGCAACTTGTTGAGCTCTTCCCTGATCACTGACCGGATGAGCTCCCGCAGGGCTTCATGGTGGTTCGGCTCGCCTCCAGAGAAGACATGGGCAGGTTTACAGCTTGCCTCACGGTTGTATTGCCGAGCCCGCTGTTCCAGTGTCTTTTTGATGGTCGTTGCTTCAGATCTGAACTCGGCAACCGTGTGTGGTGGGTTGCGGATGACAACTGCGAAGAGCTCTTGCTTTACTTTACGCATGGAGATGGCGCAGCTTCTTATCTTCACTCATGTTGGGATCAGCACACTTGAACAGGCAGGACATGTCCGCGATGTACATCGCCACGTTCTCGTTTGTGAGCTGGTTCCTAGCTTGAAGTGCAATTTCTGCCTTTTCTTTACGATCCGAGTTGGCATATGTAGCTAGCAGTTGTCATTGAAATTCCTCCCAAAGAGGACAAAGAGCGTTCGTGGTTTTCATACCACGTTTTGCGAAGTCCTCCAAAGCGAAGTATGCGTTACTGAGCTTCTGTCTCTCATCCCATTCATTAAAACTCACCACTCTATCGAACAGTTCCAACCAGTCTTCCACGTCTTTGAACGAGTCGCCATGGATTGTTGGCAGCTTGCGATGTTGGCTTACGACCAGCTGTGCCGGTGCTACCTGGCTAGTCATAGTGGCGGCGTCCATTATCTGAGTTTCCCTTGGCGTGAAAAGAAGAGTGCTGAATTTGGGCGAGTCACCTCAAAGACGGAGGTTGGCCCGCCCGCTGGTGCACAGGTGTCAGTTCCACAGGGTCGACTCACTGGTGGTCGGGGCTACGCTGACTTGCATTCATGGGGCTTTGATTCATACGCAGCACCTCCACCAGAAATGCAACGAAGTTGAGGAACACGGGTTAATAAAACAAAAATATTTATTAAGGGCGAACCTGTGCCAACGACTCAGTCACTATGGTCATGAAGAATGGCCTGTCAGTCGCGTTCCAAAAACTGCCGTGGAACCGTCTTCTACTTTCTCCTGACGTGATATCTCGTGCATGTGGTGCATGCAAGCTGGGTCCAACCGGCTACTCGTGCCACGATGATTGCTGCCTGTTGTTGCTGAATAACACCACGGTATGGCAATCACAGTGTCCATTACGAAGGGAGTGCTACTTGAATGTGGCCAAGTTGTTGTGGAAATATATGTATATGAGGTGTTTTTGCCTGCTATGAATATTATTTCTGTGAATGAGAGTTTTATGTGCAGTATTCACTAATACTGCACATTCACTAATAAGTGTGTTTGTTACTGCAAACAGAATTTGCCTTTAGTGTCCCTTTAATGAGGCCGATGTAGCTTTGGGGTGTTTTGATGTCTCGTGGCTTAGGAGCCAAAAGGACTGCTTCGATGTTTTTAGGGCGGGGCTCTAAGCTCTTGCTCATGATGACGTGGCCCAAGCATTCAACTGTTTCCTTAATGAACTTGCACTTGGCCAGTTTCAGGCGGAGCCCTGCTTCTTGAAGGCGCCCAAGGACACTGCACACATTCTTCGAGTGATTCTCATCGTTCAGGCCTGTCTCCAAAATGTAGTCCAACTAAACAGCAACATGTGGCAGGTCACCTAGCAAGTTGTCCATTTCGGTCACCTAGCAAGTTGCCCACACGGACATAATCAAAATTGCGGTCATGCCACGTCGCTGTTCATGCAGAAAGCACCCACCGATATCCTCAAAGTTCGTGAGCCTGTCTGCTAATTAAAGGCCCGATGCCTGTCTAGGACAGAGCGCAGGTGCACCGTCTACTAATCCCACATGTTAAAAAGCAAACGTTCGAACTTGGCAACAGAAGCGATCAGCATAATGTCATCGACAATCGGCGAAGCTCTGATTGTATACCACCCCAGCTACCGGCGTGATATAGCCACATGCAATATGATATGCTTCCTCGCACACAAGTTTCACTCACCTGAAAAGCATTATCTACCTGTTTACTACGCATATACAGTGTAGACCGCTTATAACGTAAGTCGCCGGAGTTGCGAATATCTGCACTATAAGCGATACCGCGCTATAACCAAAACAACAATTTTCAAGCTCTGCACGTATGCAAAACATGTAGACCAAGCATGTAGACACGCTTTGTACTAACGCACACGCATCGCGATGTAGCCGGTGCTCTTGAAGCTCGAGAGGTTTGCACCGAGTCAAAATGAAACAACTGTTTGCCACAACCGCTGCGGAAAAAACAGGGACCGCTATCGACGCGATCATGAAAGGTGACTTTGCGGTGCTGGAGGCATGCGCCCGACGCATGCACCGAGTCTGGACGAATTAACTACCATTCGCTGCAACAACTGCAGTCGAAACCGTGGTCACTATCCATGCAATCATTGATGGCGACTATGCAGTTATTTTAGGCACGCGGCCGACGTGCGTACCAAGTAAAAACACAACTACTGTTCGCCGCAACCGCTGCGGAGAAAACTGCGGCCGGTATCGACGCGATCGTGGATGACGACTACGCAGTTACGAAAGCCCGCAACCAACGCGGTGTTATGTGCGGCGGTAAATGCAAGAATACATCCTTTAAAGACACAAATAGGCTCGAAGCGTTCTGGCGTTGCTGTCATTTACGTACGATTTCAACTGATGGCTGTGGTGATGCGGACTCCGCCGCTTCGTTTCGGTTGGACGCTAGCGTAGAGGCCCACTGAGTATTCATGCTGCCTGGGTGTTGCATGGGAACATCATCCATTCTGTGCACTGCATGCGGTTTCATCCGATTTATTTGGCCCACCGTCAAGTCGCTGTAAACCCTTGCCAGGCGCCCTTTCTGTCCGTACTTGAAGCGAATTCTAGTACTGTACTGATACCACGTCACTCAGTGTCTGCCCCACACCGCATGCGGCACCACCGCTTAACCACATCCTTGTTGGCGGTCATTCCACGAAATTGGCCGTCGCATCTCAATTGTCGATGATACTTGCGTACGTAACAAGTTTATGTCGTTCCTTGTGGCTTCAACGGCAGTCACGAACTGTTTGGTAGATTCCAAGGTTAAGTTCGTGGCTTCCAGGAGGTGTGTCTGCATTGCTGTATCATTTATGCTGCAGACAATCTGTTCCCAAATCATGGAGTCATGCGATGTCTGTCCAATATTGCAGTCATGCAGAAGCCTGTTAAGTGCTGCAATGTAGTCGTTGACACACTCACTTTCTTGCCTTCTACTTGACAAAAACTTGAAGCTTGTGATGACTTTGGGCACCTTTGGCTTGAAGTGGGCGCTCAAAGCTGCGAAAATTGCCGTGAGCGTTACATCCACAGACCTCATTGGAACAAGCAAAATTTGGAGTAGTGAATACGTTGTCGGCCTGCATACTGTCAGGAATACTGCTTTCTGCTTGTCTTTGGCGACGTTGGCAGCGAAGTACAGCTGAACACCCTCCTGGTACTTTGTCCATTCAGTTGTGTCTGCGTCAAATGGTTCCAGCTTCCCGGTAGTCATCTTTGCCTGTTAGTGGCGCTTCCCTGCGACGCTGCACACTGCAACATGGTCCTGCCCACGTCGCCAGTTGTCACATCTAAAGAACGACGTAAGAGTGTTGAGCTCTTTAGTGCAGGCGTCTGACTGACTAGGCCAGCTGCAGCATGTTTATTAATACAACTGAAAACAGCGCCCCTTGCTGGGTCGGCAGGTTGTCATAATTATAACGGCTCCTGCCTCATCTGCCATGTATGGCACTGAGTAAGCATTGATTTGCACAGCTTGCTGCAGCCTCTATCGTGCACCATCCAAAGTTGACCATTAATACCATTTTTGTAGAGCTTTTAATTGGCACCTGTGTGCCTCTTTTGCTTGATGCAGGGGTGTGTGCACTCAAGAGCCATGCTTCTGTATAGTGATGGAATACTGTCCCTATGGGCAACTATACGACGCACTCAAGAATGGCCGCATCATCCCACCAGCCACTGTGGTCGAGTGGAGCAAGCACATAGCATCCGGCATGAACTACCTCCACTCTCGGAGCATCATTCACAGGGACCTCAAGTCGCCCAAGTAAGTTCTATTCATGCACTGTGCCCCATTCTTTTAACTGTGGCATGCTTCGTACATTAAGCTACATTATTCGCCAGTCTTACATTGCAGATTTATTTGTTTTTCCTGCTGCCCTTGAAGCCTCAATTCTCCATCTTTGATCCATGCTTCTAACTTGTGCTTGCATAGACTTGGTAACTCATTTTGCTGTTTTGTGACTGACTGGTCAATCAGAATATAAATACCATCAAGTCTGATTTCATTGTACCCACTGTGGTGGTGTAGTGGCTATGGCATTGTGCTGCTAAGCCCGAGAGCGTGGGATCAAATCCCAGTGCGGCGACTGAAAAGTAATTATTTCGAGCAATTGATTATGTATTGGACACCTGTTTGCACCCTATTTGCTTGAATCGTTTTGTGCCGAACCGGTAACCGTTATTTTTCGGTTCAGGTTCGGTTTGGGTTCAGGCACATGCTAAGAATATCGGTTTGGGCTCAGTTCCAGCTAGAATTCTGGTTCGTGTTTGTTTTCTGGTTTGGTTTCGACATCTTGTTTAAGAGCAGCCGTGGAGGCTTACTCCCCTTACTCTCCAAGAGTCATGCACCACAGAGAAAGTGGTGCCACGTCAGAGGAGGCTCCCAGGGCAGCTGCTTGGCGCCGTGCTGTCCTCCAAGGCACGTCCCTGTGAAAGCTACATTGCCGACATTCAATCGAACTGCGATTCATGAGAGCACTGCTGAAAATCCAGCTCACCTCGTTCTTTGAGGTTGCACTAGACGCTCAACACTTGGAATGCCTGATCGCTCCGCAGAAGCAACAGGAGCACCACTCATTATAGAAGTTGCCATAAGCATAGATGGGCAGCATGGCGAACAAGGATAGCGGCATGAGTCTAACCTTAGCAGTGGCAACTTGCATTGCCGATGCTGTGATAAAGATGCCCATAAAACTGGCAGCGCGTGGCTCGTGTACTGGAGTGTGGGCTGATGGGGGAGTGGGGGTTGCAGGGGCAGTGCGGAGCCGGGCGACAACGCAAACGACGGCTGTGTATTCCTGTGCTTGGCCTTTTCTATTTTTATGCACTCGTACGATGTATTCAGCGCACTGCATTGTGTTCCTGCTGTCACGGCGACTTTAGCGATGTTTCAAAAATGAACAGAACTCACTGAGTCTTGCGCACAAAATATACTTTTTGCTTAGGGCTCACTTGGACTCGGTCTCACCAAAATTCTATTCAGCCAGGCTCGCTAAAACTTCCCAAGCAACCACGGATATTCATCGGACGTCCTATGGATATCTGTTTCCGATATAACGGACATCTGATGGACGTTCGCAAATCTCCAACAGGCGTCCATCGAATGTTCGATGGATATCGAAAAAACAAATTTGTACATCTATCGGACATCCGAAATGAGATCCTGTGGCAGACGTATTTCGGACGGTACCCAGCTAACCACGAATATTCCTCGGATGTCTATTAAACATCCAGTGTGGACATTTAACCAATCCCAAGGACATCATTACATCGCCAGTTGCTGTTCTTTAGATGTAACTTGGACTATCGATTTGACCCCAAAGCAAGTCCCCTCAATCTCCATGTGAGGTCCACAGGATACACTTGGGAGACCACTGTAAACGTAATCTGGACATGTATTCCCTTCCACCTTTTGCTTATATTTCATTAGAATGCAAGGCTATAACTACATTATTTGTATTTTAAATGTTTACATTTATCACTTGTCCAAAGAAATGGTATAAAGCTGCCTCTTGTTCAACACACTTAACTGGCAAATTCTAGAATAGTAGCACAGCAAAATATGCAATTTCCGCAGCCACCCAGTTGGAAATATCACAAATGAGAACAATTTTTTGTTTTTCTGCTGCACGCCACCATTATACTATGGTGCACTGTAACTACAAAATTTTCACTAGAACAAAGTGTCTAAACAGTCTATTTGAAGAAATTAATCGTACAAATGGCAGTGATAACAAATATTGGAGCACTTAGTAGGTACATTTTCCCACAACTAGAAGTATCGAGGAGATTTCAGCTCACCTTCAGAGCAAAGGATGAAACATTGACCGCTTTGCCAATCCTAAGGTATTGGGTAAAATTAATGGTTGCCACGTATCGCGACTCAGTTATTTAGCTACAATTACTTTTGCTCACACAAGCAGCAATACAACACATAAAGTGAAAACAGAACATCATGAAGCATTTATGATGGAGTAAATAAACATACCTATGAAAGAAAACACAGAAATACCAGGGAAATGTATAAAAATCTGACTAGAAATGAAAAGGTTGCCACATATCACAGCTCCAGAAGAGTACCCAAAATATCACAGCTCAGGTATGTAGGTTGTGGGGATGCGCGACTCTCACGCGTCTCCTGTAATCCGGCTTCACCGCGTGGCTAAGTGCCGGTGGTGGTCGTGGTGGTTGTGGCGCATTGCAAGAGATGGCGCGAGTGTCGCGATGCTAACGCCATCGAACGGCGGGGTGACTTGGGAGAAAAAGGGAAAAAGCGCTTCCTCTTTGGCTTGGGATCGGCGACCAACACGCACGAAGGCTTCGCGGGACCATCTCGCGAGGCTAAGAGTAGGACACCGGTATGGACGAACACGGATCATTCGAACGCGCCACCGTTTGCGTGACCGTACACGTGAATGACTAGGCGATAGTGTCACAGCATGGGGCGAACATATTCGCTCGCTGTCGGGTCGCGGTGAGTCGGACTTCCTTGATTTGTCGCGCGCCCATCTGAATGTTCTATAGGTTGTAATTCGGCTAGTGTGCATTGGTGTATGAAAGGCGCAATAAATGCCCTTGTGATTGTTTCCACTACTGTATTGTCGTTCCTTTGTCCCAAGAGCACATGTGAGACCCCACAAGGTACAATGGCTTCTCTTAATACAAGCAACTTCACTAAATTGAAAACGGAACATCACGAACCACTTTTAATGGAGTAACTGAACATAACTAATGAAAGATTGCACTGAAATCCTGAGGTAATGAATAAAAATTTTACTGGGAATGAACACCGTGACCTTTGCATGGAAGACAACTAGAAAGACTTTTCCCAATTAAGCTAGCTTACACACGCCAAGTGTGAGAGCAGCAAAGTACAAAAACGTTATGTTTAAAAGTGAAGCCAGCATTGCCACTTGATTTGGGCCAGAGCTGTCAATAAATAAAGTGATTAGTGGCAACTAAGAGCTTGAATAAAAAATATGAACGTTACAGTACACAGGGAACCAAAGAGTACACAACAAATATTAATACACCTCAGTATGCAAGTGGCAGTAAGCATAGGATGAAAGAACAGATCACAATTTGCCCGGAGCTGAAGAAAAAATAAAGGAACACACAGAAATCCTAGGGACTTAGAAGGTATGGGCAAGAAATTTTTAAAGCAATGAACAAAAATGTGTGCTCCTTTAAAAAAGCAATCTGTTACATGACAAAGCAATAAACTGAGCCAGCAGTGACCTGACAGTTTCAATACCAGTGTAAAATCTAAATGAACATTTAGGCTAACTGTCGACTGCCTGGCTTCACTTATCTAAAACGCAAGTTCAGGCTAGTTGGTCTTGCAGAAACAGAAAAATCACAGCACATTTGACAAGGGGCAAAGCAGAAATGCAGAAACAGAACCAGTACCATGTGTGTATCATTTCACCTTTCGTTCCTTCTCTAGAATGCACTGTGATGTACTTATGTTTAAGGCTTAGTCAGTTTCACTGCATTTTTACTCTCCAGACTAATCACTTGCTGGCTTCTTGTCATGATGCTCAAGAGAGTGGCGGACCTTTGCTCTATGAGGGGCATGTCTTAGATGAGTTTTTTGCAGCACACTCGGCTTTGTACCGTTCGAAAGAATCCGCAAAGCTTTTGCGAACAGCAGCTGAAAGTGAAAGACAAGTTCACCAATAGTCAAATAATTAAACCTATCTGCAGAAGCTACCATACAAAGACCAACACTTACAGAGCATGCATGTTGCCACGTTCAGCTTGGAGAAGTTCCCTTTGCCCTTCCTGCCAAGCCTAGAGAACTCGGATGCAACACGGTCTGTGAGCAAGTAGCCTAGAATCCTTTTTGTCATGGATGCAACATCACTACCCCCTAAGTGGCAGGGCTATGGAGGCTACGGAATTGAAGAAAGTATGTTTATTTTCAAATGGTAAATGATGGGGAAGCGAATACAGTCAACGGCCGATTTTCTGGACGCCCGATTTTTCGAACATGCCCGATAATTCAGACGCCTTCGCGGCACCGCCAGGTGCCTTTCGATGGGGACTAAATGCAAAAACACTCGCGTGCCATACATTGGGTTCTTATTAAAGGTGCTCAGGTGATCAAAATTATTCCGGAGTCCCCCACAATGGCATGCCTCATAATCAGATCGCGGTTTTCACCCAACAGACCTTATAAATGGGTTGGACTGTAGTAATTTGATGCTGTATTAGCTGGAAGAGATCGAAATGTGTGTTGCATTATTGCTTGTGACAGCATCCTGATCAGCTACAATGATGTGCTGAAGATCTCGGACTTTGGCACTAGCCGACAATGGAGTGAGCGCAGCACCAAGATGTCCTTTGCTGGTACAGTGGCCTGGATGGCGCCCGAGGTGATCCGCAATGAGCCCTGCTCCGAGAAGGTGGATATCTGGTACGTCTGCTTACTGCTTGGGACAGTTTTTGCATGTCTGTAAGCCACAGGACGGGTTTGGCACTGTGCACAAATACTGTTGTCACTTCTGGATTGGATGTGAAAAGTTATTATATACAACCTTACATTTCTGCATGCATGTTTACAGCGGACAAGCGCTGACTTTTTATTTTGCACACTTTGGGATATTCAATGGCACGCTGGTTTTGCAGGTCATATGGTGTGGTCATGTGGGAGCTACTCAACTGTGAGACACCGTACAAGGATGTTGATTCCAATGCCATCATCTGGGGTGTGGGCAACAACAGCCTGCACCTACCTGTGCCTGCCAGCTGCCCAGATGGGTTCCGGCTGCTCATGCGCCAGTGCTGGTGAGCATGACACAATCCACCTTCTCATGTATGACCTCTTGTTGCACTTTCATACGTATTATGCCTTGCTTAGACAACATTGTAAATTAAAATAAATTCAATTTATTACACAAACAAAAAATGTCACACTTTGCTTGCTCAAAAATGGGCCTTTTTGGCAATCCTTTATGTGCCTTGTAGCAATGCCATTTGTTTGCATACTTTACTACCTTGTGCACCAATATACAGTTAAACCTCTGTATGACGAACTTCAATACAGTGTAGACCGTTTATAACGTAAGTCGCCGGAGTCGCTAATATCCGCACTATAAGCGGTACCGCACTATAACCAAAGCAACAATTTTCAAGGCCCGCACATATGCAAAACATGTGCACCGAGCCGCCACGCGTATGCGACAATCAAGGAATGCGGCTAGAACGTTTGCATTCAATTTACAGTCAAATCTCGTTAATTCAAACCAAATCACGCGGCGACGCCTCCGACCGGCATTGCTCCGGCACCGCCATAAAGTAAAAGCTTAGGAGAGACTCAATGTCACGCGCAAACAAAACAAAAAAAAAAAGAAAGAAAAAAAACGCGGCGGAAATTGCACCCTCTCTCAAATGGCAAGGTCGCCGATTCTGCGTTGCGCCGGAACATGCGTGTACGTGCCGACGTCTCAGCCACGCTACCGTAGCCACGTGTAGAAAGTGGCAGTGAACCCTTCTTTCTCCTTTATGCTTCCTCTACTTTCTAGTCACGTGTTGACCTTGCACGCTGCGGCTACAGCGCAGAGGGAAGCAGCGGCGCTGTCCCAGGCTGGCCAACGAAACTGACCACGCCGGCAAACTCCCGCTTCCGGGTAACGGCAGAAAACGAAACTTCGGGGAGCTGGCGCCGGGACGGCTGGAGCGGCGGCGCCTGCTTGGCGCGGCGGGCGCGCACGGTGACAGTCGAAAGTGAGGGAGCTACGAGGGAGGGCGAGGGGAGCCACCGAAGTGGCATAGTTGCCGAGGCGAAATCCGTTTACCTGCCGCCCTCCTCCCTTACATTCCACGGTCTCCGCGTGCGCCTTTTGCCGTGCTGTGCCGGCGCCGCCCGCTCCCTGAAGTTTTGTTTCTGCCGTTATCGTGAAACGAGCGTTGGCCGGCGTTGACAGTTTCGTGGCCCTCGCTCGCTATGCGCACCGTGATATTTCACGACTTGCACTCAAGATTCTGGTTTCAGACTCACTGGCTGTTCGTTCGCACCACGTGCCCTTCTCCTCCACTTTGTCTCTCTTCCTCGAGCACTCCTTGGGGCGCCCGTTTGAGCGGAGCGTTCGCCATCTCCGCTGACTTCCGTACTCCCAGGCAGCCGCACTGTAACCAGTATTTCGTTTCCCGCAACTGCACTATAAGCGATACGTGTATACATGGAGTACTATGGGAAAATTAACGGGAGTCTGAAAAAACCGCACTATATCCGGTCCTGCACTATAAGCGGTTACAAATTTAAGTGGTCTATACTGTATAAAGAAAATTTCCTGCCACCGCGAAGCAATAAATATCGGGGGATGCAGATGCTCAAATGATTGAATTCTATGTGAGAGCTGCTGCCAAAGTGTAGCTGCAGGGCCCTCTCACCGTCATGTTCCATAAAGGCAAGATGATATCACACCCTTTAGCTGTGGGTGCGAGGGAAAGCGCATCACATGTTCTTCCCTCGTGAGCAAGCGGAGGGCTATCACGTGGTCAATGAGGGGGTGGTCTAGCCTGGCCTTTGCTGCATGTGGCTGAGTGCGTGTTGCTAGGGGGGCAAAGGTTGGGCAAACGAAGATGGCCATAGCTTCATCCGGCGATTCGTATACTTTGCCGCATAACACGACTGATTGCAGCAAAGATGACATTAAAAAGAAAACCATGTGGCGAAGCTGACATTAGGAAACTGGCTGCTGCTGTGCAACACATATTAGACCCTTGCCCATTTTTCTTGCTAGAAAATGAAGTGCACGCCACATTTCTACTTAGTTTAGCAGCTTTAATGTTACCTCTACATTTGTTTTCTACTTTGGACACATAGAAAGCACGTGCACGTTTCATTCAGGGGATACAGCGTTGGAATCGGGCAAGTACTGCCAAATGAATCAGCGTTGTGTTTTGATGTTTTGTTTGCCTCTTGTTTAATTTGACCTGCCAGATAATGCGGTCACTTTTGCCAGTTTCATCAGGGTCGAAATAATGGAAGTCTGCTGTATAACGAAATTTTGATATATTAACTAAGTAACGACTGCGTCATATCGAGGTTTAACTGTATACTTACTTTCTTTTGAAATTTGGAGGGGGCAGAGCTTTTTCACCAGTTGAAAAAGTGCAGGTCAATGGAATGGAGTGGCTTCTTTGTTGGTAATACTGTCATCTTGTGCAGGAGCCCCAAGCCACGAAACCGGCCCTCATTCCGGCACATCTTAATGCACCTGGATATAGCAGCTGTGGAGATCCTGAGCACGCCAAAGGAGAGCTACTTTGCAGCCCAGGCTGGCTGGAAGGAGGAGATACGGCGCTACATGCAGAGTATTCGACAGGAGGGCCAACCCCAGGGTGAGCAGGAACTGATCCGGCGGCGGCGGGAGGAGCTGCGCCATGCCCAGGACATTCGGCTACACTACGAGCGCAAGCTGGAGCGCACCAACAATCTCTACATGGAATTCACGGCCTGCCTGCTGCAGCTGGAGCAGCGCGAGCGTGAGATCATACGGTGGGATTCCATGGGTGATCACTCGATAGTCACACTTCAGCTGAGGGCCCGAGCCAAACCACCATACATGCCACACACAAATACCAGGGGGGGGGACAATCTCCATCGGAATCAGTACACTTGTCCAACCTTTTTTTCCCGCTGTTCGAAGCAACTCCTCAAGCTTAATGCTTTTGAGTGGCCTCTGCCAAGGGGTCCTCACATCGTGTGCACAGTGGGGAACCTCCTTAGTTTATTGATTTTCACAGAGAGCTCGGTACGATGAGAAGGGCGGATAGGGAACACTGGCCCATCCCTGAGAGGCTAAATACAGTTGAACATTGTTGATACGATCCCGTTTCGTACAAATTTCTGGCACCAACATTTGCTATCAAGAATGCAGAAAATGACCCTGTACAATGTTGCTTTGGACTCTTTCGCTACCGCGCCATTCAAATCTCGACGCATTTTTAAGTTCAAATTCTCGCACGCTCGCCCGGTTTGTGGGCACCTAGCGCCATCTAGGTTAAAAAGTGGGAAACACACAACGTGATTCGCTATGTGTTGTTGGTTTTTTTGCTTTGCAGCGCTTATCTATGCACTGCTAAAGGTTTTAGATTGTTGGGCGTACGCGTCGATCATGGCATCAACATCACGCGCGGACGCTCCTGGAAGATGTGTTTCTGGCGAATCGAGCGCTTCGAGAGCCGATTTTGTGGATGAAATCGGCAGTAGTGAATCTGAAGAAAATGTGAAGACATCAGATTTCAGCACCGATGACGAGGATGCATCAAGTCAAGCCGGAACATCCAGCGGGTGATCATCGGCTGTATGTGCGGCGCACATTTCGATTACTAATAAATAGTTGTGAGCGGTGGAGCGTGTACTCACAGCTATATTATTTATTTTCTAAGTTTCAACGTCATACGGACATGATTCCTTACCACCATGGATGGACGTGATTCCACCATATGATGATGCCACCATATGGACATGATTCCTTGTAAATCGCGTACAGTTTTTTCGAAGATGAAACCCGGGGGTTGAAGTTGATGGCGCGCTTCGGTGTAACACAGCGCTTCAGGCGGGCCGTCGATTTCTTCCAACTCTTTTTCATCGCAGAGCTGATCAACGTTATTTGCGGGAACACAAAGAAATATGTGTGGACGCATATTTTAGAGAGGCAGACATACGCAGAAAGGGATGGCTCACGGAAAAGTTTCGGTCCCGATGAAGTGATGCAGTGTATAGGAGTCCTGATCTACATGTGAATTGTGGAGCTACCTTGCTTCCATCTATACTGGAATACCTCGGAGTTATTTTCGGGCCTCATTCCTCCAAAGATTATGCTCAGGACCCGCTTTTTTTCGTTCCTTGCTTTTCTCAGTGTCATGGACCCGGAGAAGACTGACCCCATCCTCGATGGCAAGCTGCACAGGATCACACATCTACTGCTGCATATAAATGGCGTGTCCTGTCAGCTTTTTAAGCTATATTGAAATTTGTGCTTGGACGAACGAATGGTTAAATCAAAAGGACGATCGGGAATTTGGCAGTATATGCGTGACAAGGGGGTCAAATGGGGGTATAAGCTGTGGGTCCTCGCTGACTCAAGTACCGGCTACAGTGTCCAATTCAGTGTTTACACCGGGAAGCGAGAAACACCCAGCTCAAAGGGAGTGGGTTATGACGTTGCAACCAGCCTGTGTGAGGTATATTTGGGTCAAGCCTAAATCATCTACCTTGACAACTTCTACACGTCCAGCTCCCTCTTTGAACATCTTCTTGAGCGGAAAACTCTCTGTTGCGGAACAACGCGCAAGGATCGTCACGCATTTCCCTCCCAGTTGAAAGACACCACTTGGGAGAAAAGAGCAACTCGAGGGGATATTCGCTGGCTGCGGTGCAGTGATGTGCTGTACTTGCAGTTGAAAGACAAGCGCTCTATAAACATGATGAGTACAGCACACACTGCCAACAATCACGTCAGTGCAATGCGGAAAGTGAAGAGAGGAGACCGATGGACCAAGATCCCCATCAGGAAGCCGCTCTTGATAGAAGACTACAATAAGAGCGTGCTTGGTGTTGACAAGTCTGATCAACTTCTTATAATGTCTTGATGAAGTGTGTCTGGTGGGGGAAGACACTGTTCTTCCATTGCATTGACATTGCTGTCAACAGCTTTATCATTTTTCAAGCACACAGGGAACATCACCATGAGATAGAGGAGCTCTCCAGAAAGACTGACTTTCACCAGCTTGCATTCCGAATTGAGCTGGTCAACCAGATTTTTGGGATGGACGACAGACATGTTCACCCTCCACCTCCTCCAAAGAAGTTGGAGCACAAGCCCCAGGTGCAAGAAAAGTGCTGTAACTGCAAGCTCTGCTACGAGAAAAAACAAGTAGAAATGAAGACGACAGTTTTTTGTGAGCCATGTGGTGTGTATCTGTGTTGCATCCGGACGAGGGACTGCTTTGGAGAATGGCACGCCACACACCCATGCTAACTTTTTTTTTTTTCGGTAAAAACAGTTTTAGGCAATACTTTCTGAAACTTCTATAATCTTTTTATGACATAATAAGCTACAAAGTGTATAGCTTAAAATTTTTTCTCTCGATATTTTTAAAGTTGTGCTCCTTTTTCAAGCAAACGATATCTTCACCGTATAAATTTTTACATTATAAAAATTTTTTTCATTAATTTGTGAATTAAACATATATGCAACATTTATGTTATTGAATAGAAAATTCTTTTAGCTACATATTGATACCAAACAATGTAAATAAGGCATTAGTATCTAGCCGCCAAAAAATATTTCCTTCCACCTAGTAAAAACTTGCCTTTTTCCCGTGGTAGTGAAAGAGTTAATGCCTTATCATTTTTTGGGTGCTTCACACACTTTCCGAGGTCTATCTGTGTATGTTTGTATCTAACCGTTTTCCTGCCTACCTGGGTCAATGGGTAGTCCGTAGTCGAATGGTTAGCGCATCGCGGTGGCTGTGCTGACGTAACAGGGTTCAAAACCAACCATCGGATCAACTTGGGTCACTGCGTATGTGCCATTGTGTACACACGTCTCTTTTCAACAAAGCTCTTCACATCTACTTGGGTAACTGTTCATGTGGGACTGGGTAGGCACCGAAGAAACTCTTTGATGGAGACTTGAAGCACTGGGTATGTGCCACTCAGTCTGTGCTGGTCTTCAGTAAACCTTGTGGGTTCTTGGTGTCTCACAGGAGACCAACCACCGCGGGTTCGAGCTTAGCGAGCCACAGGGCCGCGTCAGCCGTCGCCTCCAGCACCGCTCGCGCGCGAGCTCAGAGGCCGCAAGGGGCTACTGAGCGACGCACACAAAAACACAGTAAAGCCCTGAGTTGACGGAAACCGTTTACTGAAACCGTCGGCACCAGCACTGCACAAACGCCCGCACGGAGGGGAGCCAAAGGGGTCCCGCACCAGGGCGAAAATACAATAACAGGCGCCTATAGCACGTCGCGGCGAGAGCACAGGCTCAAGCTGGGACACGCCGCTAGGAAAGTCCCGGCGGCTATGCTACTTGCTCTGACGATAACCAATGGGTCAACTCGCGAGAGCACGGGCAATATCCTTCGGCTTAGGCTCTCGGCAAGTGCGGCTCGGCGAGGTACGACCTTGCGCGAGCACTAATGGCACCACTCGTCGGCTTAGCGTCGGGAAAGGATCAGCACAAAGTACGCGCTCCCCGCACGGGCAAAGGCACCGTGCGCGAGCCCCAGTCCTAGTCACAAAGGTGTCGGCGGACGAGAGGAATGCATGAACGTACCGTCTGGTCCCGGAGAGAAGTCCCGAGGCACGCTTCCCGCTAGCAGCCGAAACGCGGCCGCCTCGTGACGTCAGCGCCCCGCCCTGAGCGCAACCGCCGCGTGCGCAGCGCCACCGCGGGAACCGGTTACGCGGAGGACGGGGAAAAACCAGGGGGGACGGCAGAACAGGTGTTAGCCCGCGCAATGACGCCGGCGCAACCCTCAATCCACACAACCTCTTTGATGCCAACTTGGGTCACTGGGTAGGTGTGTGCAACTCTTCAACGAATGTCTTTGACGCCGACTTGGGTAACTAGGTATGAGCCACTGGAAATGTGCCGCTCTACAATGACAAAAAACATCCCTTAAATTTCGCCGATGCTGAGTGGAATTGAACCCACATCACTAGAGTTTCTGACAGACAGCAAGCCGACACATTAGCATGCTGCGCCACAAATGCACTGGTTATTGTGGCAGCTTGGGCTAACGTACCCGGCACCGGCTAGCTAACATCTATGGAAACATGTAGCTTGTCCCAACTGTGCATTGGACGCAAAGGTGTGCTGTGGTGGGTTCACTGACTCACCGGCAAGGCATAGAGACTGCTCCAGCTGTGGTACAAACGAAAGAGGGTTTATTCCCCGTTGTGTACAAAATGAGCGTACAATACAGGGGTTGCGGCACTAGGGTGGCAGACGCTATGCAAAACAAAGCTGTAATGGCATGTCACTAGCGATTGTGCGAGCGAATGGCCCAAGTCGTGCATGAACTGGAGACGGCAGTCCAAAGGAGTCCCCACAGTATGTGCCGCTTTTCAATGAGCACCTTTCATGCCAACACTTTAACGAACTGCACCATGAATGCACTATGGTCGGGTACAACTTAGAAGGCAGGAGAGACCCCGTCCAGATGACCAAAGTGCAGCAGCTGGTTGCCTCCACAACTAAAGAAATAGTCGCGCTCAAAAAATTGTGCTTCTAAAACGCATATTTCTTGGTATAAATAAGACTTTATATCTTGATGACTGGCTTGGTAGAGCTCTCGTGAGGGTAATGCTACAGCTCATGGCAGATCATGAGAGAAAAATAACCCCGTGCCTTCTACAACGCTGCACATTGTCTGCTTACGGTGCAAGATCGATGGCTGTTGGCATGCGTTTATAAAGTGCAGTCAGTGGTTTAATCCACTTTCGAGCAAAACAAAACACCTTGCAACAGACGCGTAGGACGTTTGTTTGCAGCGGTGTGCTGCCGCAAAATGCTACTATCACTGCGATGAAGGCGCTTTAGCGTAGACGTATGTGAGTGGCCTGATCAGCTTGCAGGGTCCAGCCACCTGCTGGCGTAGAGCTTAACCAGCAAAACACAGAGCTAATATTGCTGTACCGAAGGCTAAAATATTTTAAACCTTTAAAAAGACGGGTTCACAAGTACGCTTCTGCCGAAAATTTGCATCAGCAGCAAAGTAGAATACACTTGGTTACTGCTATATTAGCTCTGTGTTTTTTTGGTTGAGCTCTGTGCCACCAGGTGGCTGGCACCATGCAGGATGTTCACATTTGAGCCTCCGCTCATCCCGTAAAATGCCCAGACCACTTGCGCTTGCCTTTACCCGAACACTGGACACGCTAAACTCTCTATTGTGGTAGTAATCCTTCAGCGTGAAGTGACGGCTACCATGGAACAAACATGCAGGATGTTTGTTTGCAGCGGTGTGTCGACGCGGAATCCTCTTTTCAGACGAAGCATAGCGCAGCGTCACTGATGCTCGCTACAATCTTTTTTCGCCAGATTTCAGATTAGGACAAATGCACGCAGCACAAATGGTGCATCGTAAGCTCGCAATACTATTTCCGGCACGATAGACCACCACAAATAGTTTGGGAATTCACTCTGACGAGGGGCAGACGCACACAAATGACGCGTCTCGGCCCAGTTCGAAGCGCGGGCTGCCAAGTTCTCCGACGGTGGGGTCACCAGCCATCTGGTTCATTACGTCAGTCTAGAGTGTGCGCCCATTGTGGAGGCTTGTGTGCATCAGCCTTTGAGGGGCAAATGCCACAACTTCTAAAGTTGTACCCGACTATAGGTATGTGCCACTCTCGAATGAAGCTTTCGCCAACTTAGGCTATTGAGTTTGTTACTGATTGTGCGGCAAGCGAGGGAGCAGTTCTCAATGTTTGCAGGCACCGGTGTTTCTCGTCTCGGAGGCCACGCGCAGACTTCGCGGCAGTGCCACTAGATGGCGCAGCATGTCCAGAAATGAGAGGATTGATGTTTCTCAGTGGTAGCATGCACATTTTGGAGCCCACGGGCAGGCTTTGTGGAAGCAGTCTTAGGGAAGCACGAAAGAGGAGCCCTGCTGCACCTCACACATACCTTGTTTTGATGGTGGCAGTATGTTGTGCCGGGCTATATGGATTCAGTGCTAACACATTACCATCAACAGTCAGCTGGATGCTGCTGCAATTTTTTTACCGATTTAGACGTTCCTGGAAAACACGATCTTTCGGCACCAACGTTCAATATATCACCAAACTCCAATCATATGATACGTTTTCCGGCCGCCAGATCCCATGATCGCGACATAGTTTCGTTTTCAGTGCACCGGACTGTGCGTCGTGGTAACAAGCAGACAAAATGGAAGTACACCTTTCTTGCTACAGTACGAAGTAAAACAAAGACATGCAGACATTCCGTTTGTATGTTTTATTATTTCTTTGAACTTTAATTGGTCTGTTGAAGCAACATATCAAACAAATAACTGCTGTTGCCTTGAATAATTATCAAAGTCACATGTCACTGTGATTGATGTCACAGCACTGCAAATTATGTGGAGGCACTTATGCATCTGACGGCGACTCTCCGGCTGAAAGTGTGGCGCCTGCGAGGAGAAGGGCAAACGGCATTTATTTTGTAATTTCAGCTGTTTTCGTGGCGCGTATTGGTGTAATACTTTGCAAACACGATTGTTAGCTCGCACTGTATGCACTGCGCTTGTCAGCTTAAAATGGCCAGACCTGGTGAAGGGCCCTTTAATGAGGAAAGCACTGTACCATTGTGAGTTCCTGTAGGCAGGGTTGCACGAGGATTTCTACGAATTTCGTTGACCAGACTTTTTGTTAAATTTATCACAGTGCACCAGACGCAGTCATACCTTGAAAGGACACTAAAATAAATATTAAGTCAATGTGGACTGTTAAAATACCAGTCCAGAAACCTCGCAGCGGTAGTCTCGTGTCAAGAAAAGAGTTAAGTTCAAGAGAGAAGCATGTCTGAAATGTCCGCATACGTTTAGTGCAATTCAAATCTCCCGCCTTGAGCGGGGAGGGCTGACGTTGTGTACGTCATCACCACGCTTTACTGCCATTGGTGAGTAAAACGGCACCCACCCGACGGCGCCACAGTTTTTGCACAAAAGTCAAATGCGCAGCCATGGAGAAACCGAGCCAAGACAGAGCGTTGGATTTACCACGGCAGCTGCTCGGGTCAAGGGGTGTAGACTGTTCGGGCATGCCACGACATCACATGGACGTGGCTTTCTTTGCTACTTGCAGTTTGTGCGAGTTTCACAAGCCAAGAAAACCAGGGCAGCACTATGCGATAATGAAATTACTAAAATGCGAAAGTACGGGCGGCGCAGAGCCGAGTGGAAACGAAATATTTCGACTGCCTGCATCATTGTCAAGGGTAACTTCAGTGAGTTCTTTTTTTAAAAGTTCAATAGAACTGGACAAGTGGCACTTTCTTCCATCTCCTAATGCAATGCAATGATCTTGTTATTGAGTGGTTGAGTACTAGTGACAGATTTATAATGAGGAGTGCGTACGTCATCGGGCTAGTACTTGAATGTCCCGGGTTGTCTCAAATCGCATTCTGCATTTACCTGAATTTCTCAATTACTAAAGCTCTGTTCTCGATAATATTGACGCCTTAAACGTTCTCGAGCATTAAGCAATCACATTAGCTTGACCTAATATTTGCCTTTAGTGTCTCTTTAAAAATCCCATTCAAAAGTATATAGCATTGTAGGACACATGTATTGAACTTTATTTCACCAGCACTTTCGATATATTCAACACTGCGCCGTGCCCCTTTAAGCACGCACCTTCTAATGGGTTTTCGATCACTAATCACATCGTCAGAAATATTTAATGACAGCAATTTTGAAACGGCACTGTTTTGGAAGATGCTGTCAAACTGGATATTGAATCTGAAAGGCAGTTCATGCCATGAGGGAAAAATGAGCAGAGTGCACGCAGATGGCTCGTGCAAACTGTTGGTTATCGGCTAGAACAGATCGCCACTCTGATTCAGCAACGTGAAAGGCCTCCCAGTCCGATACGTATTCCACAAGGAAGCGTGGATGACTCTCCATCTTTGTCATGAGTCGGACGCCAACGGTACACGAAAAAGAAGACGACGAAGATCGTGGAGCATTCGAACGTCGCGAGCGCTCGAGGCACGCGAACCGAGGTGTGGTTGAGGCAGAAGCGAGGCGAAGCAGCATTATGGACGTGGCTTTTGGGCTGGAAAGTCGCTTCGTCAGCCATGCTCTGACAACGGGAGAGCGAAGAACCCGGCCACGAAGCTCGTGACGCTGGCAAGGCCCAGGCGTAGCTGTAGACCTCGGAGACGTCCGGGCGAATCTCCGGTGACCGGCTGCTGCTGCTCACGGCCGTTCCGGTCCTCTTCGCAAGAATCCCTCTTCCTCGGCCGAGCCCGATCAACCGATAATCACCGGGACACCGGGCCGCCATGCTGATCGACGTAGGGCGAAGAACGCTTCGCGAAGCCTAACCAGGCAAGTGACACGTCAGCGGCGGCTACCGGGGCGCCAGCCACGTATTCGGTCAGGTCGACGGAACCGCGAATCGTCGGAACTTATGGGATCAGCGACACCCTGAATACGACGTGGACTCGACGCGAGGAACTTCAAGTCGACGGTCCGTAAGAACCCGCATTTCTGCATTGTGGCGTAGTTAGGCCGGGGCTAGAGTGGCCAGACTTTGATGAGTCAAAGCTAAGACTGACTTAGAGACTCCAAGATGGAAACCGAGATAGAGTATTTGTTGGCAGTTTTGTATTTAGTCCGAGTTGTATATTTTACATTGAGCGAGCATCTTTGTTAAATAATGGCTTTAGTTTTGTGTGCCTCGTGCTTTTACCGTCCTTGTACATATTAAATCCTTGTTTGCTGTGCTGCCAGTCGTATCTCTCCAACCTCGAGGGTAACGCCTGTGCGCAACCCTCCAGCTCGCAAAGAGTAGGTGACAATCTTTTCCCTGAATGGCCCCAGGCATGGGATGCCCAACTGGAGATGCCACTGTGTTCGTCTGATTGTAGCAAGGGCTTTCCGCGAACGGCATTTTAGGGTACCACGAGCGGCTAAAGCGAATCTGTCCCCAACTCCCTCTTGTACGAATTTTGACATTACAGTTTGGAATAACGAAACCACTGCGTGCCATATCTGCACTTGGCAGAACGACCATCGTGGCAATGGCGCGCAAGCCTTATTACTGTGCGATTTGCAGTCCCGCACTGACACATTTCATTTATGCTCACAGGATTACACGTGAGTGGGAATATACTCTGATGTTCTGCAAGCTGAAAGCCACTTTTGAATGTAATAGCTTGTGCAGGTTCGGCAGTCACAGACGCAGCGGCCAGAGGGGAAGGGCCGAGAATGAAGGGACCATGAAGCGTTGTAGTGCCGAGCTTTTATTGATGCGAAAGCGTCAGATTGCTCATTGATCAAAAAAGCCGGCATCCGGTGTCTGTAGCAGCGAAATGGCACCTAATTCCCGTTGGCTGCGACGCCACGTTACGAGCGCATCTCGACGGAGTTCCCATTGGTTGAAACGTCACTCACGAGTGCGCCTCGATGAGTAACGGGAACACCTGGGGAGGTATTCTGTTAGAGTCCACCTAGGGGACATGTCCATTTCGTTTGCTGTTGAAGTTCTGATTGGCTGGACTGGGGTGCGCTTCAACAGGAGCCAGGTGCCACAGCCAATCAGCACTTCAGCAGCAGACAAATAGACATGTATACTTCCCCAGGTGTTCCCGTTACTCATCGAGGCGCACTCGTGAGTGACATTTCAACCAATGGGAACTCCGTCGAGACGCGCTTGTGACGTGGCATCACAGCCAATGGGAATTAGGTGCCATTTCGCTGCTACAGACACCGGATGCCGGCTTTTTTGATCAATGAGACATCTGAAGCTTGCAGTGCAGACAGACACTGTCTTAAAAAAATAACTACAACCACAAAACAAGAATAGGGACACTGGCTGTTCTTTCACCTCTGGTATGGCGGCATTGGCCTTAAGGACATACTGTGGCGCCATATGCTGGAATATCTTCGTGACATAGAAAGCGACATTACATGATATCAGCTTCAAAGTGTTTGGCCTCTCCAGCTGTTCAGCCACGGTTAATTCTGAGTGTTTGCATGTTTTAAGCATTGTATGTGTGGCGTATTAGCTGCAAAACAGGACAGTGCTTTTGTGCCAGTCTGGTGTGTAGGGCAACAAAGGCTTTTAGCAAGCGAGCAACCTGATGCTTTCATACTGGTCATTCAGTTTGCATGATTTTTCATAAAAGTGGTACAGTTGAACCCACTTATAACAATATTCAAGTGCCACGAAAATTCCATTGTTATAACCGATAATTGTTATAACTGGGTTGCATGAAAAATATGAAAATAAAGGGATGGCATAGCTGTTGTGAGAAAACTAATGGTGGGGAGGCCAGAGCCCCTCCCCACCACCTTCCTCCGTCCGTTTAACGGTTCAACTCTGCTTCCCCCACACTCCGATTGTGTGTAAAGAGCTGCGGCTGCCGGCGTTCATGAATGGCAGTGCTATAACAACTGCAAAGTGACATGCGAGTGCCGTCGAGTGATTGCTTTGGTGGCCTCAAAAGGAGCCTTTTAAAAAATGCGAGAAGGTTGCCGCGGCAGCCCCTCAGCTTGAAAAGTCCAGCAGAAACGCTGGGGCGAGATCGCCACAAGCATTTCGCCACGTACTTCTCACTGTCTTGCACGAGAAAACCCTATGTCCGTCAGATTTGGTTGCTTTACGCAAAGCTTGCCGACAGCCTTCTCCGAGGCATTCCTGTGCTCCACGTAGTGCAGCGGAAGGTCCTTCGCGAAAACGAAGGCCCGAAGGGACTGAATAGTCTGCAGGGCCTCCTGCGAGGATAACGTTGAGGCAGCCTGCCCTACCGTGTCATCGCTGCTATCGCCATCGTCGCTATTCGATGCAAGCACGTTCGCGACGAATACCTCATCGGTTCGAAGCACTTCATTTCCAAATCTGTAGCAGTGCACTGTCTTTTCAACGGCAACGTCATGCATTGCTGATGATCAGCGGGCGGGTCAGCCGTCTTTCGTTTCGGTGGCGAGTCAAACGAGGCCGAGAAACCACGTGGTGAGGAACGACTTTGACGCAACCAACAAAGATAAGCCCGAGCGCCTTAACCATTTCGGATGAGCACAGCTCGTCTTTGCCGAATTGTCTCAAAACCGTTTTGGATGAGTGTACCTCGTCCGCTCAAGATATCTCCTTTTGAGCATTTTGAATGCTCGTTTGTGGGCTAGTTGGTGTGTCGCTTTGCAGATGGCAGCAGTGGGCAGGTAATTTCTTTTTTTTATTTTCAACCGCCGTTTCACATTTCCTTGGGGGGCAACGTTTGTTTCAAAAAATGCTGTCTGGTGGATACGACGCATGTTTTGCTGGCCCGTCGTCACGGAAAAGAAGCCTTTTGCCGTTGTCCAGCTCTTCGGACGATAATGATTCAGACACCAAAGTTTAGTTCGTTTTTGGAAGCAAAAGTGATAGCGATGACTTGGAAATTAACAGTTCATCAGATGAAGAAATCTGCTCAGAAGACACTATTGCGAGTGCGCGTCATTGGCGGCGCATCGATGTGAACGACATCCCCACGAAGCCTCCTCGGTTTTCGTTTTTGGGCGTCGCTGGTAAAGCGTTGAATATAATATCGCCTGATGACTTGATAAAACTTTCCGAATTGCGCTCCTGCTCTGTTTTTTATTGTTGATTACCAGCAAGTAGCTGGCCTCCTTTATCATGAGCAGTAATAAACTTTATTATGCTAATTTGACTTAGTTTGTGCTTGAATTTTTTTTTCAACATCGAAAACTTGCTTTTTAGAATGAAAATATTCAATATCAAATTTTTTAAAAATGACCAATTTTGGCATAGAAATTGTCAAATTAATAAAATGGTTAAGGGGTTAAATCATTGGCAGAACTCCGTGGAATGAGGGGCCACCTGGCCAGCGCGCGATCTCGGAGCAGCGCTATCAACACAGTTAGCGCGGTCCATTCTTGTTTCGCAGGGTGGTGTGGCCTGCGGGAAGGCAGCGCGGGATGGGGGGATGGGGGGGGGGGGGGGGGCGGCTTCTACTTTGCCAGCAAATGCGTTCGCTCCTGTGCCGGCTGTCGGTGTTGTTATATAACCCACAGACCCCACCTGCTATACATATTACAAAGCTCTCTTGTTTTTTTGTGGAAAACTGGAAAACCTTTCTAAGCAATACACGATTGCCATGATCCACAGTATGGCCTGTTATAAAAATGAAAACCTCATTGGTATTCAGGACAACGTAACATCACTATTTCATTCTGAGAGGGGAAAAAGCAATTGATATGTGCAGCATTCTATTTATAAAAACATGTTTTCCACATCATTGTATATGGACTGACCTGTGATCAGCGCACTAATTTGATGTTCCCTTTTATTAGAGTAGACCATGCTGTACAATTTCTGAGTACCAAACTTCTTGAGAGCTAGCGACAATCTTGTTATGCAATAAAAGTAGACTCCTGAGCATGTGCAGTATTTGGTTTTCTTGCATAAAATTTTCTTATAATCTATTCGATATTTTGCATTCTCTTTTAGTCGATGCGAAATATACTATTCAGTGTTTGCACAAGATTTTGATCACTTCTGGGCTGTATGTGTCCGTCATGAAAGTTGTTTGAAATGTGAAGGGATTCTGGAAACCCATTGCAAGCAGATGTGCAGAGAGACGGGAAAAGACTTGTTGGGAGCTGGCCAAGAGATTTCTTCTGTTGATTTCATTGGTAGCTGTGCACAGATAAAGGCAAAAAATTTGGCTCAACCACTTCAAAGTAGTGGAATTCCACTATCGCAAGTTTATTTTTTGGGGTGTTTAATGTTCGCTAAAGAATGTCCTACAACCATCAGTGTCAAATGTTTTCATGCCCACTAGCGGCTGTAGAGCACCTCTAAGCATCAGATGAACAAGATGATAGTATTCATCAGATTATCGCATTGGATACCATAGTGTTTTGTTTTAGTACTTTTACTGTTTCCTTGAAGGGCTCCGTGTGTTGCAGGCGAGAACAGAGCTTGGAGATTGGTTCTGGCTACCGGCCCTACAAGAAGCGCATTGTGCGGCCCCTCATTAAGGCCCAAGAGCGGTTTGGCAAGAAACGCTCCTACCGGCTTCCCTCGGACCCTCCCAGGTATCATGGCTCCGTCCCTTGATTTTCTTCTGTCTGTTGTAATGATATTCAACAACATTGTCTATAGTGCAGTTTGTATGCACTGTGCACATTTGTGCAGTGAGCTTTCATCACTCTTTTGCTACCTGAAACATAACACCGGCACCATCGACTGAAAAATTCTGTTCATGTTTGTGTGAAAACCTTGGTAGTGTTTTTTCATCTCGCAACCTCCAAATGGCACAAAGTCTGTTAATGAGGTCATCACACTTGCAGTAAACCAGATTCCAGCTGCGTCAACTCCGTGGTTATGTGTCAGCAGGAATAAAAACAAAACTAAAATAAAGGCTTCCCTATATCGTGTCACGCCCGCTGCAAAGCACGTTGGTTTTTTCAAGTCCATGCAAATATATTTACTTGGCCGCATCCAGGAAACTTGAGTTGGAATTTTAGAAAAAAATTGTCTGGCCCTTGCATTAGAGTTTGCAATGGTTAATATGGACTCAGTTGTACGCCTTCTGCACCCATGTGGGGCAACCCGCCACACCACACACTCCGCCTCTCACATTTTGCACTAGTAAGTTGGTGTTTCTTGTTCCTTTTTATCATATGAGGTCGTATTATTTAGAAAGGAAACAGAAGTACAAGTTGGGAAAGTCACACTTTTCTAGTGTGCAAAAATTAAGTAGAAAATCGGGCTTTGAGAGGTTCCATCACACTGCGAATTGCGTGGCTCGTTGACACAATACCGTCTTCTTGGCATTATCACAAAGCCACCATCTTGATAGTATAGTGCTTAGAATATACCGACAAGCATGCTTAACCATGGTCACTGGATAGGAAGGCACACGGTGTGGCCTGCCTAGTTTCCCTCACCTCCACCAAGTGGGAACAGACATGGGGATGGGAATGAGAAGGACGACACACAGGTGTTGCACACAGTCTGCTTTTGAAAGCAATCTAGAGGACATATTTTTCCGTATCCTAGAGGACCACAACTGATTCTGGAGCCCTCAACTGAAGTCTTCATTCACCTCCCTTTATAAGGCGAGTGCATATAGCAGTTTTTCAGGACAAATAGAATATGAGTCAGAGTGTGCTAGAAACAAGTAGAATTTAATATAGGATATTTTTCTACTAGTTATGCGAATAACGCACAGCCTTCTCACCAACAGTTTTCACATCCTGGTATTCACAACTGTAGAAAGTTTCTGTCATTGCACTACACATTATGAAGCATGCTTTATTAAAAGCACAAAGGGAGGATTAAGAACATCTAAGCGCATTGTTTGCAAGCTTGGGGCTCTTAAGCCTGTTTCACATGGTGTGATTTTCATCGCTCCGAAAGTGTAATTTTGGTTGCATGCGACGAAAATTGCAATCGCACTTCTCAACCCCCACCCCTGCAGCATGCGACCAACAAGTTGGTCGCACGTTGCACTGATCTCAACAATCAGTTGGATGCGAGCACCAAAAAATAAAGAGGACGGGAGAAGATCCATCAAAATTGCGCCGAGAGCAATTTCGTGGTTTGTTTTGGTTATGGCAGTTGGGAAGTGTCGTTGAAAATCTAGTACATACCATCAGCACCAACATGCTAACACAGAATACGATCAAAATGTGCAGCTCAGATTTGGTTCTATGATTTTTATACATTTTTTGGCACGCTACATTGCAAATGAAGGGACAGTTTTTTTCACATTGGGCTTCGGGCCCTCATAGTACATACTTTTGCATGCTTTTTGATTATTGAAACAAGCTACTAGTTGTAAATACTACAAAGTGTCCCTCACGAGAAGATACGAAATTTGGATATCGTTCTTGTTTGTTGCTTTTCATGCTACTTGCAATATATAAAAATGCCGCAGTTGTACGGTATGCTTTTACAGTCATATGTATGATGATTACCGTAAAATACCACGAAAGCGCCCAGTTTCGCACAAGCGCCCCACTATTAACATTTCCAAAACTTCAGAATTCTGAAAATAATATGTTAAGAGACCACTCCCTCCAAAGCGCCAGCATCAGCCCATATATTGACCCCACGGCGGTCGCTACAAGACCGCTAGGGGCGATGATGAGGATACAGTCAACGTCTGATTTGTCAGACTCTAGACTCCCTAAGGGCCGCCTGAAAAAAATCGGGCAACCTGAACAAAGGAATGTATACCTTTTACTGCCCCCAAGGCTTCAAATCACCACAGGCACGTCCGAAATGGCACTAAAGGCCTGCCAGTACATTTATTAGGCATATTGGTGTTCATATAAAGATAGGAGACGGCGGGTGCACACATGTATAATTTAGGATTACGTACCGTGTCCCATGACAATTGCCCCGTCCCACAATACTTTGGGTATGCTTCTGCTTCAGCGCATAAGAGTGCTGTACTGAGGCAAAGCTGACTTTCAGGAACCGGCATTATGCAACGCAAGCCATTTGGCGAGGATTACAAAGGTGGAGTCGGCGCCATTTTTAACAGCAACGAAGTGTTTCGATGAAAACCAAGGCACCGAACAGCAAGACACATGGTAGCGAACATCGAAGTAGCTAGGCCCAGCGTTGCTGCAGTGGTGGCTATGGCTGCCAGCTAATGTGTGTGCCAGAGCACCGGTTCTGCTGCGAGATGTGCTGTGAGATGTACTTCTGCTGCGAGATGTGATTGCGAATCAAGCTCGCAACGCAAACGTGCAAGCTATATACACTCGAACCTTGTTATAACGAAATGGGATATAACAAAGTGAACGAAATTCCATCTGAAATCCCCATACAGATCAATGTACTTAAAACCTTGTTTTAATGAAGTGAAAATGTCCTGCCAAAGGATATGACAAACTAGATTCGCCTCCGAAACGAAAAAATACCCGACTGTGGTGTGCTGAGTACATTGTTTTTCGCGGGGTTCGGTACGCGTTTGCAGTGACAGTTCGAAACTCCCACGTCCCCGTGCGAATATGTTGAGGAGCAACACTGGTCTTTCTTAATGCCGCGTGTAGCTGCACACTTGCGAACAAGCAGCTGCTCACTACCGCACTTCTCCACTGACCTTTCTCTCTTGCGCATGCCTGGTGTCTCCGCGTTGAATGAAGTGCGCATCCCCGCAGTGGTGTGAAAGATTAGCGTGTTTACTTCTGAGTGGCTGCGCCGCGCAGGCAGGCGCAGCTGGGTGTGGCCTCCGAGATCTCCCCGGTGCAATCTCGGGGATCACGGCCAAGCCTGCGCGAGTTGCACCACGCTGTGCGGCTACGCGTGGCGGTGAGAAATATTAGTGCACTCACTTCTCTCTTTCTCTACGGCGCGGCGCACAGGCAGCGGCAGCTTGGCCTAGCCTCAGAGACCTCCCCGGCACAATCTCGGGGGCCGCGCCCAGGCAGTGCATTCACTTGTCTCACTCCCTGCGGCGCACCGGGCTGGCTGGCAACTGGGCGTGGCCTCTGAGATCGCTTTGGCATTGGGGCAATTTCGGAGGTCACGAGCCGGCCGAGCCAAGCTCCTCGATTGACCAGCAGAGCGCTGTGTTGTGGGCCATGTGCTGCTCGACGGCAATGAGCCAAGTGGAAAGCGGATGCGAAAGCCCATCACCATGGAACCGAAGGCAGTTATCTAAAGGTTGTCTCGTCAGGTGCTAAGTCGCGTGTTGCACATGCTGAAGATTCTTTTGGTGTTTTATTCAAGTTTCATCGCATGGGGTGTGGCCGTGTAGCGTCGTTCCGCGGGCCACAAAGCCATCATCTTATTTCCGTGCTTATAATTGTGCACCCCATTGGGCATATATATTGCAGTAAATTGCAATAATGGATATAACAAAGTAACGGATATAACGAAGTAATTTCGGTTTCCCCTTCAACTTCGTTACAACGAGGTTCGAGTGAATCGTAATGGATGTTCTTGTGATAAACAGCATTGTCAGTTTAGTTTCTCAGCATTTTTGCTGCACAGAAACCAATAAACCTTCAATATGTTGCAGACTTTGTATCCTTACTGCACCTGCATTAACCCTCACTTTAAAAGGTAATTGCCTATATGACCTTCGATGTCAAGTGCGCATACATTATGGGCTTGTTAGTCATGTTGTGGCAATGCACTTTCGTCTAACCACCTACCCTAATGGATGGGCTTCCATTGCACTTACTTGAGTGCATCAAATTTCGTTTGTTTATGCAAATCATAGCAAATGACAGTATTCTAAGGATCTACTTCACGTAAAACTCATTCAACAGTGTGAAAAGCAGGCAATGCATTAAACAAGAGCAAATTAAAACCGTGCAGTGAAGTCAGCCAGTTGCATTCATTCCTGCGAATGGTAGCATCCAAGTGCATGGTTTTTTGTACTTCCACAGCTAATCATGTATGTGGACACATCACAAGGCATTCCCAACAAGACAGAAGCAAAGCTGCTAATGAGTTTGCAATTACATTTATTGCATATATTGCCCATATAACCAAGAAGGAAGGACGAGATGAGTGCAGGAGTAAGTCCTGTGTACTCGTCTCATCCTTGCTACCATTTTTCCTTCTCATTTATGAATAAACTTGCCCAAGTAAATGTTCTATTAAGCCATATAATCATATCCTCTGTCATTAATACCATGCAACTTGCAAGATAAAGAAAAAAAAGCATGACGTTTGTGTGTCTGAATCATCATCTTGTTAGATTGCGAGATGGAGCTGCTTACTGATTTATTCCGTAATGTGACTTAATGGCATATGTGTGCCGGTGGTGTCTTTATTTTGTGTGCTGCTCTTAATTAACTTCAGTAAGACAGCACTCATCCTGTCCTTCTTATCATGTTGACACATTTTCTGCGGTGATTTCAAGTATGCATCGACTACAACTTGCCCATCTTGCTACAGTATAGACCACTTATAACGTAACCGCTTATAGTGCAGGACCGGATATAGTGCGGTCTCTTCAGACTCCCGTTAATTTTCTCATAGCACTCCATTGCGTGCATTTAACGCTTATAGTGCAGTTGCGGGAAACGAAATATCGGTTACAGTGCGGCTCCCTGGGAGTACGGAAGTCAGCGGAGACGGCGAACGCTCCCCTCAAACGGGCGCCCCAAGGAGTGCTCGGGGAAGAAAGAGAGACAAAGTGGAGGAGAAGGGCACGTGGTGGTGCGAACGAACAGCCAGTGAGTCTGAAACCAGAATCTTGAGTGCGAGTCGTGAAATATCACGGTGCGCATAGCGAGCAAGGGCCACGAAACTGTCAACGCCGGCCAACGCTTGTTTCACAATAACGGCAGTTAACGAAACTTCGAGGAGCGGGCGGCGCCGGCACATCACGACGAAGGGGGCACGCGGCGACCGTGGAATGTGAGGGAGGAGGGCGGCAGGGAAGCGGATTTCGCCTCGGTAACTCCGCCGCTTCGGTGGCTCCCCTCGCCCTCCCTCGTAGCTCCCTCACTTTCGACTGTCACCGTGCGTGCCCGCCGCCGTGCAGGTGCCGCCGCTCCAGCCGGCCCGGCGCCAGCTCCCCGAAGTTTTGTTTTCTGCCGTTATGGGGAAGCAGGCGTTTGCCGGCGTGGGGGGCAGTTTCGTTGGCCGGCCTGGGACAGCGCCGCTGCTTCCCTCTGCGCTGTAGCCGCAGCGTGCAAGGTCAACACGTGACTAGAAAGTAGAGGAAGCATAAAGGAGAAAGAAGGGTTCACTGCCACTTTCTACACGTGGCTACGGTAGCGTGGCTGAGACGTCGGCACGTACACGCATGTTCTGGCGCAACGCAGAATCAGCGACCTTGCCATTTAGAGAGAGTGAAATTTCCGCCGCATTTCTTTTTTCTTTTTTGTTTTGTTCGCGCATGACATTGAGTCTCTCCTAAGCTTTTACTTTATGGCGGTGCCGGAGCAATGCCGGTCGGAGGCGCCGCCGCGTGATTTGGTTCGAATTAACGAGATTCGACTGTAAATTGAATGCAAACGTTCTAGCCGCATTCCTCGACTGTCGCATACGCGTGGCGGCTCGGTGCACATGTTTTGCATATGTGTGGGCCTTGAAAATTGTTGCTTTGGTTATAGTGTGGTACCACTTATACTGGGGATATTCGCGACTCCGGCGACTTACCTTATAAGCGGTCTACACTGTACTTTACTGCAATTCTATATAGTATACCTAGTTCTAATTCTAAAAACCTAATTCTCTTTAAAAAAAGTTTAACAATCACACAGTCCCAAGAATGAGGTGCCCCAGAGGCTAAGCAACAACAACATTCTGTAATCACATGCTGCACAAACTAAAGGCTAAAATAAACATGGCTCAGACAGTGCAACACATAAGACTGCACTAATCTTTTACAGATAGCTGAATCTCACAAACACCATCGCAACACAGCGACACAACCGAGCAAGGCTAGTTAGGTTACACAAATAACAGAAAGGAGTAGAATCAGGGTTCATGTTCACAAAAAGCTCTTGCGTTAGCATTATTCATATTCCAGCCAATCGTGATGCTGAGCATATTATTAGCAAAGGCAACCAGCTTATGACGAAGAGCACTTGTGAACAAAAAGCTTTGCAAGTTTGGCCACAGATGAAGTGATTCACTGATGAATAAGTACATGTTCCCTTTGAGAGCCCTTGCTGCTTCATTCTTGACCTGTCACTGACAATAGTGCTCCCAACAGAAATGCACCAGCAGTGAAATAACAAACAGTGCTTCCACTGTTCATGCTGTAATAAAATAAGTATACTTAAAGCCAGCTTTCTTTGCCTCACCCACCACAGTTTCACATCAGTCAATTTGTACAGTGGAGCCTCTTTGATACGATCTTTGCGGGAACCAGAAAATGAAACGTATCATCCAAAAGTCCTATCATCCAAAGCAAGCGCCAAAACGTAAGAAAACAGGCTTACTTGGTGACAAACTCGTTAGCGAAGCTTCCTGTGGCGTCGAGTGCTACTGCTCCGCTGTCACCTCTACTCTTTGGGAGCCGGAGGGTTGCGTACATGCGCTACTCTCGATGGAGGAGAGTCACGACTGGCAGCACAGCAAACAAGGATTTAATATGGACAAGGATGGTAAAAGCGCGAGGCACACAAAACTAAAACCATAATTCAACAAAAATCTCCACTCGAAGTTAAACACCAAACTCAGATTAAATACAAACTACTGAAAAAGAACTATCTCAGTTCCGGAGCCTAGCTCCGCCTTAGAAGTCACTAGGTCAGTCCTAGCCTTGACTTGCCAAAGTCTGGCCGCCCTAAATTCGGCCTAACTGCGTCAAAACCATGGAGGAAGGAAGTGCGGGCTCTTACGGATCGTCGGTTTGGAGTTCTTGTTGTTGGGTCCTTGTCGTGCGTGTCCGAAGCGTTGCGGGTGCCGTAAGTGCCGACGCCTCGCGGTTCCGTTGACCTGACCGAGTGCGTGGCTGGTGCCCCGGTAGCCGCCGCTGACGTGTCACTCGCCGGGTTAGGCTTCGCGAAGCGTTCTTCGCCTTACATCGATCGGCATGGCGACCCGGTGTCACGGTGATTATCGGTTGAACGGGCTTCGCCGAGGAAGAGGGATTCTCGAGAAGAAGACCGGAACCACCGTGAGCAGCAGCAGCCGGTCCCAGGAGCTTCGCCCGGACGTCTCCGAGGACTACAGCTACGCCTGGGCCTTGCCAGCGTCACGAGCTTCGTGGCCGGGTCCTTTGCTCTCCCGTCATCAGAGCATGGCTGACGAAGCGACCTTCCAGCTCAAGAGCCACGTCGATAATGCTGCTTCGCCTCGCTTCTGCCTCGACCACGCCTCGGTTCGCGTGCCTCGAGCGCTCGCGCCGTTCGGAACGCTCCGCGATCTTTGTCGTCTTCTTTTTCGTATACCGCCGACGTCCAACTCATGACATCCGCATAACATGCGCATTATGCAGAGCAGCATTACTCGACATCATATGAATCACAACTAACCCACTTTTGTTGAGCGACTTTAAAATAGCTCGTCACGTTATGCTGGCACCGAAGACTTGCACATTTCTGTGAATCTTCACGCTTGCCCATGACGGTGTTCAGTGTTAAAACCGGCAAACCAAGTTCGCTTGCCAGATCCACACGCTTCCTCTTTGGGTTTTCTTTGAACTTGTGGATGATATCGAGTTTTTTTTTTTTTTCAAAGTCAGCGCCTTGCGTTTCCTTGACATAGTCGCAGAGGTCACGGCACCATGAGTCGAAGAATTCTTAATCGAAGGAACACCGTTGAGCAGCGTGACAAAGCAAGTGATACGACTCGCGGACGAGGGCAGGCACTTCATGAGCTTCATTCAGCTACATGACCACATCAAGATCTCGCCTGAAAAGCCACCCAAAACAAGTGCGAGCGGAAGCTGATGCGAGCAGACGATACTACGAGTGCGAATAGCGGTCGGGCAGCTCCGCATGACACCAGTTTCCCGCGCGTATGTCACTGAAGGGGCAGCTCTTATTCGTCTCCTTCACTCGCAGCTCGTTTGCCGCCGGGGTGCAGGACAATTTAAATTGGTCCAGGACCGATCTCTTCCATGGCACGAAAAACCTGCTTCGTGACGCGTTTTGCTGCCACCGGCACGCAGCGCGCATTTTTCTGCTAGTGTCGCAGGCCCATAACACATTGTTCATGGGTCGTTGGAATGTAATTTAATCTAGTACACTTGAATATAAAGCTACAAGTTTCAGAAATACTAGTTCGCAGTCGTATCAATAAATTTCAGGTGAAAACGCGATCGTATCAACCGCATGAAAATACATTGCTCCTATGGGTGCGTTGCCGGGATAAGAAAAGAAAAACAACGTATCATCCCGAAAAACGTATCACGCAGAATCCTATCAACGAGGTTCCACTGTATTGCCCTGGATATGTTCATGGAAATGTATATAAACGTTATATCAAATAAATTTATTGTGTCTTGAAAAAGACCTTTCAGAGGAGGTGTTAACAATAGACATTACTTGCCTGACACCCCACACACATTTGTGTGCCGGATGCTAAGTCCGGCCATATTAGAAAAACTGGCCATATTAGAAAAGTAGAAACTTGGGGCTGGTTTGGATCTTCGACTAACTCGAAACAGTGCACACAAATTGACGGATCCAAAGATGGCACGACAATACCGAACTTACAGCTTTATGAAGATTGGTGCAATATATGTACACGTGTTTGACAAAAATATGAATTGTGCATGTAAACAAAGAATTTGCTATCAATGTCGAAAGTGTGATCTTGGCTTCTTTAGTTTCGTAGATTCGTCTAATCCTACCTAATACAGAAATTACGTTACTTAGGTGAAGCTTAGGACTCTGATTGCAAATTGTTAGCTTGTTAACATGCGCACTGCACATTTTTCTCATTAACATGTGTGCATGATATTGCTACGGACCAGTATTTACGATGACGAAGAGGCCAGTGGTGTGAAGATGACGGCAAAAATTGGAGGCAAGCGCGGGCTGTTTCCTTTTGGCCAAGTGCAGTGAATTAATTTGTAAATATACTTGTACATAGCCTCTCATCTGTGTCTTCCCACGTAACATAATTGGGTGGAGGTTGACGTTCCCTGTCCTCGTCACGGAGCTTCGCAGTGGAATCTACGTCGAGCCTTCCATCGTGGATCCTGGAGATGACAGCTCGAATCAACTGGCTCCAACACCTGCTGCCACTCCGATGACCTACATTGTACTCTCCCCTCCCCGTGATCCTGGCCTATTCTAGGGAAAAGATGGGGAAGACGTCGAGGACTGGATCAGCCTGTACGAACGCGTCAGCACCAATAACCGGTGGAACCCAACTGTCATGCTCACCAATGTGATGTTTTACCTCGGTGGCACACCCCAAGTATGGTTTCGGACACATGAAGATGAGCTCACCAGTTGGGATACACTTAAACAAAAGCTGTGAGACTTGTTCGGAAACCCTTATGGTCATCAACTTGCCGCAAAGAAGGCGTTATCCAGCCTCGCGCAGACGTCAACAGAGCCCTAGACGTCTTGACAAACTTTTTAAAGCACAAACAAGAGACAAGGCACACGTTGCTGGCAGCAACGAATCATTGCGTTGGAGGTTGCTTTCACAAATCTTTTCTGTTGAGAAGCTCATAGGTTGGTTTCATCCGCGCATGCTTTTCTCATTTATCCTGATAATGGTTTTGCTCCATCATATTAGAAAGATTTTAACTGCGCTATGAACAGGGACAAAGGAGGACGAAATGACAACCCGTGCGCAGACTCACAACTAGCTTTTAATGTGTGAAAGATGACATATATATAGTGAGGATAACAAAACAATATGAACAAGGCATGGTCACATGTACACTTCAATCATAGTCTCGCGCCTAGATATTGCACTTCGCAATCTGCAAGTGCCACCGACGGATCACTGATGCATCCACACGTTTTCTTAATTGCATACGCCTCGAAGATCTCCCGCGTGATGCGATCCTTATGGCGATATAAGATCTTAGTTTTTTTCAGTAGCGGTCGGCACGCCTTGTTTGTCTCCTTTTCACAGTCCCTGCAGTGTTTCGCCACGTGAGAATAGCCATCAGACAAGCAGTTCGTGGAAAGAGCAGTTAAAATCTTTCTAATATGAACTTCAACCAACTAGCCCAACTTGGTGCACTACCTTTGCTCCATCACTTCGCCACGTCCGACGAGAAACGCAGGGGCACAGTACACAAACACACCCGTCGCTCACAGTAGGTACCAGACTTTGGAAAACTCTCGTCGTAACTTCACTTGGGAGAAAAACAAAACACCACGGAACAAACACGCACAATGTTTGTTTTCAGCGGTATGTCGCCGCGGGATCCTGTTTCCAGACGAAGCGCAGTGAAGCGTCACCGATGTTAGCTGAAACCTTTCTTCCCCGGCTCACGGCTCAGAACAAACGCCCGCGGCACAAATTGTGCATCGTAAGCTCACAATAATATTTCCGGCATGACAGACCACCACAAACAATTCGAATTCACTCTGACAAAGGGAGACGCACACAGTTGACGCGACTCAGCCCAGTTCGAAGCGAGGGCGGCCATGTTAGGAATGTTCTCCGTCGGCTGGGTCATTGGCCGTCCGGCTCATGACGTCACCTGAAGTGCACGCCTATTGGTGGAGGTTTATGTGTATCCGCCTTTCAGGGGCAAATGCCGCTGCCTTCTAAAGTTGTATCCGACTATAGAATCGATACCGTAATGGCCATTTGCATGCTCACCAGCGTGCTCTTTCCCTTCTTTTGCATTGAAGTCGTCCATGACTGCAGTAAGCTGAGTTTGCACCTTTCTTATCGCTAACTCAACAGCTTTATAGAACTGTTCTATTTCTTCATCATCGTGACTGGAGGTTGGGGCGTATGTGTGTACTACCTTCATTTTATGCCTCCTATTCAGCTTTATTACCACAACTGCTACCCTCTGATTAATGTTGTAGAATTCATCAATGTTGCCCATTATGACCTTATGGACTAGAAACCCTACTCCGAATTCTCTCTTACTTGAAAGACCTCTGTAGCAGAGGACGGAGCCGTTAGTCAGCACTTTATGAAGCCTCACCAGTTTTTCTAACCTCACTAAGGCCAATAATATCCCAGACAATGCCTGATAATTCCTCAAATAGGCCTGCTAAGCTAGCCTCACTCGAGAGGGTGCGCATGTTGAACGTTGCTAGGTTCAGTTTCCAGTGGCGGCCTATCCGGACCTAGAGATTCTTAGCACCCTCTGCCGCGTCGCATGTCTGACAGGCGCCTTGGTCAGGTGCTCCGCAGCCACTGGGGACTGGGGGCCATGGGGTTAATTGCAGGAGTCATGAGGGAGGTAGTGGCCGAATACTGCACCAAGGAGGCCAATTCCTGTTCTGGTGAGGGAGTGACATTGTTGAAGCTTAGTGGGCCTTCCTTAGTAGACTTCATCGTTATAACTGATAATGCGGCATCGGGGCATTCTAGTAAGCGGGTTATTTCACCATGGAAACCATACAAAAGTTGACGGTGCAGCAGCTTCTAATTGTTATAACCGATATATTGTTAAAACCAGTATCGTTATAAGTGGGTTGGACTGTATACGGTTGACAGTGCCCTTGGCACTGATAACGAGCTTGGCACAGCGCCAGAAACACTTGTTGGCTTTCGGCGCCGAGTCACGGGAAATTTCACGAAAGTGAAACTATCTCCCAAAGTGACTGCCTGAGAATGCCGCCAAGAAAAGCCTCGTCTCCTTCTCGGGCAACGATAAGTGAAAAGAACTAATTACCGAATTGATTCCTTGAATAAACGTACCATTTCTCTCTCCGTTCATCTTGCGTTACGTTCGCGGTTTTATTTCTTTTTATTTCGCAGACTGGAAAGTCGGTGCTTGCATTACAATCATGGTCGCATTACATTTGACTAAATATGGTACATTTGGCACTAATGTGCTGGGAATTAATTGCAGTGGATCATTTATGTGCAAACAGGCAAAATTATATTAGTTATGCTGTATACATTTTAAGAATATTAGCAACGTGGCAAAATAACAGGAGCCTCGTTTGAATAGCCTTTGATAGCAATAAATATGTTTTTCAATATATATATTTTTCAAGCAACACATCATTACGTGGCCAGACGCAGCAGATCACTAACAATGAAAGCTGTGCAGCTGTTATGCCAGTGAAACGCCCCAGCTGATTAAAATTCACCGTCATTAAACACGTTCACTTGGTGGCAACAGCTATTGAAAGTTGGACGGATAAACTGGCTGAGGTATTATTGTTATCAAGAGAAAACATCTTTATAACAAACCTCCGTGATGCTGCTTAAAGGAAATGACCACCCCTTTCGCAAATAACTTAAATTGATAAACGAAGAGGAATGCGATCGATGCCAATAGGCTGCTGCTTATTGCTCATGAGTGAGGTTTCAAAACACTAATTAAAGCAATAAAGTGCAGACATTGATAACTAAAGCCGAATAAAACAATTTCCTACTTATTTTGTAAAAAGATGACATTTGAACTATGTTTGTCGCCTGGTACAGCTACATTTATAGATCAAATATTTAGCCAAGTTGAGCGGCCCTGGCAGAAATAACACGAATCAAAGTATGCGACCAAATAACAGTAGCTCCACTTATGCGCTTCATGCTGTAATGCGGCGTGTTTGATTTGTCGCCCACTGTGGTGATTGCTGGAACTTAAGGGGAAGGAGGGGATGAGAAATATTGTTTTTGTTTCTTGGCAGAAAGGACTGAAATTTGGCACACACACTGTATATTGCAATAAAGAGACCAATCTAAAATTTCCTTAAGATTTCTGTGTTATTTTTTGTTTTATAAGAATTAATAAGAATTTACAAGTTCCTTGCTTGTGGAAAGCCTGGCACAGTAACGAAACATGGTAGGTAACTGGGAATACTATGTTTGCTCAAATGTCTAATCTACATCAAGACAGTGTTAGATTTTTGTGTTTAGTGCCCTCATAATTTTTTGCTCAGAATGACATGCATGTGACTATGCTTCACTGTGTAGAGCCATGTAGTCATTATAAAATAATAACATAATGGAAAGATAAAGAAACATTTCAAGACTGTCTTGGAGTACAGCACAGTTTATGGATCACAGCAAAACAATTTGGATCAAAATCGGTCCTGCCATTGTTGTGCTATGCTTTCCACGAGCGAGGTGACCGCCAAAAGAAAAACACAATTGAGAAAACAGGCTGCAAAGTTTTGCAAGCAGTGAAGATTTATTAGAATGCATTGGGGCTGTAATATTTGCCATCAGTGCTGTCAGGCATCTTCTTGCACCCTTGCCTCTTCGTTTGGTGGGCTTTGAAAATTTGTTCACAGCTTGGCTGGCCTATCAAGCTGAACTTCCGTTCAGTTGCGGACACCGCGCGAAGGAAGCAGCGAACGCTGCATGCTTGCGCTTCTGCTGTTACAGCTGACACGAAACATGGTTTGAGGTGCGTCTGAATGGTGCGACAGGTTCGGGTGACGATTTGTCCGGTGAATCTTCGGTGATCACACTGTAGCTCGTCGATGGTTGGGGCTAGCTTGCAGGCTGCGTGTCCATGTCGCACGATGCATCAGAAACTGAGTACGCTGTCTTTGCTAGCAATGGTTACCTTCGACCTGCGTCGCCTCTAACGATACGATCTTGGCTACTGATTTGCGCGGCCGTATGCCAAGGCGCCGGAGCCTCCGTTGGCACGTTTTCTGTTGACTGCCCTGTCAGTGCCGATGGCACAGGGCGATTGTCGGCTTCGCTGCTGGAGCCAGACGGCACAAGGTAGCGCGGCACGTAATCCACGGTGCAAGGTAGTGTGGCACGCGGCATGGCACGTTCAGTCGGGTGCTTCTCTGTTTCTTCCGCTAATAGTCATAGGAGGCTTGCGCTTCTGTATTCTGAAGGCGTGCTTCATCCAAAATTTCTTCTCAAACGAGCGATGATACATCACTAACCTGGGAGCTCTCAGAAATCCGAATTCTGCATGTCAAGTGAAGATGTCGGCGTGGTTTGCGAAGCTGACAACTGCAGTTGCCATCTTGCCCGCTGCTACAACAGCAACCAATTGGGAGACGCCTTTCAGCACAACAGCCAATCGTAGGTCCACTTTCATCGGAGGGCCCGTGTGACTGCCTCCAGCAGACTTGCACTTCTTTTCTGTTTGTGCATTTGTTACAAGATGGAGACGACCGACGAAACTTTGAGCTTTCGAACGATACCAAGATGGCGGCGCTCAATGGCGGGAAAGACAAGATATGACTCCGTGAACTGTGGCGATTTTGCATGATTCAAAGCTGTTTTCTCGCCCTGCGCACTCACAAATAAAATTTTTTCTGGCACTTTTAGTGCATTTTCAACTTAATCATGTTGATACAGTGTAGATTAGGCGTTGCAGATACCAAAACCCGTGACTTTTAAAAATCTATCTTTCTCGCGATTTTCGCAATCTGATCCCTGCGTCCCCCCTCAAAAGTGTTCGGCGCCTGGTTGCGTGACCTCCAGCACTTAACATGTGGGAAGACAGCGCATTACCTTCAAGATTGGGCGTGTAGGCAGTGTATGTGCCCAGCTGCGACGTGTGCAGTGACGGCCGGGCTGGAGGAGAGTTGAGGGGCCTTCCTCCTTCCCTAGCGCGCCCTTGATCACGCTCAGATTGTGGGGATTGAGGGTTGCGCCGGCATGATTGCGCGGGCTTCACTGCTCTGCCATCCCTCGCCATCGTTCCCCGCTGGCCTCCTTCTCCGCCCGCGCCGCCTAACCGGTTCCCGCGGTGGCGCTGCGCACGCGGCGGTTGTAGGGTGCCTCGATGCCGGCGGCGCTGGGCATCGAGGCACCCTAGGCGGTGCGCGGTGAGGGCGGGGCGCTGACGTCACTACGCGGCCGGTTGTCGGCCGCTAGTGGCAGAGCGTGCCTCGGGACTTCTCTCCAGGACCAGCGCACGGTACGTTCATGCTTTCCTCTCGTCCGCCGACACCTTTGTGACTAGGACTGGAGCTTGCGCACGGTGCCTTTGCCCGTGCGGGGAGCGCGTACTTTGTGCTGATCCTTTCCCGACGCTAAGCCGACGAGCGGTGCCATTAGTGCTCGCGCGAGGTCGTACCTCGCCGAGCCGCACTTGCCGAAAGCCTAAGCCGAAGGATATTGCCCGTGCTCTCGCGAGTTGACCCATTGGTTATCGCCAGAGCAAGTAGCATAGCCGCCGGGACTTTTCCTAGCGGCGTGTCCCAGCTTGAGCCTGTGCTCTCGCCGCGACGTGCTATAGGCGCCTGTTGTTGTATTTTCGCCCTGGTGCGGGACCCCTTTGGCTCCCCTCCGTGCGGGCGTTTGTACAGTGCTGGTGCCGACGGTTTCAGTAAACGGTTTCCGTCAACTCAGGGCTTTACTGTGTTTTTGCGTGCGTCGCTCGGTAGCCCCTTGCGGCCTCTGAGCTCGCGCGCGAGCGGTGCTGGAGGCGACGGCTGACGCGGCCCTGTGGCTCGCTAAGCTCGAACCCGCGGTGGTTGGTCTCCTGTGAGACACCAAGAACCCACAAGATCTATCGCGCCACCTGATGTTGTTTTCTCCGCATGGCTCTTGTGTCTCTCGAAATTTGGCTTCGCCGCGTAGCTTGTGCAGCGTCAAGGGTTGTGCTTGCACCTTCCCCACATAGCGCCTGCGGCGTTAGTGGTTGCATTTGCACCTTACAATGGATGGTGCATGAACCACTGCTAACGCCACCTGAGGGCTTGGATACTTGGGCACACAAGGAAGTTGCCTCCTCCTCTTTTGCTGCGGGGAACTTGCGTGTGCGCGACGGGGTGCTCCACGGGACTGACCTGCAGACGCCTTTATGTTCGCTTGTATGTGCCTCCGTTTGGGAGACTTCATCCACGAATCAGTTAGGCGTTGGTGTACTGTCAGGGGCGAACGTATTCACTCGAAATCCTTGTGCGGTGAGTTGGACTTGCTCGATTCATTAGTGCCCATCAGCATGTTGCATTCATTGTGATTTGTCTAGCTGGTATTTTTGTATAGAAGGTGCGATAATGCCCTTTTGTTGGTTTCCACCATTGTGTTGTCGTCCCTTTGAGCACAATTGAGACCCCACACAAATTACCGCATGCTCACTCAAGCCCCCTTTTGCACACAGGAAGATAATACACATCAAGCCACCATCCTTCACAGTTCACTCGCCCCCACAGTATATGTCGCACAGGGCACGATAGGTTGGCGCTGAGCCGTGCTCCCTCAAGGGCTGCAGAAGATAGCGCCAACCTTTCCCTTTCCCTCAAGAACCACTTACCTACTTACCTACGATAGGATCTTACGGCACTTGGACTTTATATGGAGCATGATGGCACACGAGTCTTGCGTTTAGTACTGGTACCACTGCTCATGCTTATGCTGCTCTGCTTTGCCGTCCACCTTCTGTTGCGCGGTGCCTGGTTTCAGAGGTGTGTTTGCAAGCAGCCACATGCAATCCAACCGTTTGACCATCTGCGCTCACAGCAGTTTCCATTTATTGCCTAGGTATTCCTTGCAGCAGCAGTGAAGTTTCGTTATATTGAAAGCGTGTATAAGCACTCTTCGTTATGCAGCCTCTACAATGAACACTTCTACTACAAAATCACCTACAGAATGAAAGGCTGATTAAGTCCCTGCTGAATTCCTATCATTCATATCTATTGTGAATGCCTCTACAATGAAGAGCACTACAATGAAGTTACCTGTACAATGAAGGTGTCCCCTGTGGATAATTTGTTGCTTTACAACGAACGCCACCTACTGTGTCGCCACTGCCCTCCACAGATGCCACTGAGGATCCCTCTGCACTAGATCTAACAGCAGCGTTGGTGATGCACTTGACAAGCATGCAGTTGTAAGTGGGTGTTATGGTCCTCTGCACTGCTCTAGGAATCACAATTCGTATGCTGCTTGATGTAACTCACCAGCTAGTGTGACGGCTGACGAATACATCACAGTTAAAGACGACGTGATGATGTAATGAGAATTGAGAATGAGCAATGTCGTCTTTAAAGCCGACATTGAAGAAGACTTTAAAGGGCAGAAAGGACGTGAATGTCAACTAAGGCAACAGTGATGAAGAGCCTGTAAATGTACCAAGAAAGGAGGTGATAGCGACATTTGACAATCTGCAGCTAACTTCCATTGCTCCCGCGTTTCGACACAGAACATGCTGTGAACTTCGTTACACTAAGGTTGGCTGCAGTTGCACATTCCGTCAGACGAAATATGCACAAGAGGAAATTTACAACTTATTTCATTGTCTCTTTTGAATTTATGTTAAATAAAGGTTTTCTCTTGTTGAACGTGCTTAATCTGCTCAATTGTGATTAATATGGTGCGCAATCTGTACAACGAACCCTGTATAGCGTGACCTGTATAACGAAGAATTTTGGAGGACCCAAGCACTTCATTCTAAAGTTGCTTGACTGTATTGGGGTTCAAAATACAGTATGTTCTTTGGACAAGAAGTTATAAAAAGTTAAATACTTTGTTACATCGAGAATTTAATTATATGAAGTTTATTATATCGAGGTTTAACTATGCACACATATGTATATATTTGCATGTGTAAACCCCCTCCCCGCCTCAGTTGCTGCAAGATGTCCACCTCTCAAAGAGAACCCTGGTGGGACATTTTGGTCCAACTTTCAATGGCAACCTCATGCACGGTAACGGTGAAATATAACAACTACAATTGAACTTTTCTATGCAGCTATGTTCCTGTACCTGGTTAGAAAATTATTTTTTTTTGCATTTAATTTCATATTTATCAATAAGGTGGAATGTTCGGAGCAATTCATTACTTCCTTTGTCACTGTGTTTCGTTATTTCTTTTTTAATTTTCTTCAAGCCACCACAATGATAAATGGAGACTCTCTTGAGCCAAATTTTCTTACACTAAAGCAAAGACCCAGGAAAATACCATTTTATTCCATATTTGTCACTAAAAGTACTTGAAGACATGTTTCCATGACATTTCTGTCTATCGTGTTGGCAGAGCATGTATTATGCCTGGTAACCATGTCATTTAGGTTGGCAACTAGGCGCGGCTAAGCGGGAGGTGCGCAGAATAATCGCCCACTTTTCTTTCGTGTTAATGCTGTGCAGTGCATGTCTTGATACATGGTGTCAAAAGTTAAACCGGTACATTTCTCGTGAGAGCCAGCGCAATGGAAAAAGCCCTTCCACCCCCAGAGCGCCTAGTGTAGTTACCTCGCCCGCGGAAAACTGGGTTAAGTTTTGCCAGTGCATTGAGCTCTATTTCATGGCCACGTCAACGATGCCCAAGCACACGAGCATGTAGAAGACAATGGTCTTCCTGCACGTCGTAGGCCGGGAGACAATTCACATCTACAACACCTTTCAGTTATCGCTGGAGGACAGAGTGAATTACGACGTCATAGTGCAGAAGTTCGAAGAATACTGCACGCCCAAGAGGAACAAGACGTACGAACGGTACATATTCAGAACGAGACAACAGCAAGATGATGAACCATTTTAGCTGTTCTTTTGTGACATTCAGCTGAAAGCCCGGAACTGCAACTTCGAAGACCTCAAAGACTCAATGGTTCGTGACCAGCTAGTGTGCGGTACAGTGGACAAAAACTCTGGAGCCGGCTCCTGCGAGATAAAGACCTCACCCTAGACAAGGCCATCGAATACTACAAGGCTGCTAAAATAGTCGCTACCCAAAGCCAGCCGTGGGACGAAGATGAAGGCAGAATAAATGCAGTCAGAAAGGCAAGTCAACAAGGACAGGCAACGATGAAACAAGCGTCAGTGCCTCTATTGTGACCGCACTCACGAACCCCAGTGGTGCCTGGCATGGGGGAAAACGTACAGCTGGTGCAACCAGAGAAACAATTTTGCATGTTAGCTACAGGGCTGAATGTGGCGTTGCCGTTCAAGAGGCCAACCATCTCGCTCAGGACAACTCTGAGGGAGAATGTCAAATCCTAGCGGTGAACATTAACACTGGACAGTGGTATCGAATGTGGGCCATCACCAAGTACAACTAAAATTAGACACAGAGGCGCAAGCACACCTACTACCACATGCACTCTTCCCCAAGCTGGCGGACAGCAAGAGACCAAAACCCTCTTAAGCCATGCTGACAAGCTCTGGAGGAAACCCAATCACTCATTTTGGTACCGTAACCCTGCCATTCTGTATAAAGAACATGGAGGAGCCCACAAAATTTTTTGTAGTCAAAAGAGGAAAACAAGTCTTGCTAGGCCTCCAGTCCAGCGAACGTTTCAGGCTTGTGACGAGAGTTCAGGAGGGGCACAAGCATGGCGGCCTGAAAGCCTAAGTCCACCGAATTTCCGGAAGTGTTTAAGGGCCTCGGTTGCTTCAAGGACGACACGTACACCATATGCCTTTTGGAAGGATCAAAGCCCATCACACTGCCTGCACGCTGTGTCCCCCCCATGCTCTTCATGAACTGCTATGTGTTGAAATGCAGTGGATTGAGTGCCAAGGCATAATACGCAAAGTACAGGAGGCCTCAGACTGGGTGAGTCCTCTTGTGATTGTGCGAAAAAAAAAAAAAAGGTGGCCGTCTGCGCATTTGCATAGGCCCTAGACCTATCAGTCGCAACATCAAACGTGAGCATTACCAGCTGCCATCGTGAGATGAAATTGATGCTGAGCTGGCAGGGGCCAAAGTATTTAATAAGCTAGATGCAAACTGTGGCTGCTACCAAATTCTGTTGGATGACGAGTCATCTAAGATTTGTACCTTCAGCACGCCCTTTGGGAGGTACAGGTTTCTTTTCTTTCTTTATTACACGTTCTTGAATACTACAGTGCATAAAAATAGGCAAGACTGGTTAGACCCATAGGCAAAGGCTAGTAGGGGGTCTAAACTAAAGTATGTAAATACAAGCAATAAGTTCTTCAAAGCAAGCAATAAATGTTAAAGTCATTTATATTCTGAAAGAAAATAAATGTGAAAGACAAAACATAAAAAAAATGCATGATAATACAATCGACATAACCTACAACATGGTGCTATGTACACTGCAACTCTAATTACTAGAATGCTAATGCATGATAATAATAAAAATTTATGCATACCAATGACACAGTGGAGAAAAATTATTTCAATACTCGAAATAAAAAGTAATCTAGGACAAAAGCCGCGTGTGAGTATTTAGGTGTAGCCGTTTTTCTTGAACAGGTATTTTTTAAGGGCACTTGAAAATTCTGTTGTTTCTTTTTTGTGGCGTGGTATCTCATTCCAGACTTTCACTCCATTAAATTACAGTAGTCTCTCTCCATAGACATTGTTAGTTGGTGGAAGATTGAAATTGTGTAATGTGACGCGTCTAGTTAGGCGAGATGAAGAAAACATTGATATATTAAAGGGGTTATTGTGTTCTATGACGCCATGGACAGTAACAGCAGTTTTATGTTGTAAGATATCAAAAGGTAAAATTTTCATTTCATTAAACAACGGTGCACTCTTCTACTCATGTCTAGTATTAGTTATTATTCTAAGTGCCCACTTCTGTAGCTTACATATGGGTTCAGGGTATGCTTTAAATGTCCATCCCCATGATTCGACGCAGTACAACAATTGACAATGACAAAAAAAGTAAAAAAGAATTCAGAGAATATTACTCTTAAAAATATTTCTAGCCATTAGCAGCATATTGCACCCAGACCTTAATTTAGCGCATACGAGTTGATATGACATTGCCAGTTTAGGTGGCTGTTGAAAATTACACCCAGATGCAGTGAAACCTCGATTATACGTCCCCCGGTTATGCGACGACCTGCATTTTACGACGAATTGGTTTGGTCCCGGCGGAACCCCCATAGAAATAATCTATTACTAACCTTGATTATACAACGCAATTTTACGACGACCCGCCTCGTAAGACGCCTCTCAGGTACCGTCCGTGGAATAAAAAAGTCTAAGACGCAGGTTGGCACGTAAGCACATGGCAGGCGGCTGATAACGGGTGTGCAATACCGTATTTACCCAAATGTAACGCGACCACGATTGTAACGCGAGGGGCGACTTTTCATCACGCAAAATAAACAAAATAAAACTGCTAATGTAACTCGAGATAAACGGAAAAAGAAATGGTAGCTTTAATCAAGAAATCGCAATGCGGAAACGTTCTCGTCCCTCATCATAGTCATCTGAAGAGGAAACAGAGCTTTCCTTGGACGATCTTCTCGGGCAATCACTTTCGCGAAATTTCGCGTGACTCGGCACAAGAAGCGTCTCCGACAAGTGTTTCTGACGCTGTCCTGAGCTCGCAATCAGTGCCAAGAGAGCTGTCGGCAGTATACTTCGAGGCTGCCGGTACACTGTAGTGCCGGGGCAAAGCTGAGCCTCGCGAAAGCGAAACCATCTCCAAAAGTGATTGCCCGAGAATTGTCATCTTCCATGCCATCGAGCGTGTTTGAGATGTAAGTACTTCTTAAAAGACCGCACAATCATTTCATTGGGGGTTAGTACCAGGCAACTTCATGTTGCACAGAACCTTCCTGACTGGCCTCGCATTTAAAATTGGCCTGCTGCTGGTTCCGCCATCCGCAAATCGTCAACTATCAAAATTGCATGTCTCTTGAAGCGACCATCATACTGAATGCGCTGCATCGCCGTAATGTCGCGAATGAACAGAGTCGAACCGCAAAAGGTCGTAGGGTATAGCAGCATCGTAACCAGTCACAAGCCCAGCAAAAACAGCCTCAATTCCAACCAAAAACAAGTTCTGACTTCAGACTACTTGTCTATGGATTTGATCGAGACGTAAAGTTACAGGTTGCCAATGTAACGCTAAACATCGCGGGATTTAAAATATTTGTTTTAAAATGGTCAATTTTGCCATTATTCGAATGTAACGCGAGGGTTGAGTTCAGGTAACGAAAATTATAAAAAGAAAGAACTCGCGTTACAATAGAATAAATACGGTAATTTTTAATAATTTAATCTACCTTCCTGGAGGCAGTGCATGTTCGTGCGGCGGGCTTATTCAGGCGGTCTGTACCCATTTTTTGGGCAAAACTGAGCGTCACTGCTGATACTCTTAGTTTTTCGATTATACGATGCCCGGATTATACGACGGTTTTGCGTGGTCTCCTCAAAGTCATATAATCGAGGTTCCACTGTATTTGAAATCTGACATCTGCTCAAGCAGGCAGTTGTTTATTGTTAGGGGAAAGGATTCAATGTTTAAAAGCCTGTAACGAGACCGAAAAATTATTTAGTTTTCTTTATATTGATTGTTAGTTTGTTTACTGAAAACCACTCATAAATATTTTTTAGTTCTGCATTCATTTTATGTTCCAGTTCACATAAGTTGTTAGCAGCAACTGTGATCGCCGTATCATCAGCATACATTAGCACCTCCACGGAATTTGTTATGTTTGGCAGATCATTCACGTAGAGCGAAAACAGTAAGGGTCCGAGGACGGATTCCTGCGGTACCCCTGTTTTATGTTTAGTACAGAAGATGAGAGATTGCGCATTAGGACAATTTGTTGGCGTTCGCTTATGTAACTAGAAAATAAGAAAATAAGCCCAAAATTTTGCTGCGGGAATCGTAGTACTTTCATTTTATTAGCAAAATTCCATGGTCTACTGTATTGAAAGCTTTCTTTAGGTGAAGGAAAACTACAGCTGCAAGCAGGTGTTTGTGTAATGCCGTGTTAATTTTTTGTGCTAAAATTAGCGCAGCTGTCGAAGTGGAGTGATGTGACCTGAATCCACGTTGCTCTGGGGAAATTTCATGATGTTTTTCTAGAAAATGCGTACACATTTTGCAGGAATTTTTTGAAAAGTAATAATAATGCTCAAAACAGATATAGGTCTGTAACTTGAGGAATCTGAGCAATCGCCGTCTTTATATATTGGTACGACCTTAGCTTTTTTTAAACAAGTGGAATACTTTGATGTACGCAACGAATGGTTAAATGCATGATAAACGAGGGGGCCCAGGTATCAGTACTATTATCTTTCACTAACCACGCTGTAACCCTATCTAATGCACTAGCTTTATTGGTGCTCATATTAGCAACAGTATAGTATTCAATTTCCTCTAAAGTAATGTTATGAACAGCAATTGTGTAGTGTGAAAGACATTGGTTTCTTTCAGAAGAGAACTGCACTGCTAATGCTCGGCTGAGTTCAGCGAAATTTTGATTAAAGTTATCCACGGTGTATGCATCGATAGTGTTAGGTAACACGCGTTGTGAAGGTGGATTGCCAACAGCTTCCTTTACAATCTCCCAAGTTCTTTTAGAATTACCTTGAGTTTGTTTAGTAAGACGAGAATAGTATTAGTTTGTTTAGTAAGACGAGAATAATATTCCCTCTTCCGTACTCTCATGAGGAATACGGTCTTATTTCTTAAAATTTTAAATTGGCCTAAGTAGTAATCATTATGTTTATGTTGCCTCCATTTGTGGTACAAGAAATCTTTTTGCTTCGGTAATGCAAGGATCTCGTTTGTCGTTCAAGGACTCAAAGGAGTCTGGTATGAGCATACATATACATTTGATTGGCTATCATCGACGGCACAGGAAAGAATGTTTATTATTTTCTGAAATTCAATGTTGATGTCATTATCGTATACATTATGAAAGTCAATGGTGAGAATGTTATTTCGCAGTATATTGTACTCTGTTTTGCTGACCCTTGTCAAACACGTTGCACTCTTTTTCCTCGCGTCATTAATGGAAAAAAAACAGGAAGGTGATCTGATATTGGTCGATCGTAAATGCCAGCATTCATTTTCGATTCTGTGTTAGTTAATAATATGGTTATGTGTCGTTGCAGCCGTATTAGTTAACCACGTGGGGTTGTTGATCAGGTTGCGAAAGTTGAATGAATTAAGTAGTTGTGTATAATTAATATGACTAGTGTTGCGTGTGTCAATGTTCACATCTCCAATGATTACTGCAGGGTTGTTGTACTTCCTCAAAAGATTAAAGAGTATTTGTTCCATTTTATCAAAAATTAAAGCAGTGTTAGAACTTGGTGGACGATTAACGATGCCGATTATACTAAAGCAGTGCAGTCTAAGAAATGGAGCTTTTGCATCTGCGGGACTGGAATTCAGCGATAACCTGTCACGATCGACGACACGCCACACGTTCGTCCCGAACTTATCCTTTATTATCCACTCCAACGCAACGCACCACACCACTTACGTTTTCCTCATTCACCTCTCTCTCGCCCGCACACACTCACTCCCGCCGCTGTCTTCCCCGCACTAGCGCCACCTCTCATCCGCTCCGTCAACTACTGTTGATCCCGCGCTTGGTCTCCGAGAACCGTGGCTCCTAATCGCATGTCTTGGGCTCGCTTACCCCGGCGGCGTATTTCCATTTGCTAGTAGGTACAGCGTTTGACCGCTGGCGCCACGCTGCGCTGCTCGCGCGTACCATGTTTCGAGCCGCCGCCGTTGGAACGGAGGAGGCGTTGACGGAGAAAACGCTGGGCTGGTGGTGACTTAGCCTGCTGTTGGGATCGGTGGTATTATAAACGCATCACTGTTTTGATGATCCAAATATAATCTCACTATCAGGGAGGGAGCAGTCTACCTGACTGGAGCAGTATTTTTTTATTTGGGGTGTTGCTACGCTGCGCTCCGCAACACCCCAACGACCGCCGCTTCGCGTCGGCGCCCGGCACCACGGCTGCCGCCGTGGCGCCGGGGTTCAAGCGACCGCGCTGGCAAACAGTGAGAGAAAAAAAAAGGGAAAAGCGTGATATTAAAAAAAAAAAACAAAGTAGCCAGAGCGGGTTTCGAACCCACGTACACAAGATCCCGAAGCGAGCGCCGTAACCACTCAGCCATACAGCCGCGCTTCCAAGGGTTGTATTCGTGCAAACCATATCATTGCGTTCGAGCACCCTCGGTGAACGGAACCACCTAGAAACGCGGTACGTGCGAGCGGCGCAGCGTGGCGCCAGCGGTCAAAATGTAGTGTTGCGCCCCGGCCCTTGTGCGTCACAACTCTCCCCCCCTCGAATTGTGAAGCCGTGCTGGTAGGGAGAAGCAATGGCTCATGGTAGAGCATCAACTGATCCGCGTGGGCAGTAGTCCGATAACTTCCTGTAGTAGGATCGCTCAAAACAAAGTCATTGTCGCCTAATCGTTTGAGTACACAATAAGGTCTACTTCGCCGCGCTGCCAATTTTGCCGAAACGCCCTTGGCCGCATCACTCAAGGTGTGAGAATCCAGGAGCACAAGGTCACCCTTTTTGATGGTCGTTGGCTGCCGATGACTGTTGTAACAGGATTTCTGTACCTTCCAAGCAGCTGCCTGATGTGTCCGAGCTTATTGGAGGGCCTCTCCAAGGCACCGCTGAAGTTCTGCAGCAAGTGCATGGTGTGCTGCTTTCGGAGGCTCCATGTCCTCCTTATCACTTGCAGGTTCCCATGGGGTGGGCAACTCGCGGCCGTAACACAACAATGCTGGAGTATATCCGGGGACAACGCTCTCAGCAGTACGCATGGCAAGGCCGATCTCAGGTGTATGCCGGTCCCAGTCTTTGTGGTTGGAGCAGTATGCCCGTAGACGTCGCTTAATTGTGCCATTGTGACGCACTACCATTTGGCCAGCCGGCCGGTAAGGCACTGTGTGACGATCTTTGATGCCCCAGTGTTTCAAGAGGTTGCGCCATAGTGTGCTAACAAAGGGCTTGCCATTGTCGCGGGTGATGGCCACAGATGTGCCATGGCGGCAGAAGACTTGCACCATGCACTCTAGTATTTTTGCACTTGTTGCTGCTCGTAGAGGTAAAAGCTCTGGGAACTTGGTAAATTTATCAATAACTACCAGCAAGTATTTGTGGCCCCGAGGTATAGATGGCAAGGGCCCGATAATGTCAACACTGAGTTCTTCCATGGGTGATGTTGCCCACTGACTGCTCATGAGGCCTTCTGGTTTCTTGTGCCGAGCTTTTGTGCACTGACAGACAGTACAACATTGTACATACTTTGATATGTCAGCCCGCATGCCCAGCCAGACTAATCGTGCTGCAACACGCCTCAGAGTTTTGAAAAATCCAGCATGGCCCGCAGTGGGATGGTCATGGGCTATCTTCAACGCCAGCTGCTGCAAGTGATTAGGTAGCCACGCTACCTTCTTGTTGCCTCTTTGCTGAACCAGTAGTCCGCTTTGCTGCAGTTCCATTGTTTCTGCCAGATCGCGAAAAAGGTGATGATCAGGGTCTTAGCTTGGGAGCTGAGTCCCTTGTACCACTGCCTTCAGCTTTAAGAGGCAGTCATCACGAGCCTGTTCTTGTACAAGCTGTATTGTGTCACTCAATAGCGAAGAGTCATTCTCCAAGGCAACAGCTACTTCATCAAATGTAATTTTGCCTTCAGGTTCTGGAGCAGCAATGGGGAACAGAGTCTCATGCAGGTTGTCATTTGGGCTGTCTTCACACTGGAGAGGGGCTCTACTCAAGGCATCAGCGGGTATGTTTGCCAGCCCTCGTCTGTGCTTGATTCGGCAGTTGAAGCCCTGCAGCCGAAGAACCAAACGCTTGACCCTGGATGAAGCTTGGCTGGTAATAAACATCCATGCCAGAGAGGAGTGATCACAGTGTATCTCAAACTCTGTAAATTCAAGATATGCCCTGAACTTGTCCACTGCCCAGACTACTGCCAGGCATTCCCACTCCTGGACAGTATGTCTCTCCGCTGCTGTAAGGACTCTGCTAATGAAGGATACGGGCCGCAGTCCCTCAGGCCCAGCCTGCAGTAGCACAGGTGCAATCCCAATGCTACTTGCATCTGTCTCTACCACAAAGGGTCGATTTAGATCTGAGAGGCTTGTAACAGCATCCTGAGCTAAGGCCTGCTTGAGTGCAGTGAAAGCCTGTTCTTGGCACTCCTGCCACTGCCATGGCTCGTTCTTCAAAAGGTTGGTCAGTGGATGTGCCGTCAGGGAGAAGTGAGGCATGAAGCTTCTATAGTAGCCGGCAAGTCCCAGGAAAGCTTGAAACTGCTTAACTGTGCTGGGTTTTGGGTAATCCAGCACCGCACGCACCTTCTCCTCATCTGGTCTACACTGCCCAGGGGAGATGATGTGGCCTAAAGACTTAAGGGATTGGCAGCAGACCTGCATTTTATCTGGATTAATTGTAAGGCCAGCACCCTCAATGCGTTGCAGCACTTCCCTTACATGCTCAACATGGTTCTCCAGTGTCTCTGAGTAGACAAGAACGTCATCTAAAAACGCCATAGCGAAGTGGTGATTGATTCTCTGCAGCACCCGGTCCATCAGGGTTTGAAAGGTTGCTGGGCCACCTGCCACCCCAAAGGGCATCCTTGTAAACTCAAATGTACCTTGATGGCAAATGAACGCCGTTTTGGCTATGTCAGCTTCGCAAACAGGAATTTGAAAAAACCCTTGAGAGAGATAAAAGCTCGAAAACCACATTGCTCGGCCCAATTGCGCTAGCAGCCAGTCTGTTCGAGGCATTGGGTAGGCAGGTACTCGGGTGCGTGCATTTAATGGCCGGTAATCTACAGCGAGCCGGTTGCCTCCAGACTTCTTTGCAACGAGCACTGGGGCGTTATCCAAGGGCTGGTGCTTCGTCTTATAAGGCCCTGTTCGAGGAGGTCATCCACACAGCCCTCGATGATCTTTTGCTTCTTCACATTCACGGGACGTAGCTTGCATCTCACGGGCGCACTATCCCTTGTGTCAATGCGGTGCTGAGCCAGGGTGGTACATCCTGGAATTGTAGGAAACAGATGGCTAAAGTCATACAGAACTTTACTCACGCTTGGCTGTAGCTCCTTAGTGGTATCTAGGTGCATGTTCTCTATGTCCGGAACCACCAGCACTTCTTCAAAGAGGTTGTGCAAGTGGTATGACTCTCCATCTTCTATTGCCAGTGCTGCTGCTGGGTCCCTTTCGCGCTTAGCAAATGGCACCATGCACTGTGGATCGGTTCCAATAGTCCATCCACCCAGCGATACATGTAGAGAGATGCCTGTTGCTGTCAAAAAATCTCTGCCCAGCACAATGTCCCGACACAAGTCTGGCACACACAGGAAGTGTTGACTGCGGCTGCTTGTGGCCCACTGTATTTTGCACTTGAGGGAAGTCGTTGACAGAGACCAACCTGTTGCCAGGCAGAGTGCTCGTTCCTGTGTCTTGGGTTTGGCGCCTGCCTCGACCGCTACCCTTGCCGCCGGTGCTCCAAGCAAGCTCACACTCGAGCCTGTGTCCAGTAGGGCCTGGAACGTCGTCCTCCCAATCCGCACTTCCAGGAGAGGCTCCTTGTTGCCGGCCAAGGCCGCTACTTGCAGCGCAGTCTCGTAAGTGCTTGCCGGTGTAGCACCTACCGTCTCCCGTTTCCCGCACACTGAGAGCGAATATGTCCGATCCCGTTGCATTGGTAGCAGCGGGGCGGGCCGCCACATCGACCTGTAGGGCACTCGCGAGCTATGTGACCGACGCCTCCAGAGCGATGGCAGGTAAATTCTCCGGGGCCGGTAAAGCGGTTGGTACCTTTGCGGCTGTGACGGCGCTGAGAAATGTGGCGTCCTTGTGGTGGGAATGCAGCCAACCCGCGCAATTGGTCTCGGTGGTAGGAGGGCTGTATCGCCGCGGGGTGCAACGGCCAGGGGGATGCCGCTGGCGGATACTGGAACGGCGTGGGAGCCGTTGTGGTCAACCCTTCCTGTTGCCGACAGGCTGGTGACGTTTATAGCCGACTGGAAGGCCAAGTCCCTCGCGACTTAGTCAGTCGGTGGTGGTGGTGGCTTGTACTGCAGGCGCCTCCAGAAATGCTCCATGAGGCCGTCAGCGGCCTTCGCCAACTCTGCGAGACTGGAGAACTGCCTTCCTTCTACCAAATCCTGGAGTTGCGGGTGCATCTGCCGCAGCACGCGGCCAAATTTTTCCGACTCGGGAACTTCGCCGCCAATCCGGTCGTAGTATGCCGCGATTGTATAAATAAATTCTTTTAAATTTTCTTGCAGATGTTGCGTCCGCAGCTCCAGCTCTTGCTTCAAGCGGCGCTTCGCGTCAATGGAGGAGAACTCCGCAATAAACGTGGCAGTGAAATCCTCCCATGACGCAAACGCGTTCACGAATCGCCACCACAACTTCGCGCTTCCTTCCAGTGCAGCGGGCACAATGTGGGTAAGCCTTTTCACGGCGGCGACACCGCTGACCAAACAAAAGGTCTCCAGCCGGTCTAAAAATTCCTCGGGGGACTACGGGTCGTTGAACCCCTTATACTTTGGAGGCTGACCTGCGGTGGAGCACGGAGCGCAGTTGCTCGCCACTTGAACCGCCGCCATCGTGGTCGTGGTTCTCGGAGGTAGGGCCTCGGCTGCCATGAGTCTTTGTCACACAGCTGCTGCAACTTGCTCACGTTCCGTGGCCGATTCGTTCGTCTGCCCCAGCATATGCTGTACTAATTCTTCGGGAACGTTCACTGCCTCCATGTCCCCGTCGATCCCGGACGAGCCCCCACTTGTCACGATCGACGACACGCCACACGTTCGTCCCGAACTTATCCTTTATTATCCACTCCAACCCCACGCACCACACCAGTCACGTTTTCGTTATTCACCTCTCTCGCCCGCACACACTCACTCCCACCGCTGTCTTCCCCGCACTTCCCCGCACCTCTCATCCGCTCCGTCAACTACTGTTGATCCCGCGCTAGGCCTCCGAGAACCATGGCTCCTCATCGCGTGTCTTGGGCTCGCTTGCCCTGGCCCTTGTGCGTCACAAACCATTCAGAAAATGCATAACCATTCTTCACAAAAAGTGCCACGCCGCCATCACGTGAACATGAGTTGTGCGGAAGCGACAGTTACATAACCAGGAATGGCCACATTCTCTGCTTTTTTTAACCAAGTTTTCGTGGTTGCTATCACGTTGAATTTGTGCCCATGCTTTGATAAAAATGCAAGGAGCAAGTTGAAGTGTTTTCTTATGCTGTGAATATTGCAGTGAAAAATAGCCGGACTCCTATCGCATAGTAGTTGAGAGTTATTGTGAATGCCATGGTTAGGCTGAAGGGCAGACTTGGAAGTCCCCGAAGTATCTACACTAGCCTCGCGAGGCCATCCTCACGTGTGATGTGAAGGCCCTTTGAGTTCTCCAATTTTCTTGCCTTTCCTTCTGACACCTAGATGAATCTCCAGCTTTTTTTCTCTGTATGGCCTTACTTCGCAACACCTTATTCTCAAGGCACAAGTGTTCGTTCACGAACACGGGTGCATTTGTTTTGAACCCAGGCATTGCTGGGTTAAGCCTGTTCTTTTTTTGCAGATTTTAGTACCTTGTCATGCACGGAACGCGGGAGAAATTTTACCACGACATTTGGAGCACTGTTGGCCTTTGTCGGTACTCTGTGCACAATGTCCAAATCATGAAAGGAAAGCTCAACACGTAAACAGCTGGCAATTGTTTCTACTACTTTCTCTAGGTTTTCATATTCAACAGCAGGGACACCTTTCAATTCAAGGTTGTTCCGTCTCGAGTATTCCTTAGTTCATCAAAACTGTCATTTGTAAAGCCTACAGATGCCCTGAGAGATGTCAGCTCGGCGCATTGTTAATGGAATCTACATTTTTCACATCAGCTTGAGATTGCCCTTTGGAATCTCTTCAGCCAGTGAAGTATTCCAGAATGCCATGAATAGAGTGTTCGATGGCCTCGAAGGAACGCGTGTATACTGCCATGATGTGCTAGTGTGGGGTGCAACCCAGGAGGAACATGACAAGCACCTGCTCGCAAACCTGGAATAATGTGTCTTTGGTACTAATGAGGTAAAATTTCTTCGTGACATCATCTCTGATCATGGGATCAAGCCATACAAAAAACTAGTCAGGTGTTTAGCAAACCTTCTCCCGCCAACATCAAAATAAGGTGCACAAAAGATGCTGGGCGCGGTGAATTACTTGGTAGATTCATATCGAATTTTTGTCAGAAAGGACAAAGAACTTGCGTGCACTACTGAAACGTGACTGCATATTCGAATGGTCAGCTGCACACGACAAGAAATGGAAAGAGCTTTGCGACACCTCGTCATTGGCTCTAGTGCTAGCAATTTTGATCCTGCAAGACAGTCAAAAGTCGCAGCAGATGCACTGAGCTTTGCAATGGGTGTAGCTTTATTTAACTGCATAAAGTGGACTGGCGACCAATTGCTCATGCCTCGTGCATTCTGTCAGACACACAGTCCAGATATGCGCAAATAGAAAAAGAAGCCCTGGGAATAACTTTTGCATGTGACCAATTTCCAGACTTGATCATTGGGTTCTATGCCAGTGTTGAAACTGATCACCGGCCTCTGATTGCTATAGCCTAAAAGAACCCCTCGGATATGCCCCCCTGCCTGCAGTGTATCTTTCTGCAACTAATGCTTTTCAACATTTCGATGCAGTATGTTCCCTGGTTGACGCACTATCTGGAATCACCTGCCCCCATGATGGGGACACCACTGGAAATGAACCAGAAGACGTAGCCATGCATGTAGTGGCTGTTCTGCACACGGTTGTAAGCGAGTCCACTCCTGGCAAAGGCAACGAATGAAGATCCTGAGCTTAGACAAGTTATTGAAGCACTTCATAATGGCATGGGTGTCATAGGCACACTAGCTCCCTTCCAAGCAGAACATTCATGCATAGGAGGCATACTTTTACCAGGTTCAAAAGTGGTCATACCAAAGTCACTCACAAACAAGATGCTACACCAAGGCCATCTGGGTGTAGGCAAATGTAAACGGATGGCAAGGACACTAATGTTCTGGCAAGGCATGGCAGCAGAGATTGTGGAGAGAATTTCGAAGTGCACCACGTGTCGTCGGTTTGCATACAGGCAATCCAGTGAACCTCTGCTTAAGCGAGGGCATCCCTTGCTACCATGGGCTCGAGTGGGAGTGTATCTGTTGGAATACACAGGAAAAACATACCTAGCTGTGTACGATGCCTACTCAAACTATCCTGAAGTCGAAATTCTCTCCCACACGGGTAGCCGCGATGTCATTGAAAAACTGGCTATGATCTTTGGATGCCATGGCATTCCCCTGGAAGTGTGTACTTATGAAGGACCACAGTTCTCATCCGGCATATTTCACAGTTTTGCTAAGAAGTGTGACTTTTTTCATGTGATTTCCAGCCCGAGGTTTCCCTGCTCCAGCAGGCTGGCTGAGAAAGGGGTACAAGTGGCCGACTGAAAAAGTCCTGCTTCGAAAAGGAAGATTTCTAGATTGGCCTGGCCTGGTAAACTACCAAATGGCACCCCTTGAAAGCAATGAAGCGCCATGCCAACTGCTCATGGGCAAGAAGCTAAGAGGAAGGCTACCAGACTTTGCAGAGCAGAGAGCAACTGATGTGAGAAAACATGTCGGCTCACCCAGGCATCCTTTAAGTCCAGATCGAAAGCGAGGTTGCTTCTACCAAGTGCGCACCGAAGAAGGAAACTTCCTCTGCCCGAAACAGGCAGCATCTCCTCAAGACGAGACAAGTCATAATGTCTAAACTTTTTTCCACCTTCAGAAGGTGTATCTTGTCAGCAGAACCTGTATTGTGCTTGGCAACCATGTCATGCGGGTTGGTATCCACATGCTAGTATATGGGAGGTGCGCAGAATAAACATTCACTTTTCTTTTGTGTCAATCGTGTGCAGTTCATGTCTCGGTACACTGTGTGCTTTTCTGATATCACCAGCTTAGGCATCTGAATTTGCCATACTCATGCCTACCAATTATGAGCCTCACGTACACATCATAGCGCTACATATGAGAAGCTTTTGAGGCTTTCCATGGAGCATCTATTTTCTGAGGACTTTTGTGCTAATGACCAGCCCTGAAATACGATGCTGGTATAAAAGGTTCCCAGTAAACATAACAACCTGCAAAACACGCACATGCTGCATCTATGGTGTATGCAGGCTGCTTCCAATCATTTTACAGGCAGGCACGAGGAAGTGGAAGCAGGCAACGAGGTCATGTATTTGATGAAATCGACCATGTAGACCATATACATACCACTTTTTTCTGTCATGCAAAATACTTGTCCATTTTCAGATGAAACATTTTATGAACAATAGCTGATTTGGAATGCTTGTAAGACGCAAATCGATCCAATCTCTTCAAGGTCTATCAAAGGGTTAAGTACTGTACCGTTATTATAAAAAATAAATAAAATACCCTATTCTAGCTTATAAAACAAATTCCATCTTTTTGGAAGAAACGTACGATTTATCTGCATAGTTTTATGAGACGACATTTTGTAAAATTAGCTATTTCAGTTAAGAATGCTTGCAAGTCTTTCTTGACAGCTTCTTCATGAAAGCTTTGTATTTGAAATGCTTGAAACCAAGTTATATTGACACCCTCCATTGTTTTTGTTTGTTTTCACTGGCCTATTTCAAGTTGTTCTTGGGCCTACTTCATCAATTCTTTATCATTGACTTGTATAGCAAAGGGTATGATCAGATTGTGTGTGCTGTGGGTTCTTGGTGTCTCACAGGAGACCAACCACCGTGGGTTCGAGCTTAGCGAGCCACAGGGCTGCGTCAGCCGTCGCCTCCAGCACCGCTCCCGCGCGAGCTCAGAGGCCGTGAGGGGCTACCGAGCGACGCATGCAAAAACACAGTAAATGCCTGAGTTGACGGAAACAGTTTATTGAATCCGTCGGCACCAGCACTGCACAAACGCCCACGTGGCGGGGAACCAAAGGGGTCCCGTACCAGGGCGAAAATGCAATAACAGGCGCCTATAGCACGTCGCTGCTAGAGCACAGGCTCAAGCTGGGACACGCCGCTAGGAAAAGTCCCAGCGGCTATGCTGCTTGCTCAGGCGATAACCAATGGGCCAACTCGCGAGAGCTCGAGCAATCTCCTTCGGCTTAGGCTTTCGGCAAGTGCTGCTCGGCGTGGTACGACCTCGCGCGAGCATTAGGCACCGCTCGTCGGCTTAGCGCCGGGAAAGGATCAACGCAAAGTACGTGCTCCCCGCACGGGCAAAGGCACCGTGCGAGCTCCAGTCCTAGTCACAAAGGTGTCGGCGGACGAGAGGAAAGCATGTACGTACCTTGCGCCAGTCCTGGAGATAAGAGAGCCACGCTCCGCTGCTAGCAACCGAAACGCGGCCGCGCCGTGACGTCAGCGGCCCGTCCTCACCGCAAACCGCCGCGTGCGCAGCACCACCGCGGGAACCAGTTAGCAGCGGACGGGGAATGAAGGCAAGGGACGGCAGAACAGGTGAACAGGTGAAGCAATGGCGCCGGCGCCTCCCTCAATCCCCACGTCCTCCTCTCCTTAAATTCCCCCATACCAGCCTGTCGAAACAGCTAGTAGGGGATTATGCACCAAAGACAATTGAGTCTTTCAAGCACAAGCTAAATGCTAACCTCAGCCCAGCAAGTACTCTTAACACACCGCGTTCTGACATATAAAACACTTTCATGCACTATAATAAAAAAATATGCAGGGATCGTGGTAAAATAAAAAAAAATGCTACGCTTTATAATACAAAAAACAAGATAAACGCCGCTAGAGGGGGAAGAAATATTAACGAAAAAGTCGGCCGCTGGCGCGGGACAGTGTCCAAGGTGCGAAGGGGAAACGGCGCGTAAAGTTCTGTGGCTCGGGGCGGTGGCCGAAGTCGTAGGAGTTTCGAGGGCAGTCTTGATTGCAGGAACGGGCGCACCGTTGGTAGATCGGAGTTATACTTTCGTGGTGGTGGCGGTCCCGAACTCCAGCCGGATGGGGGCAGGACACTGCCGGGTCAGCTGGCCACGCCTCCGGAGCCAAGATGAAAGGGGCAGCCACGGTTGGCTGCAAGGGGTTTGCACGGTGGCGGCGACTGCAGAGAGCCCTGGGCTCTCGGTCTGTCGTCAGAGGGTCAGTGACCCCGTCCGCCTTCAGTGTCCACGACGATCCGATGCAGCAGTTGGTGCAACTTCTGGTTGCTTCGAACAGCAACATGCACCACGTACGCACGCACACACGCACACACACACGCACGCACACACACTCCTTGCGGTTTTCTCCAAGCTGCGCAACACTCCCAAACACCGCAATGCTCATCGCCGTCCACAACGTGCCGTGCCATAGAAGGCGCAAAGCGTCTTTCGCCGCTCTCACACCGACGAGTCAATGGGACCATTGTCCCCCCCCACGCCTGACGACCACGCAAATCAACAACGCCCCTTATCGCCAAGGAAAAAAAAGGAAAAAAGAAAAGAACAAGAAAAACAAAAATATTCTATGTCTACGTACAAGAAAAAAAAACACATAATGAATTGAAACTATCCAAGCTGTACATGTGAAAATTCAACACACTTTCAAATAAAAAAAACAATAATTGCACTCAGCATGCGTACTCGAGAAAAAAAAAATGCACACTGTTAAAACGCCACATAAACAACACTGGCAATAAGCTGGGCTGGGACCAGCTTTTTTTTGTGCACTGGCCGTAAAGAAGCTAGCCTACTAAGGCTACGCATTTTACTGAGGGCCTTTGGTTGCGGAAAAGTCTGTCGTCTGGCGCGAAATCACACAGGTGACCGCTTCCTCAGATTGTACCGGTGCGTGGTCCGAATGCGGTCCGTTGCCCCGGGTGTGCTTGCGCGCAATGCCACTGGGCACTGGCGCGAGCTCGTCAGACTGTGACGCAAAGGCCTTCAGATCGGCGATATGGGCACGGCTGAGTTTTCCCGAAGGGGGATCCTTCAGCAAGTACGCGAGCGGAGACCAAACTTTCTCTACTCGGTACGGACCAAGCCACTTAGGAGTGAGCGAGGCTGAGAACCCTTTGGTCGCGTCGCTAAGAGCGTGGTTGCGCTTCACGACGAGATCACCTACCTTAAATGAAAGATGGCGATGCTTCCGGTCATATTGAGCCTTCTGCTGGGCCCTGGCCGACGCCAAACTCTGCCTTGTTCTACAGAGAGCCCGACAAAGCCTGTCCCGAAGTGCTGAAGCGTAAGCAGAACAGTCTGCCGGCGCCTCCTCGTCCCCGAGCTGGCATTGCATGACACTGGTCACCGGATTTGCCAACTCCCTTCCAAAATTGAGGAATTTGGGAGAGAAACCAGTCGAGTGATTCTCCGAGGTTCGGATTGCGAACGCGAGCTCACTCAAGTGGTCTGCCCAATCCTTTTGACGTTCGGCAAAGGCCAACAACATTGGTTCTATTGAGTCTCTCCGTCAAATTGGACTGGGGATGGTAGGGCGAAGTGGTGCAGTGATTAATTCCCAGGGAACGGCACGTAGCACCAAACACCCGAGCGGTGAAATAGGACGCGTTGTCCGTAATCAGTCTTTTCGGAAAGCCGAACCGACAGAACACTTCCTGTAGCCTTTCCAGCACCGCTCGCGCTGTCACTTTACGAAGCGGAGATACAGTACCACCCATTTAGAAAAATGATCAACGACTACCATCAGGTGTGTGAACCCCTGCTTACTCCTGGGAAAGACCCCATAGGATCGCAGGTGGCCACTTGCCACGGACGCTAACTGTCGATTGGTTTCATCAGCCCGGGCGGCTTGCCACCCCTTGATTTCACCATTTGACAGACATGGCAGGAACAGCAATAGCGAAAAATGTCACGCTTTATGCCAGGCCAGGTCACAGTTTGGCTTAGTTTCGGAAAAACTTTAGAGCCACTCAAATGACCGGCCAAGGGTTCGTCATGAGAACATCGCAACAGTGCACTTCTCAGACTTTTGGGGATAACCACCTTAAACGGGTCCACAGAGTCATCATCGGTGGCTATGCATTTCAGCAGGAGCCCATCATGATCCAGCAAATATAAATCCGCGGGGGACCCAGCAACACACGCTGTTTCTGGCCCCCCTGCGCCCGCCGCACTACCAGCAGCGTCTCGGTGCTCCGTCTTCCTGAGACCGTCGCTAACTCCGTGACAAAACGGATCAATTTGCTGGGCCTTCAGTAGCTCTTGCCTGCTGAAAGCGATTCCAGCTCTCCCAAAGGGGAGGCTTGTCTCGTCCCCACTCAGGACTGCAGCCATCGGCGTCACGGGGTCGCTTTCGAGAAGCTCTCCCGCTCGCACGCTTTGCAGTGCGCTGCTTGCCTGGAGAGCAGAATAACAGGTTTGCCCGCTTGCAGACTCTCCTCTCTCTTTGCTCGTTTCGCCCCCGACGCGTGCTGGCGCAAAGGCGCCGGCAGCGGCTGTTGCACCTGTAGAAAAGCTCTGGGTGGACAATGGGGCACGAGATAGCGCGTCAGCTACCACGTTGGCACTCAGATGTAGTGCCTCTTCATGCCGTGTCGCTCTATCCCAATGGGGATTGTGAGTCGACAAGCACATAGCGCAGGGGCTGGCCCCCGAATTCTGCGCGCGACACGGTTCGTGCCGTGCCTCTCGATCCCAAAGGGGACCATGAGCGGGCGAGCGCGAAGATCGGGGGATCGCCTCCTAACTCGGCACGCGACACGATTCTGACGCCTCATCTGCACAGGCAGAATCGGACGCCGGCGGGCTAGTGAACGGCTTTAGCAACGTGAACTGACTGTCGCGATAGCTGCCATTCGCTATGTCCACAACGATCCCAGTTTTAAGGAGAAAGTCCCTTCCGAGAATCACCGGAACACTGAGCGCTGGGAGATGAATGAAACTGGTGCATCTCATTCGCTCTCCCCACCTGACAGTCAGCCTTGCGGCGCCAGCCGAATGAGCCACGCCTTTCGCAAGATTGAACGTCGTTCGGCACTCCCGCCAGCGCACTGCGTGCTCTTGCAAGTGGGACAAAACCCACATTGTGAGTCGACAAGTGCATAGCGCAGGGGCTGGCCCCCGAATTCTGCGCGCGACACGGTTCGTGCCGTGCCTCTCGATCCCAAAGGGGACCATGAACTCCTCGAGGGTTGTTGCATGGTGTCGGGAAAACCGATACCACCTAGCCGCCGTATCTGTGAGTGCAACAGGGACGACGCGTCCGAGTACCTCCTGATCGTTCAAACCCAGAGCTCTCTGGTAGCGTGCAAGGGATTAACAGTAATCCCTGGTACTGAGCAGGTCACCGTATCTGCTGTAGGTCGGGACTGCCAACCGTACAGCGGGGTGAGCGCATTTTGGAGCAGCCTACAGCGTTTTAACTGCCCCAGAGAGTGCCTGGATCATTTCGGCGGCGTTATGCAACAGCGTCTGTGCGCCTGCTCCAAAGGGATCCGTTGGCGGGTTAGCGGCGCGGTCAAGCAAGGATGAACCGTCGTCCAGCTCGATCAGTGGTGTGGTTTCCACAGGGATGCCGGCCGCCGCGCCGTCGTCCCCAGGCCAAAAAAGGGCTCCTAGCGGGGTGCGCCTGTGATCGTTCACAGCCGCCACTTGAGGCAGCTATACATGAATTGCTTAGGCTGCTTGTAGCCAGCGTTGACAGAACAGGCACGTGCTCGATCGGTGTGCCACTGGGCGCCACCGAATGTACTCCAAAGGGAGACGTATCAGCAAAGTTCGTGGTCTCCGTGTTGTAATCCCCACACGGGACTGCAGCATTCCACAGGTTTTGGCTGTTCAATTGAGAAGCAGGCAATGGGCAAAAGTCGAAGAGGGCTAAGGTCCCGTTTCCGCGCTGCGCTCTGTTTACTCCCGAGGGAGCCAATGATCGGGAGCGCTGCGACATCGCACTGCCTCGTATTCCGAAGGGAGCCTTGTCAGACGAATATGCCTGTGTGCACTGTTCGGAGAGGGCTCTGGCCCCGTTCTCAAACAACGCTACTGCTCCAAAGGGAGCTGGTACGTAGCGCCTCGCGTTGCCATCCCCACAGGTGGTCGTTACAAGCGAGGGTGCAGGAGTGCGCTGCTCAAGCGAGGCACTGGCCCCGTTATCGAGCAACGCGGCGTCTGCTAACACTAACAAAAGGCAACGGTCACGATGCCTAGCACACATAAAGCGGCAAGTCCAATTTGTTAAAGCATATTCACTCGGCTAAGCACAGACAAAGGCTTAATGAGCCTTTGAATCCGCGTGGGGCGCCAGTGTGGGTTCTTGGTGTCTCACAGGACACCAACCACCGCGGGTTCGAGCTTAGCGAGCCACAGGACCGCGTCAGCCGTAGCCTCCAGCACCGCTTGCGCATGAGCTCAGAGGCCGCAAGGGGCTACCGAGCGACGCACGCAAAAACACAGCAAAGCACTGAGTTGACAGAAACCGTTTATTGAATCCGTCGGCACCAGCATTGGACAAACGCCCGCGCGGCGGGGAACCAAAGGGGGTCCCGCACCAGGGCGAAAATACAATAACAGGCGCCTATAGCACGTCGCTGCGAGAGCACAGGCTCAAGCTGGGACACGCCGCTAGGAAAAGTCCCGGCGGCTATGCTACTTGCTCTGGCGATAACCAATGGGTCAACTCGCAAGAGCTCGGGCAATCTCCTTCGGCTTAGGCTTTCGGCAAGTGCGGCTCTGTGTGGTACGACCTCGCAGGAGCACTAGGCATTGCTCGTCGGCTTAGCGTCGGGAAAGGATCAGCGCAAAGTACGCGCTCCTCGCACGTGCAAGGTTACCGTGCGCGAGCCCTAGTCTTAGTCACAAAGATGTCGGCAGATGAGAGGAAAGCATCTACGTACCTTGTGGCGGTCCTGGGGATAAGAGAGCCATGCGCCGCCGCTAGCAGCCGAAACGCGGCCGCACCGTGACGTCAGCCCCGCTCTCACCGCAAACCACCGCCAGTGGAGCGCCACCGCTAGAACTGGTTGGGAGCGGACGGGGAAAGGCGAGGGGACGGCAGAACAGGTGAAGCCCGCCCAATGGCGCCGGCGCCTCCCTCAATCCCCACAGTGCATAGTGTTGTACATTCTGAAATGCATGTGAGCTCTAATGATTGCTATGGGATGTATGAATATCAGTTGACCTGTGAGATCACACTGCTGCTTCTTTCTTTCTGGGCACCCAATCTTCTTTAGTGTTTGCTTCTTGACCATCATTGCAGTGTGACAGTGTGCAAGATAGTAGTAGAAGATAGCCGGACAAAGAAGCGTAAAAACACTGCATATCTTGTGTGCACATACTGTCTATCTGGCAACAGGTCCTGCAACAGTTAATGTTTGACCTGGGGCTTCAACCTCCAAATGGTGACCGGTTAAAGGACGATGACCATTAAGGGAAATGTTGCACAAGCAGGTAGCATCATACAATACGTGGGAAAGAGTGATGCCACAAGGTGGAACACAGGACCTGCTTCGAGGCTCATGCCACCGGTGTAGATTGGAATATCATTTGTGACACAGTGGAACGTGATATGGCCCGTTAAAAACTGCACTCCGTGACCATGAATGGACGGGTCAACAAACAAAGCTTGACACAGGTCATGCCGCTGTATCTCTCGATCTGTCAGTTTCAGCTCACTGGTTATGCCTTCCAGTCAGTCTGCGAGTATTTGACGATCATGCAGGCTGGTTCCGTCATTCGATTTCGGTAACTAGCTTCTTTAGATGAGTGCGCTGGGCTTTGAGCTCGCCTGTGCGTCCATGATGATCGCCGGTTGAGACTGTACAGCCTGGACTAACAGTCAGTCAGGATGGCAGCCAGGCACTTGTCAGCCTTCCGTTGTTCTAGATTTTGTTGGTCAGTGGTTCTCAGCGAGTTTTGGCACCGCTTTGAAGAGACAAATGCCTTCGATAGGGAACTTAAGGCTTTAATGCGGTAAAGAAGTCATCCTGATCTGCAGGTAGAAGCGAAGCCCAGGGCGTTGCGCGCTCTTTGCGCCAGCTCATGAACAGAACAACTTCTGCGTAAGTTGCAGCACTGGTTATTTGCCAAACAAGTGTTTCTATATAGTTTAACTTGATACACTTTTTTAATGTACTTTGTGTTCGCACTGCAAGCTGTCATTGAGCATTAATTTATGTTTCAAGCAAACGTACCAGGCAGTGACATACACTTGTCACCTTGTTTCTTCGGTGGCTCTGCTGACGTCGGTGGCATAAGCGTAGTCCTCGTACTGCTCCAGCCATGTTTTCCAACTGCGTGAATCGTCAATGTCAAAGGTGGGCAGGGCCTGCAAACCAGGTGCCTTAACAAAGTCCTGTGCTTCTGTTGCCATTCGCTCCAGCACTGCGTCGTGCTCAGTGCGGTTTCCTGACACCGTGTGGCGAGGCGGAGGACTGTTGCATGGTCTATTATCTCAACAGAGATGTGAGAAAGACCCACGTAGGATGGCTGCTGACACTGCCTTTACTGACTCCATTATTCATATATATGATGTTGATTTATTGGCATCCCCTTTTAAATGGGGCGGTGACAAAAGTCCCCTAGCCTGCCTGAGTGTATCGGGTATGCTATACATGCTTCTCATCCTAGCATTTTTGTATACATCTCCTTAACCTTTTTTCTCTTCCTCAAAACTTCTCTATTTTGTACTGCTACCTATGCCTGTAACGAATCCGGTCGTATCGATCTCTTTCCTGCTTTTTTTTCCACCAATGCTCTAAACACCTCTTGCCTATCTCGACTGCTGACCGGTTGATGTTTCAGTCCACTTTAATTCCAAGCTCTTCTAGAAGATGCATGTTACCTATGGGTAACGCACTGTGCTGAGTGATCTTCGAATTTTTGCTGCAGTAGGCACATGCCTCATCTTGTTGCGAATATTTGCTCTGGTATGTTTTTCTCCTTGGCAACCAGCTTGAGCCTCAAGCAGCAAGGTACTGCTCTTTATGTTATTGTACAGATTTTCCCTTCTAATTTATTTCTTCCCATTCTTGTAAATCTCCGTGGTCTGTTTTGTTTCCATTCTTTGCATCCAATTCACTGTCTCTGTTTGACTTTCTTTCAGCTGACTCCTGGTTGTCAATTTACACTTTCAATTACCCTGTACTTGGTTGCCAACTTTCTTTACCTCTTCCTCCACTCTGTGACCACGGTTTTCAAGTAGAGCAGATACTTACGCACTTGAGCCGCCCATTTATTCTTATCCATGTTCCTGAGTCTTACTTCAAAACTAATTTTGCTATGCGCTTCTTTGACTTTAATACAGGCCCAACTGATGTCACCCTGCACTGCCTCATTTGTGCGCTCCTAAAAGCACTCCTAGTGCCCTCTACACTTATGAGAGTTGACATTGCAATGTGATAATCTTTCATTGGGCCAGCGTACATTTTGGGATATGTGAATAGGAATTGGTGAGAATGTTTTGTACAGTAAATCAGTTTTATATGTGCTAGAATCAACAAGGCTTTTTTTGTAGCAGGAATGCATGGTGGCTATAATAATTAATGTTGACAGCAAGCAGTGAACTATGCTGTGCAGTCCAGAACCCATGGAGCAGGCAGCGTCACCATCCACCAAGGCCCGTTCTCGGAGGGCCACACACCGCCGCAGTGGCTCGGGCAGCAGTGGCTGCCGCATGGTTGACAGTGAGACACAGACCGATGCCCTGGAGCTCCTCAGCAGCAGCTCCCCCCCATCAGTGGCCTCGCCCCAGAGCGAGGAGAAGGACCTGAACAGCAACCAGGCACCACGCGTGGTGCTGCAGCAGCACACAACCAGCGTTCCAGAGGAGGAGTGCTGCCCGGCACTACCTGTGCGTAACAAACGGGCCATAACTGACAGTGATGAGTCGCCCACTCGCCTTGGCCCTGGCCAGCAGGTATTGTGTGACGTGACGCTTGTCAACTTGAACAGGCGCAAATTTCCTGTAGAGAAACATTCACTTTTGAAAATTTCAATAAGATAAATTTAGTCAGGTTGAAAACTATGGGGGAAAAAAAACCAGCCCCCCCCCCCCCCCAAAAAAAAAGAAAAGTAAAGAAATAAAACCAATCCACAGGCACAGAAGAGTACAAATGTGAAAAAGAACTCGGTTGTGTAAAGCTAGGCTTTTATACTATGATGTGACAAAAAATGGTGGAAGCGGTTATGTTGCGCGGGTTGCATCACGAAGCAGACATCAGCAATATCAGTTTATTGGCATCGCACCTAACCCAAACAACGAAATGCCCAAAACTCGCAACACTGGTAATTATATACACCTCTGTACACTGGTAGATGGCACTTCTCCTACCCAGGGTCCACTGCACTGCTCAACTAATCCACTGAACTTAGCAGCAAGGTTCAGTGCATAACACTCCTTCCTTCTTAGTCCGGACTCAACAGTCAGCCAACACCAGCACAAAGTCCCTAAGGTGTTGGGGTGTTTTCTGGGAACGCTTTGAATGGTGTGGGCCTGGCGGTTCTACACTTTTCTCAGTTAGTACTGGCTGAGGTGTTGCAATGTCGTCTGGGGGTAGCATAACTGTTGGTTGCCCCTCAGGCTCACTGTACTCTGATGCCTTGCTGCTGGTTGCTCCGCCAAGTGCAACCAGCCATGCACCTACATAGTCATGGAACTCCTTTACTCCCACAACCACAACAAGTGCCTCCTTATCAATCTGGGCGTAGTTCCGCTCTGTAGAGGAAATGTCCTTGGTGCTTCTGTGCCATCTGGCATTTTATGACAACACTGCTCCTATTCCATATGGGGATGCATCGCAGGCGAGGATGATTGGCTTCTTCTCATCAAAATGTGCCAGAGCCTGGTTGGATGCCAGTAGTTGCTTTACCCCGTCGAAAGCTATCTGTTCTGGGTTTTCCCACAGCCAAGGTACTTTCTTATCCAACAAACGATGCAGGGGTTCTGCTGTAGTGGCCTTATGTGGTAAGAATCTTGTTACAACGGACCCTGATAATCTGACAAAAAACGTTCGTTTTATCCAATATCTGTAATATCCGAAATGCCTCACTTCCGATACGTTGGTCGCGATGTCTAACAACATTTTTGCATTGAGTGAGAGAGGAACGTCCAAAGTAAAAAAAAGAAAAAGAAATCACAGTTTCACCCAAAAGGCGAAGCTTTGATTGCGATCGCAAATTAGTAACCAGCTATACGAAGTAAGGATAGCAGTTTTATTGGCTGTATAAAGTTGTAAACATTCGCTTACTAAATTAAGCACGGTGTCATGCGCACATTGGTAAACATGATCACACCTCGCTAGATGACCGCGGAAAGTTGCTGTCAAAATGCTGAAATGAGGAAGCGCGGCAGCGAGCGAATTGACGTTTGTGTTGTTTCTCGCTTCAACGCGTACTAAACATCAAAAGTACAGCGCATATATGAAGCCACCGGCACTGGGCGCACTTTGCCCACATCGCAGATGGCTTTGATGATGAGGCCCACGCGGGCGCGCACTTTGCCCACGTCGCAAATGGCTTTGAAGATGAGGCCCGCGTGCGTGCGCACTTTGCACAAGTCGCAGATGGCTTTGAAGATGAGGCCCGTGCGGGCGCGCACTTCGCCCACATCGCAGATGGCTTTGAAATGAGGCCCGCGCACCCTGCCCACGTCGTAGATCGCTTTAAGATGAGGCCCTCGCGAGTGCGCACTTTGCCCACGTCACAAACCGCTATTGCTTTAAAGTTGAGGCCCACGTGGGTGTGCACTTTACGCACATCGCAGATCGCTTTGAAGATGAGGCCCGCGCACTCTGCCCACGTCCCAGATCGCTTTAAGATGAGGCCCGTGCAGGTGCGCACTTTGCCCATGTCGCAGATCGCTATTGCTTTGAAGATGAGGCCTGCGCGGGCGCGCACATTACCCACGTTGCAGATGGTTTTCTTTGAAGATGAGGCCCGCGTGGGCGCGCACTTTGCCCACATTGCAGATCGTTTTAGAGATACGGCGCCCGCGCCGCCGCTCCGTACGGAGCAGCCGCCAGGTAACAATGCCCCCCCCCCCCCCCTCCGTGCGTGAAGGACGGGCCTTCCTCTCTTGCACATGCAAGATTTAGCCGCGATCGTCGGCTGACCCTCGTAAGTCTTTTGTCAGCCCTTGTTGAGACGGCAAAAGTACGTTCTATACGCCGGATTTTTAAAAAAATTGCCGCTAATTTCATCTGCTGTATCCAATAGTCCGTTGTAGCGCAGTCCATTAAAAGTGAACTACGCGGGTCCATTGTAACGAGCGTAGACTGTATGATAAAAATTGAGAAGACCCAGGAAAGCCTGGAGCTTGGCTTTGCTTGAGGGCTGGGGTGCGTTAATGATGGCTTGTGTCCTGACCGGTGTGGAGTGGATTCCTTTGGCATCGACTCGGAAACCCAGAAACTCCACTTGAATCACTCCTAGCTTACCTTTTTCTTTTTTGACCTTGAGCCCTGCATCTTGGAACCGCTAGAGGACCTCTTGGAGCCGACTGAGCAATACTTGGTGAGAGGCTCCTGAAATGAGGACATCATCAAAATATCATCCTGGTACTCCATGTAGTAGGTTTTTCATTAAACCCTCGAAAAGACCAGGCATGACACTGGCCCCAAATTGTAATCGGCAGATGTGAAAGCACCCCGAATAGTCACAATGGTCTGTGCCTCTGCAGATTCATCAGTCACTGGCAGCTGCTGGTATGCCTGTGTCAAGCCTAGCTTCACAAAAACAGCTCCGTCAGAGAGGGATGCCAGCAGGTGGCTGACCACTGGAACTGGATCTGAGTGCTGCTGCAATGCTTTGTTTATCATGAACTTGTAGTAGTTTACGATAAACACGATCTCCCTGGCACTGGACGTCACAAAACTGTCACACGCAGCATTCTTGTGGGCGCCCCCACCTGGCGCAGGAGATGTTGACCAGTCTTTCAGTGTCCCATCACTGAGGGGCTAGCACGCAACTGAAGAACGTCCTCTTCGGCAACGTCTTGCTCGCCGTCATCGATCATCGTCCCTTGGTGCACTGGCTCGAATTGCAGCATGTTTGTGCTTTGGAGCAAGGGTAAGCTGGCTTCCTGGGCAATGGCCTCAGCGGTCTCCTTGACAGCACTGGTGAGGGACAACTCCTTTTTTGCTAGCAGTCGCCACTTCACTGTGTCATTCTACAGCCGAAACACGAAACGATCCCGTAGCGCGATGTCAAAGGCGTTGGAAGTTGCATTGCTGTGCTGTGGTTCAAAGGGCAGCTAGGTAGGTGGTGGCAGACTCACTCAGTGCTTTGTCGCAGCGGTGGAATTCGTATCGACTGACAAGGCTTCCGTGGCTTCGGCGCTAGGTGATTGCGCAGCGCGATAAGGATTGTTTAAAATGGGGTATTTTTAGGTTGGGCCGATGGCGCGAGCATGGCCCAACTGGAACATCGCGGAACCGCAGCGGCTGAAGAACATCGACCTCTTCTTGCCAGAGTCTGTAATGTCCTGCGCCTCCAGAAAAAACTAGAAACGTTGCGCATAGTCCTCCCAATCTTCAAGGTGAGCGAGGTTGAAAGGATCGAGCCCCTTTTGTTAGTCGTCATTGTGAACGGGTAGGCACCGGAGCTAGCCTTCTGTGTTGGCGATTTCAGTTGAGCGACTCACTGACTCACTCAACACACAACCAGGCTTGGCGCTGGATGAATCCCATCATCGTTGCCATTGTTATGCAGCGTAGGTTGCATCACGAGGCGGGCATCAGCAATACTATCAGTTTATTGCTATCTCACACAACCCAAACAACGAAATGCCCAAAACTAGTACACACTGGTAATTACATACACTTCTGTACACCGGTAGATGGTGCTCCCGATGCCCAGGGATTCCTGCATTACTCTACTAATCCGCTGAACTTAGCCGCCAGAAGTTCAGCACACAACAGAAGCATTTGTAACATGAAATGGACACTGTTTATTGATTGCACAACACATTGTGTAGAATTCTGCAGCAAATAATGTGAGTACAGTAGACCTTGTTTATGCGAAACTAGTCGAATCATCCAGAGGGTCAAATTGAACCAAAGGCAGAAAAATATCATAGTTTCGTCATAAGGGCAAAGCAATGAATGCGATAGCAATATCTTAGAATGTTACACGAAGTGTAAGACTCCTAGGTGTAGTGACAGTATGAATTGAAGTAAACGTAAGCTAAGTAAAAATGAGCAATTGTGCTAGGGGTCCTCTGTTTGAATCCTGCCATCGCTCTTCATTTATGTGTATTAAGCCAGTGTCTTTCTTAGCGACTTTACCACCACTTTTCCGTATCGGGTATGTTTCAAATCTCTTTCCTGGACCGATCCCGGAGGTAGTGCACAGCCGCACCAATAAAATGACAATTTTCGGGCTTTAGCTCTTTCATTGTTTACTTTATTTTTATTGTTTATTTTATTATTTTAGCACTTTTAATATTTAAAGGGGCCCTGAACCACCCCTTGGGCTTGATAAACAAACAGTCCTCGGATAGCATACGCTGCTGTCAACGTCCCAGCCAAGTTCTGGAGTCGGTCGCGGGGTGTGGAGCTCGCAAGCGAACTGCGGTCACCATTTTCTCACATGCTCTCTTTTCAACTGAAGCCTGCTTTATTTCCTAATATAGCAGATTCCGATACATAGCTGCTATTGGCCAATAGCCGACATCAATGAAGAAGGGTGTTTGGATCAGTGCACTTCTTCCTACACTTACTGTGTATATTTATTGACACAGTTTAATAAATAGGCTGAAGCAAGCGAAAATCTGCCTTTCGAATTTCAATAATAATTACATATTTCTGGAAGAAGCCGACTATCGTCTGCTTTGCACTCGGCCACGGCCGCCCGCGTAAGAATTAAACTTTGGCCAGCCGGCTTGTCGATGTCGTAGCTGTCGGGTCTCGCTAATTTCAACTAGTTTAGAACACTGAACCAGCCGCGAAGCTTAAGGTCAGACCACACGCATGCCTGCAAGCGCGCGCTTACTCCTGGCCACTCCTGGTTATACGCCTTGGCAGACTTCGCTTCATATTGAGTTATTGATAACGCTTCAAAATGCGCAAGTTGGATGTGGCTGCTGTGTGTCGGTCAAGCTGGTGCAGGACAAAGTCAATCCGCACCACATAGCAAAGCGAGACAGGATCATATGTGCGCGAGCGGTGCACTAAGGCCAAGTCATGCACAAAGCAAACGCTCCAGTTGCAGTAGCTACACTCTGTTACGTAGCGTCAATTCCGCGGCCGCCGCGGGGGGCTGCGACGAGGCCTCTGGAGGATGCCTTAATGTTCTCCATGCTGTCGACCGAGGAGGAACAACCTAAGGGCTGAGACACGGTCAATTCGCCCATCCGCCCTCGTGCAGACCGGGGCGTGGACGCCCGAAAATCAGATTGTGTCGACAAATTCGGTGCACGCTGAATCTGCACGAGTGGATCGCACGCGCACTCCTATTAGACAACGCGGTCTGTTGACAGCTGGCAACCATCAGGCGGAGCAAAGGTGTTCAAGATTGGCAACTACCTTTGACAGCGGATGACACTGGCTTATTTTTACAAAATTTCCGCATCACGGTGAAAATGCGACTCTAGGCTGTCACTTTCTGTTCTGCAGCTGCATGTGTTGCATCAGCACCATCATCCTTGTTCGAAACAACGCACAGTCATCTTATCTGCACCGCCTTTTAAAAATGTATTGCAATCGATTGCATCATGTCGCAACATGGGACGTATTCTCGGACGATCACTTTCAGTGCGTGCTGCCTTGGCTGGTTGAGCAAAACCTCTGGAATCATCCAACATACCGCGTTCTAGGTTACCCAAAAGTAATAGTATCTTAGAGGGGTAACAGCGCATAGAGACGGGGACCGAATGAAGAAACACCACGACACAGCGCTAGATTTTTTTATAGTATTGCCGTGTGATTCAACCGAAATCTCCGTGTTTGGCGCGATGGCGCAGTTTCTGTAGTGCTAGTGACAGTTTGCAAGAACACGGAATACACGCACAACTGTCGCGAAATACAGCTGCGTAAGTCGACAAGACACTCCTCTTTACCACTGAACACGCATGTGTGGCTCCGAGTACAGCTTGCTGATATGCTTGCATTTGCTTGTTCATGCTTTTTTTTTTCACTCTGCCAATTTTAAGAGTGTGCTTAAAGCACTTGGATGCATGAAATGCCTTTTCCCTTTTTTTTTTTTTTTTGCATATATATAAAACGACCAAAGACGAAGTGCGGCATAAAACGTGCCTCTTAGAAATTTAATAATTTCTGCTTGTAAACTTTCCAAACAAAATAAAGCCTTAGAAGGTGTGCTCAGTCATGGATGAAGTTCTGACTGTGTGTAAAAAGGTTGTGCACAAGTGGTTAACTTGACGCAGCAAGGAATTGAAGGTTAAGCAGCAAGTGTACAATTCATTATGAGTGGCATAAAAGCAATATGTACGTATAGTGGTCACCTTATGCAGACTCATACTCGTGAGATGTTTTCAAGCAGACTATTTATTTGAAAGCAAATCATTTATATTGCTGATAGGACAACTTATGTCGAGTGAAATTAAATAATTACATTCTTTCTTGTCACCATGGGTGGCCAATCTGTTGCCCCTTTATACTTAGAGAGAGAGAGAGAAAGCTCTTTATTGAAAATGCAGAGAGTTCAGCCAGCATATTTTCGCCTACATGCTACTCTGCAGGGAATGGGACAAAGGACAAGAAAGACCCTAGAAAAGGGTGAGCAGAAGAAAAATGAGAAAAAAAAATGCAGGTCGTGTGATGTTATCAGCAGTAGAGTAAGTGTCCGAGGTGATGAAGGTAGATAGCGAATGCAAAAGAAAATAAGATCACAGTCTTGATGAGACGACATGTGTGACTCATATAGTTAAGAGAGCAAAACACTTGATTCGATACATTAAAGTAAGAAGTCCAGGGCTTTGTGCTGTTTTTATGGGCAAGGCCAGAAACCCAACATCCGCATCAATCAATGTCAAGGGGCTTTGGTCGAGCTTTTCTATGCTCATTTTATATCGATGTTGCTTATCTCTGTAAGCTGGGCACTCAAGCAAGATGTGCTCTAGAGATGGCATGGCGCCACAGTTGTCACAACATGGATTTGTGGTCTGGCCATTGCGAAAAAGAAGATTGTTCAGCCATTGCGAAAAAGAAGATTGTTCATGTATGCAACATTAAGTTGAAGCCGAAGATACAGGATCTCCAGATGCCAAGGTAGACATTGTGGTAGCCTTCATTGGAGTTCTGTGTTGATGTTGAACAAAAACTTGCAATTTCCTGAAGCTGAAGACCATCTTCGACGCCGTTCATTGAGTACATATCGCTTCGCCAAAGCTGAAGCCCCACTTTTAGTGAAAAACACTTTTATAAATTTTATGTGATCATGTCTTTTGCGGGCTGCCTCATCTGCCTTTTCATTACCTATTATACTGCAATTATACCTAATTCAGCATTTAAACAATGTAAAACACATTACCAAAGTGCACTAAAATTAAGCAGTACTATGATAGGCATGCTTCCTCTCTCAGCCATGGCAGCAAACAATGATGATTGACTTGAGACCGTTTGATACTGTCAGCATCATACATGCATGTTCTGTTTTGATCACTCTATATATGAAAAATAAGCTCACACAGGATGCACATGATAAGTGAACTATTATAAGCTCTACTCAGGTTATTTCAGTGAGTTAGGCATCGGCTGTCCATTGTCTGTGTATTTATGTAGCAACAACCTAGCTAGCCGATGCACAGCCAAATTTTAGGAAAATGAAAAAATGCGTACCATAACAAACAGCTGGCCAGTATCTGTATTTTATTTGACAGCAAACCAAGATTATCAAGTGATTAGCTTCACAGTGAGCTCAGTGATTGCTCGTGGTGTGAAAATGTTAATGTAGTAAGTGGTTTTGTTTTAGTCTTTCTTAATTAGTAGCTGCTTTAACATGCACATGACTATGAAATGAAGGCTCATATGGTGGAAGACAGGCCTGCACAAAAAGTCAGGAAACATTTATTGCTATTTTGTATTTTCATCACAAACCAACAAATACGTAGTTCCTTTCTGAATAATGTGCAAGGTGTTCTGCGTAAAATTGCAAGATGGGTGTGCTCTATTATCTATTCACTGTTCAAGTAGCCAATTGAATGGTACCCCCATGAGCACTGTGAAAGAGATCACTGAAAGTTGCAGTCGGGCGGCCACAGTTGCTGAGCCTCTGTACCAAACGTAAAATTGTTCCAGAAGAAAACGTTACATCACAAGTAATCTTTTATTCCTCGCTGAATTGCTCACCATTGTACAGATTTTATTGCAGCGCTGTGTGTGTGCAGTAAAATAACTTGACAAATCAAAGCTGTAGTATTTCAGTACACTGAAAGCAACTTTACGTGTGGCTTAGATAATACAGTGGAATCTTGATGATACGATCACGACTAAAATGAATTTCCGGATGATACGAATTTTTCTGTGGTCCTGGCCGAGCCCCATTACTTTGCAACGTGCTAGAGAACGGTTGTTTCGAATCGATTTTCGACCCGCATCGGTTGATACGAATAAACGCCGCCCCTCCGACGGCCGCGAAAGAGAACAGTGCGCAGTCACGCGCTTTCTCCCTTTCTCTTTTGGTGTGGAGGCACAGGCGCGGCGCTGGACAGCGCGGAGGCCGCGACTGGGTGCGAAGAGTTTGAAGCGGTGGCGCTTTTGTTGCTTTTCTGCTTTTCCTTTTGTGCTTTTCCCCACGCAGACGTGCGGAAGCGTGGCCGCCACAGCGAGCGAAGGTTCGTGCGGTCTATCGCTTCAACGGAAACTGAGCAGCGTAAGCACAGCGCATACAAAGGTCAGAGCCGTGTGGAGATCGCTTTCAAGATACGGTGCACGCGACAACGCCGACAGCCGGCACAGGCGCAAAGTACAAGAAAGCATTTGTTGCCAAAGTAGAAGCTGCCCCTCCCCTCCCTCCCTCCCTCCCTCCCTCCCGCGCTGCCTTCCCGCTTTGCTCCTTTCGCGTGGGAGATTGTGTCGCCAGTTACCCTTTTGCACCCGGTTGCAAGATACGCATTTGGTGCTGCAGCACAGCATCGCCCTCCCTCCCTCCCTCCCATACCCCCACGGCCTTTCGCACGACGGAAGTCGCGTTTGCTCTCCGCTGTGCGTTCGCTCTCCGTGAAGGCGCACATCCCCCGCGCGCTTTCTGTCGCAGATACAGCGCGCTGCGACGGTTTTATCGCCCTTGGACTCATGCTCCACGTCTCAGGCTCCTCCTCCACGTCGCCCTCGTTGATCTCCTCTCCCATCGGTGGGCGCACCTTATGGTGAAGCAGCTTGCTACCGCCAACGTTGCTACCGCCCTTGTTGGCGAGATTTTCCCTTGGAAGCCGCATTATAACCGGTATTTCGTCTCAAGGCTGTTTCACATGGCGCAATTTGGGCAAAAAAAATCGTTCTGCCGTGCATGTCGCAGAGCGATTTTCGCTGAGTGCTTTCACATGCGTCTGCGACAGCGCGATTTCCGTCGCAGCGACGCCTAAAGTCGTCCCCTGCTCACGAAGCATCCAAGCCTGCATCGCTAAATAAAAACAATGTAGAAACTAGCCATATATTAAAATTTTCTTAACATTTGAAAACAGAATGAGTACACTGTTCTTTAATCTTTAAAAGCATTGAGACTTTACAATCGCTTAGTCTTCAACCGCGGCGAGTGAAACACTGCACAACACCGCAAGTATGAGCGTGCGGCTAGTGTGGCATCGGTGGGATCGGTTGTATCGGTAATATATCGAAGCCACAACTCTTTTCCTGGAGGAGTATTTGCTTCTGCAGAAGAAGCGACCGTTGAGTGTGCAAGCATCTGGCACAATTTGTAGCGATAAAGAGGTCCACGACGGTGATGATCAAATATGTTGAAGGCGGCGTCTGCTCCTGACCTGGATAGCGTGCAGCTTCTCCTTTTAAACGAATTGTGTGAGCTCGAGAAAACAAAAATTGTTCATTAGGCTCCTTAGCCACAGGCACTGGTGGGTACGCTCTGTTAAAACATCATTGAAACTGGCGCGCGACATTGCTCCGTTGAGCTTCCAACACGCAGTAAAACAGGAAAGCGCCTATTTCGACGGTGTTTGCTGTTACGTCACGTTGCTCCGCCCACATCGCGGCGATCGCTGCGACTCGGCGACGTAGCTACCAACATGTTCGAATCCCGTCGCGACGAGACGGGAATCGCTGTGTCGCTGTGTGAAAATCGCGCCATCTGAAACAGCCTTCACGCGGCTGCACTGTAAGCGTTATGCGTATACATGGAGTTCTATGGGAGGGTAAACGGGAGTCGGAAAAGGCCGCGTTGTAGCCAGTTCTGCACTATAAACAGTTACGTTATAAGTGGTCTATACTGTAAATGCTTTTTACGTGCGTGTGCCTCAGTTCACCTCTGACTCTCTAATTTAGCTATTTTTAATTGTGTTTCGATGATACGAATTTAGGCTAATACGAATATTTTTCGTGGCGCCGTGAGATTCGTATCATCAAGATTCCACTGTATAATGCTCCTACATGTGGGTCAGCTTAGTTTCAGTCGATTTCTTTACTAGTTGTTCACTGTTACACCTGAACTATATGGTGCCACCAGGCACTGCTGTAATCCTGCAGGCACGCCAGAACAGCTTGGCTATGCACAAACATCCCTTTCCATCGTGCTTAAATTAAGGCGGTGCAGATTTTTGCTGGCAGAATGTGCTTATAAGCATAACTGCCTAGCATTAAAAAAAGCCTTTGAAATGTAAGGATGGATGCTCAGCTTTGCTGGTGTGACATTTTACATTTATAGTGCAAAACCACATCGATGAACAGGTCGCTGAGCGACGGAAATCGCTGTGTCGCTGTGTGAAAATCGCACCATGTGAAACAGCCTTCACGCGGCTGCACTGTAAGCGTTATGCGTATACATGGAGTTCTATGGGAGGGTAAACGGGAGTCGGAAAAGGCCGCGTTGTAGCCAGTTCTGCACTAAAATGGTTACGTTATAAGTGGTCTATACTGTAAATGCTTTTTACGTGCGTGTGCCTCAGTTCACCTCTGACTCTCTAATTTAGCTAGTTTTAATTGTGTTTCGATGATACGAATTTAGGCTAATTAGAATATTTTTGGTGACGCCGTAAGATTCGTATCATCAAGATTCCACTGCATAATGCTCCTACATGTGGATCAGCTTAGTTTAAGTCGATTTCTTTACTAGTTGTTCACTGTTACGCCTGAACTATATGGTGCCACCAGGCACTGCTGTAATCCTGCAGGCACGCCAGAACAGCTTGGCTATGCACAAACATCCCTTTCCATTTGAAAAGCATTTGAAATGTAAGGGTGGACGCTCACCGTTGCTGGTGTGACTTTTTACATTTATAGTGCAAAACCACATTGATGAACAGGAAGGACACCACAGAAATACTCATGTTGTGACCTCCCAGTGATAATGCAAGTAGTTTCCTGAGGTTTTCTCTATGGTTTTTAGCTATAAACATGTGAAGCAATCGGTAAATAAACTGAGAAACCATGAAATGCATCATAACACTGTGTGAAAATCAACATAACAGCAGGTGTACACATTTTTTTGGCACATCAGCTCTTTGTGGTGCAGGTAAATTATATATATATATATATATATATATATATATATATATATATATATATATGACTTATTTGTAGCTGAAAACAGCATGCATTTCACATTTAGAGCTCAGAATGATCAGTGCAAAAGATTTTTACTGTGTCAGACATACACATGGTCACTTGTCCAATGCTTTGCACACTGATAGCTGTGTTTGGTGCAACTTGAGTAGCACATATATAATGGACTACCATATATAGAACATCCGTTTTGCACCTCTCCTTTGATATTCTACCCTCCGACAAAAGCACAGACTGGAATTTTTCTTTATGTCAATATTCAAAAGGCAAGCAGGTTTTCGGCACCACATGTCTCCATTTTCCTCAGATGGCATTTACTGCATGTTCATAATGTGCATTCATTGCCGGTATAATGTCTTTTAATGTGAAAATACTTTGTTCGACGTAGTTTTACCGGTATATTTTTTAACTTACCTGTAAGTTCGCTCTGATCTACTTGTACAGATACCTACTTCAGTAGTGGTATCTGTGCTGTGCCTTCATTAGTGCAGTTAATGTTATGAAAGCTGTGTATTCATAAAATAAAACACCTATTCAATATAAACAAAAACCTGCAGGCAAGAGCATCATGACAAACCAGTTGAGATGATGGCACTATTCTAAAGCATAGTTCCCACTTGTGCTATCGCATGGTCCTTACCGATAGGCTCACGAAGGTTTGGGTCATTCACATTTCAGGAGACGAGTGATGATTGCATACGTGCAGCATCTTCCTCTGTTTATATTGTTGCAGGAAGACAGCAGGCCCATGAGTGTAGAAGAATGTATATTTACAACTGATGTATATGGCATTCAGGCAACGGCCAGAGTCGTCTTCCTCTAGTTTGTGTCACCTTCTTCCCTTCACCGTATCATGACCCTCCTGGTGGGGTTAGCTCCATCCTGGTGCAGGTTATAGAGCCTCACTTAATGTGGGGACATAGGGCTTGCGCCTGGCGACGTGAACAACATCGCTGGTGTTGTTGAGAGGCACTGAAGACTGACCTAATGGGGCTATCTCATATGTCACATAAGATAGTTGATGTAAGATCTCGTACGGACTAGAATAACGGGAAAGTAGTTTTTCCGACAAGCCGACGTGACGTGAAGGCGTTCAGAGAAGGACAAGGGAACCAGGTGAAAAATGGCGGTCTCAGTGCCGAAGGTCGTAGCATCGCTTTTGAGAAGCTTGCGCGACTGTGAGGCGATGACGGGCGACTTCTCGGGTCTGGGCGACTAAAGCAATAGCAGCGCGAGCGTAACCAGTGCTGGGTGATTGTACTGTGGAAGGTAGCAACATGTCGAAGGGTAGCAACATGGGTCGCGGCCATACAAAACGTAAAATGGTAAGAATCCAGCAGTGTCGTGACGGGACGAGTTATGTGCAAAAGTGATGTATGGTAAAGCGACGTGCCAGTTGCGGTGATCTCGGAAATGTACATGGCCAGCATTTCAGTTAGTGTGCGGTTGAGTCGTTTGGTGAGGCCGTTCATTTGAGTGTGGTACGTGGTAGCAATCTGGTGTTCTGTAGAACAGGAGCGGAGCGGATCATCGACGACCTTTGATAGAAAGTAGCAGTCGCGATCGGTAACAGCCGAGGGGCGCCATGGCGCAGGATGACAGCGTATAGTAAGAAGTCCGCGACATATGTAGCGCAGCTGGTTGGCATCGCTCGTGTAATGGCATATCTCGTGGCATAATCTGTTGCTACAGCAATCCATTGGTTTCCTTTAATGGAAATTGGAAAAGGGCCAAGGAGGTTAGGGCCCACACGGAAGAAGGGCTCTGTAGGGATATCAGTTGGTTGAAGCAAACCAGCAGGAGGCATAGCAAGTGTCTTCCGGCTCTGACACAGGTCGCAAGACGCAACATAACAGCACACAGAGCGATAAATGCCGGGCCAGAAGAAGTGGCGCCACAGGCGGTCGTAAGTACGAGTGATGCCCAGATGTCCAGCAGTAGGAGCGTCGTGAAGTTGCTGGAGAACGGCCAATCGAAGGTGCTTTGGAACGACTAGGAGGAGCTCTGGGCCATCAGGACGAACGCTACGACAGTATAAAGTTCCATCGCGCAAGGTGAAGAACCGGAGGAAAGGGTCATTGGGCGAGGAGCTTAGGCATTCCATAAGTGTTCGAAGAACAGGATCTTGGCATTGCTCGTCACCAATATGGAGAAAGCCGGAGAAGCACAAAATACTGATGTCCGCGTCTGCATCAGTATCGTCCGGTTGATCCATGGGATTGCGGGACAGGCAGTCAGCGTCTTTATGCAGGCGCCCTGACTTATACATAATAGAAAATGTATATTTTTGTAGATGCAATGCCCAATGTGCAAGTCGTCCGGTTGGGTCCTTCAAAGAGGAGAGCCAGCAGAGGGCGGGATAATCGGTTATGACGCAGAAGCTCCGACCGAAAAGGTACGGTCGAAATTTCGCAACCACCCATACGAGCAAGAAACATTCCCTCTCAGTAATGGAGGAATTTCGCTCGGGCGTGGAAAGAAGGCGGCTGGTGTAAACGATCACACGGTCTTGGTTCTGTTGACGCTGTTGTCAGTTGTCAGTGCCATTGTCAGTATCGTCAACAAGGTCCATTGCAACGAGCGTCGACGATCATCATGTTTACAATTCGGCACACGCTTTTCCTTCCGCTTTCGCACTGCCGTTAGCTCTGTCTTGGTTCTGTTTCTGGCCATGCGTCTGCGTTTTCTGTAAAAAGGCCGTAGCGCTGTTTGCGGGCGGTGTTTTACTCACCGGTGGCACAACGTCACTGGGAGACCGTGACGTCACCACTCCTCGCTCGGGAGGGCGGGCGAATTGAATGGCGTTAGAGGTACGCAGACGCTTCAGACACAATTTTCTCATAAAATAAGTCTTTTCTTGGTACGAAACAACCGTTTCAAGGTTTCTGTGATCGTATTTTAACATTCCACGTCGACTTAATATTTGCCTTTACTGACCCTTTAAGTTGATGTTGCTTATCTTAGCTGGGCTTGGGTACCATTTCCAGAATATGATAAAATGAAGAAGTGTCCATGTGCATTGGCCGAAAATTGATGGTTTCACAATATCTTATCTGGCTAGCAAGGACGTATTTTTGGGCTAGTTGGTTCTTCATCATCAAGTAAAAAACAGCGTCAGAATATGCACAGGACCAAACGACGAGTAACAGGACAGACACAGGGCGCACTAACAACTTGTTAGTGCGCCCTGTGTTAGTTGTTAGTTGTTAGTGCGCCCTGTGTCTGTCCTGTTACTCGTCGTTTGGTCCTGTGCATATTCTGGCGCTGTTTTTTACTTGGTTATCTGGCTGGGTAGTAAATTTGTGTCAAAAGAAATATGCAGCACACTTACCAAAACAGTGGGGCTAATATAACATAGGGAGCAGACATTCTGCTGGCAGAGTCACTTGTAAAGTTTTGCCACCAGTTCGTCCTCATTAGCTGGCTTCAATCGCATAACTAATGCTGACATAATTGTGAAAATTTGTGTTCACAATATTCTCATGACAGCCTATAGGCACCCTTTATATTGTGATAGCAGCTTAATTCTCAGGTGCAATGCACTGTATCCATGAACTTGCTAAAGAATGACAAGAGATGAGGCGCCCCTTTCCAAAGTCTGGCAGCGTAGCTGAGAACTGTTCAGTTAATGGGGTGGAACCGTGGCCTGCGCAAAATAAAGATCACTTATAGCGTCCAACATCCACGAATAATAGGTAGCAGTACGCCTACAGCTAGATGAAAGTGCACTGGAAGCACACTTAATGGACATACTTTGCAGGCACAAGTCAGTTTAACGCACATTATTGTTAATGACTATTGGCATAATGACCAAGAGGATAGAAAATATAGCACTTCCCAGGCAGATAATAAATTCTCACGATGGGAACCACTCGCGTTGATCGCCAGTAGCTATTGAAATGATCTTTCACTTTCTATGAACTCACCTGAAATGTATAGTTATGAGCGCATAGCTCATCCAATTTCTGCAATCGTTCTGCAATTCCGGCGCCCGTAGGCCTAACGAGATGCGTCCGTATAGCAACAACAGGTTGGTTGCTAATGGATTGTCTTGGATTGGGTGTGTTTGACACGAGGCACCAGACGAAACGATGTCTACCAAGGCGAAAATGTGAGCCAAGTGGGCGCTTGCTGGCGCGTGTCTTGTAATTTCAAACCGCCATTACTCGCGAGGCACGGCAAACGCAAGGCGCATGGGCGCCAGCTTTCGTGCGCCACCACACGTACGTGTAGTTTGGCCTTTAAAGACACAGACTGTGCGCCAGTCCGTGTCTTTTATTCTGTCGTACGTGTCTTATTTTTTTTTTTTTTGCGCCTAAAACCGTTTCTAGTCATGTACCAACTAGCCAACAGCAGATGTTACTAAGATCGTCACTCCTGAGGAAGAGGAAGCGCCGTGCCGCTACCCGAGACAGGGTTTCTAGTGACCATTTCTAGTGACGAACTTTTTCGGCCGTCCCATAATCAAGGCGATGTTCTGGGCACAGTGGTGCGAGGTGTACTGCCGCCTTGCTGGCTGCCGCGGCGACACGTAGCTTTTATCCTGTGCAGTGACATCCGCAGCTGTGGCGTGCATGTTGCGGCACTGTACAGCGCGCGCATGTGGCGAAGCTGTTGCGGCCGATGGGAGGCTCTGCCATAGAGTTTCTCACTGTAACATAGTGAGAAACTCAATGGGCTCCGCAATGCTTGGCTGTGGCGAGGTAAACCTGGGAGATGGTGGTAACCTCGCCTAGCGATGCACGTGGCGTCATCGCTTGGCGAGGTTTTCCAACGTACAAGTGATGGCAGACGCCCAGGTTAAACAGCTTCTCTGTTAATAGACTGTTTCTGACGCGGCTGTAGCTTAGGCCACGGTGGTAAATAGCAGAGGTGGCCAAACGAGCACCGCAAGCGCGTCGCCTCTCGAGTTTCTACAACAGTCGTCAGTTGGCGAAAGGGAGTTTTTGGGCTCAAAGACGCGAATCGCAAACTTTCGCTGTGCTGTAACAGGTAGGTTATTATCGCAATTTTTGTGGCTTTAAAACATTGTTTGTTTTTAATAGCTTGTAGAGGCTGTCTGCCGGCCTTGCCCACAAAAATAAGGGTACCAGGCTCTATGGAGCTTAAAAATCTCTAATTGGTGCGGGTAATCTCGGCAAGGACTGACACAGAGCGCCGATTGCAAGGGACGCACGTGTATTTTTCTGAAAGCATGAAAATTCTTACCGGCGAGTGTACGGCGTAAAAAAATGTTCGGTTTTCGTGTCATTCTGGGTTGCATTGGGCTTACGGACGTAGTTGATTTTTTAGTTGGCTGTAACGAAATTTCACTGTTGCGCGGTCACCAATTGTTTAATTATTGTTCAGCTCCCTTCAGGCGCCGTTCAGGCACCTGCGCCAGTAGCATCAGATGGCAAATGCAAACGTGCACGCGCCTACGAAATGTTGGAGTCTGTAAACGCCAGGAGTAGACGCTGTTCTGTGTAGACAGAGAGGCAGCGCCGCGCCTTCGTGCTCGCGGCCGACCGCTCTGAGCAACAATGAACAGAAACGGCGTGAAACACACAGTAAATGAAGCCGCAGTGACCGCTGTAGACGCGGCGCAGTGGACTTCACTTGGGATGCACACTGCAAACAGATCGCCCTCCTGGAAGTTTCTACAAGGAATATCACGGGGTTGCAGAAAGCATAGATGAACTTTGCTTTTTAAATCAGTCGGTCCTCCCAGTGATTTAATCTTTCAATAACGTGTTTGGAAACTGACGATTTCTCGACCCAACGTTTTTCATTAATATATATGTATAATTTTTTTTTGGGGGGGGGGGGGGGGGAGGGGGGAGACAGTAAATGCTGTTTCTGCATAGTCGTGCATGCTAATAAAGGATTGAAATTGTAATGAGGAAGAAGAAACCGACGTACTTGATTGTGAACATATCAAAAAGATATTCATTTCAAATCATTTGGCGATGATGCATTAGTCACCGTATGGTTCTCAGAACCAATCTGTATCCAGCAAAATAAACAAATAAAACAAATAAACAAGGATTAAACGACCTGTCTGAATTTCATGCTGCAAGCGTAAATCCGCGCGAGAAGTCCGTTTTAAGTGATGATAACTATTCAGTGTTATTGAAGACCTCTGTGTTGTACGGCACTACGACGCCAAGCTCTTTCTCAAAAGTCAGAGACATAAAAATACAGCTTGAATGCTCGCGACGCTCGCCGGCTACTTACTTTCAAGTAAGGCGGAGCGGTGAAATGAGCCCACACTACCCCTGCTTTCACCTTACGCAATGCGGCGGCAACTCGAGAGCCATCGCGTCATGCGCGGCTCGTTGGCAGAGCGGCGCCATTTGGCCACATCTCCTAGTCTTCCACTGTGGCTTAGGGCTTGTGTCCCCGCTTCGCTTCGTTAGGGTAGCTATGTGATGAGCAGGTTCTTTTGTGTTAATGTTTTTTTGGCGGTTCTCTGAGGCGGAGCCTCCCAGAACCCAATCGAGGACAAAGCCGTTTGTGGAACGCACACACAAAACGTTTAATGTAACTAGAACGAGAGAAAAAACCCCATAAAATAAACACTCAAAAAGAACTCATAGTATAACACACATGTGGCTAGAACGCTTACTGATGTCGGGCAAGTTCGGGCAGGCTGCGAGTGTGATAATGCACTAGAGTCTCGATGCGGCGAAGCGGAGACGACGATAGAAGCGTTGTTTGTCTCACCAAAAGGTCGCTGTCGGAACGTTGTACAGGCTACCAGAGCGTGGCAGCTCTGGCTCGGTGGGAGAAGACAGGCGGCTCGGCAGCACGAGCCGATGATGGTGGCGTTCTGGTCGGGCAGCCGATCGTGGCACTCGGGCTCGTAGACGCAGACGCTCACCGGCCTCGGGCAGCAGTAGTAGATTATCGGGCAGGGTGGCGATTCCCGGGAAGGCAGGCGGCTTGGCAGCAGGGGTTGACGGCGGCGGCGTTCTGGCCGGGCAGCTGGCCGTGGAGCTCGGGCCCGTAGCCCGACAGCTCTCGTCCTGCCCACGGGCGCAGTCGCTTGCCGGCCTCGGGCAGCGGTCGACGATCAGGAAGAGTGGCGACTCCCAGGAACGGGTTGGCAGGAGGCCCCAGCCAGGTGAAGTCCTGGTGGCTCGGGTCCGGAACCCGACGGCCGTCTTCAACTCCCGATCCGGTGGCCGACCTTGTCCTGGTGTCGCTTCTGGAACTCCTCCCCCCTACTGCCAGCGCGGCTCCTTTTTCTGCTGCTCTGGTCGATTCGTCGACTTCTCATTGGCTGCTCGAGGCTCCGTGTTCCTCTGTGATTGGATTGGCTTTTTTTTCTTTTGATTTCTTTTCTTGCGTCACGTGTTCACGCGCCGGACGGTCTTCGGCATCGTCGTTTTCGGCGCGGCGCGGTAGAGCGGCGCGCGCTCTCCTTGTCGTCTGCTTCTTGTTTGAAATGCAACGCACCTTGTCGCACACCACAAATATCACCGTCGCGCACCACACATCACATAAGCCCCTTTTTGGGACAAGTTTTTCCACAGGAAAAACTGCCGGTCAGTGCGCGACACCTTTCACACTTATGGTCTATATGGCACATTCACACTGCAATCACTATTTAAGGCAACGTTCACCGTGGGTCCACCGCTTAACCTTGACCAAGCCCAAAGACATAACACTTCTAAGTTTCAAAGAAAGTTCACAGGGCATGCAACACATAAGACACTCACGATTTCTCATAGTTTCTGTCCAAAGTAAAAATCCTTATATGGCAACCGGCTATTCACTCTGCTTCTTAGGTTATCGCGTCCCAGATGAGACGAACCGCGCGTCTCTTCTGCATTCGTGAGAACCGCACTGGGGCCAATTTCTTGCACCTTGTGAAACCCACACTTGAGAACCCCTGAATGACCTGACTTAGGTGCTGAACGGATTGGAAAGTCATAAGCTGGGCCTCATTGGCACTAAACGAAATGTGCTCTGTATATCTGCACTCGGGCACAAATCTTGTAGGGAACACTTCAGGCACACCGACATGTAGCTGGGACCCATCGCACCAACATGCACACGGCACCTCAGCTAGCAGGCCCTTCTTGTACTGACCTTGCGTGCATGCATCGTCACTAAGTACTAACATGCTATGGGCCTTGTATTTAAAGTAACTGGCCTTTTCCTTTGACTCTGTACAAGTCTCCTGGCTGAGTACTTCCATACTCTTGTACATTTCATATAGACCTATCGGGTCTTCAGGGACGCAGTCAGGCAAGCTCACCTTCTCTTGAGGTGATTCATCTGGGTGTTCTCGCACCTGACGAGGCCACTTGTCATCATTGCAAGGGGCACACCGGAAGAGTGGGGGAGCGTTTCCTCGCTCGCCTCGCACTCTTCGAGGTCATGGGCAATGCGAACCTTTGCCCGGTCCGTCGGGCTTTCTAGAGGTCTATATGCCTCTTCATTTGATGTGCTTTTTGTTGCACTGGTTCGCATGCGTGCCTCCTTGCTGGTTTTGTCCTCTTCGAGGTCACAGTCCATGCGCACCATTGCCCAGCCTGTCGGGCTTTCTGACGGCATTTTTGCCTCTTTATCCAAGGTGCTTTTTCTAGCACAGGTGTGCATGCGTGCCTCGATTTCATGAGAAGCTGCCTGCTGTCTGCTCCCTGAGCTATCCCCAGCGCCCCTGAGGTTCATGCCAGGACCTAGGCTGGTCCGTGTTTTGCTCATTTCTCTGCTGCCCTCTTGTTTAGTGCCTTTTTCGAACGGAAGGCCGCGACGACGTTCGGGGCAATCGCTAGACAGATTTTTCGAACTGCTGAGTCTGGAGCCTGCGTCAAACGTTTGCTCAATAGAGCTTGCATACGACTCCAGCTCGCAAATCTCTCTCAGTGAGCGTGCCCTTTCAGCCTCCACGACCCTAAAACGCAATTGCAAAACACGTGCCTCGCGTTCAATCTGTTCTCTTTTCGCTTCTCGCTCCGCAGCGCGTTCTTCTCGCACTCGCGCCTGCCGCTCGGCAAACCACGCATTTAGCTCTGCTCCCTCAAGCCTCATGCGTTCCGCTAAAGCTAACAGCTCTCGCGTGCTAGCCATGTTTTTAAATTGTTAGAATTAGCAAGAGAATCCAAACAAACAGCTTTGTCCTGTCGCGGGGACGCCAATTTGTGATGAGCAGGTTCTTTTGTGTTAATGTTTTCTGGCGGTTCTCTGAGGCGGAGCCTCCCAGAACCCAATCGAGGACAAAGCCGTTTGTGGAACGCACACACAAAACGTTTAATGTAACTAGAACGAGAAAAAAAAACCCATAAAATAAACACTCAGAAAGAACTCATAATACAACACACATGTGGCTAGAACGCTTACTGATGTCGGGCAAGTTCGGGCAGGCTGCGGGTGTGAGTATGCACTAGAGTCTCGATGTGGCGAAGCGGAGACGACGATAGAAGCGTTGTTTGTCTCACCAAAAGGTCGCTGTCGGAACGTCGTACAAGCTACCAGAGCGTGGCAGCTCTGGCTCGGTGGGAGAAGACAGGCGGCTCGGCAGCACGGGTTGACGGCGGCGGCGTCCTGGCCGGGCAGCTGGTCGTAGAGCTCGGGCCCGTAGCCCGACAGCTCTCGTTCTGCCCACGGGCGCAGACGCTCGCCGGCCTCGGGCAGCAGCAGTTGACAATCGGGCAGGGTGGCGATGCCCGGGAAGGCAGGCGGCTTGGCAGCAGGGGTTGACGGCGGCGGCGTCCTGGCCGGGCAGCTGGTCGTGGAGCTCGGGCCCGTAGCCCGACAGCTCTCGTCCTGCCCACGGGCACAGTCGCTTGCCGGCCTCGGGCAGCTGTTTACGATCAGGAAGAGTGGCGACTCCCAGGAACAGGTTGGCAGGAGGCCCCGGCCGGGTGAAGTCCTGGTGGCTCGGGTCCGGAACCCGACGGCCGTCTTCAGCTCCCGATCCGGTGGCCGACCTTGTCCTGGTGTCGCTTCTGGAACTCCTCCCCTTCAAGCCCCATGCGCTCCGCTAAAGCCAATAACTCTCGTGGGCTAGCCATGGTGTTACGCTCTTAAACTAACAACAAAAAAAAAAGAAAAAAAAAACAAACGGCTTCGTCCTGTCGCGGACGCCAATTTGTGATGAGCAGGTTCTTTTGTGTTAATGTTTTTTTGCCGGTTCTCTGAGGCGGAGCCTCCCAGAACCCAATCGAGGACAAAGCCGTTTGTGGAACGCACACACAAAACAGGTTCCTTGTTCACAATGCAGCGGACGTAGCCACTTTTTTGACTTGGTCAAAACACTTTTTTGACTTGGTCAGTGACCGTAATTTTCATTAACCCAACATGCTACCTGACCAGACGAGCTTTCGTCTAACTCTTGACTACACACAAAACGTTTAATGTAACTAGAACGAGAGAAAAAACCCCATAAAATAAACACTCAAAAAGAACTCATAATATAACACACATGCGGCTAGAACGCTTACTGATGTCGGGCAAGTTCGGGCAGGCTGCGGGTGTGATAATGCACTAGAGTCTCGATGCGGCGAAGCGGAGACGACGATAGAAGCGTTGTTTGTCTCACCAAAAGGTCGCTGTCGGAACGTCGTACAGGCTACCAGAGCGTGGCAGCTCCGGCTCGGTGGGAGAAGACAGGCGGCTCGGCAGCACGAGCCGATGATGGTGGCGTTCTGGTCGGGCAGCCGATCGTGGCACTCGGGCTCGTAGACGCAGACGCTCACCGGCCTCGGGCAGCAGTAGTAGATTATCGGGCAGGGTGGCGATTCCCGGGAAGGCAGGCGGCTTGGCAGCAGGGGTTGACGGCGGCGGCGTTCTGGCCGGGCAGCTGGCCGTGGAGCTCGGGCCCGTAGCCCGACAGCTCTCGTCCTGCCCACGGGCGCAGTCGCTTGCCGGCCTCGGGCAGCGGTTGACGATCAGGAAGAGTGGCGACTCCCAGGAACGGGTTGGCAGGAGGCCCCAGCCGGGTGAAGTCCTGGTGGCTCGGGTCCGGAACCCGACGGCCGTCTTCAACTCCCAATCCGGTGGCCGACCTTGTCCTGGTGTCGCTTCTGGAACTCCTCCCCCCTACTGCCAGCGCGGCTCCTTTTTCTGCTGCTCTGGTCGATTCGTCGACTTCTCATTGGCTGCTCGAGGCTCCGTGTTCCTCTGTGATTGGATTGGCTTTTTTTTCTTTTGATTTCTTTTCTTTCGCCACGTGTTCACGCGCTGGACGGTCTTCGGCGTCGTCGTTTTCGGCGCGGCGCGGTAGAGCGGCGCGCGCTCTCCTTGTCGTCTGCTTCTTGTTTGAAATGCAACGCACCTTGTCGCACACCACAAATATCACCGTCGCGCACCACACATCACAAGCTAGAATAGGGAGGTGTGCAGACCGGCCTCCAGAGGCTGGCCCAAAAACGTGTTCCTGCCGCGTGACCGTGCTGCCGGCAGGGGCGCCGTAGCTTCTCGTGGCGTCTGCATACCTCCGGGCGGGCTAATGATGTGGTTGCACTTAGTTTTTCCACTTGAATGCTTTCGATGCTGACGAGTATTTTTTATTCAGCATTGTAGATGCTGAAGGGCTTCACTGCTCTTATTCCACGTAGAAACAGCGAGCACCGACCACGCAGCCGATACAGCGATGGTTTTTTCCGCCACCTCTTGCCGATGTTGGTGCCCTTATGCTGCTTTGCCTTGACGAAAGTACAGTTCATTGGAACCACCGTGGAAGGCCAGCACGTTGGAACAACTTTGAATGTGACGCCCGCGCATTAGTCACATATTTGCAATTGTAAGAGTACTTTAAAGGGAAGGAGTTAATGCATGATAGCAGAAATGTGGTAAAAACATTCTAAGAAGTACAAAGCACTGGTGCTGGTGACTTAATACAAGTTTATTGCAAACAGCGCAGTCATTGCAGAGTATCACATTTTTACAAACCATAGGGCTTAACCCTCTTTTTGTTGTGAGTAGCACACTCGGTCCACCCTTTGAGCAAAAAGTGAACATATGTGATGCAGTAAAACCGAGCCACTGATCCTGTTGATCCTGTTGGTACAGGATTGGGGGTGAGAATTTATTCACCCTCCCCCCCCCCCCCCCCCAACACCCCCCTAACACCGCCCCAGGAGGAACCCGACACCCCCCCAAAAAGTATTCCAGACCAACCCCCCTTTCCTCTTTTACAGACAGGTGGGCGTTACCTGGCCCTAATTTTGAGGCCCAATTTTGACGTTCAGCGCATAGACAACAGCACGCAGACGACAGACCTACACTGCAACCTGCAGGGAGCGGAGAAACCTTGACATCTGGTAAACGCAAGACACGTCCATGTGTTTTCGTTTATGCAACTGCCAGCGCTCAGAGTTGCACACCGTACTATAGTCATGGACTATAGTATAGTCATAGCCATACACGCTCAGTCGCACTGGAGCTGCCTATATTCACCCCTATCAACACAACTAGGTCTCTTGTGCCGATACCAGTTTCACAAAAAACCACGAGCCCTCCAGCAGTAGCACCCTCTAACTGCAATCGCTTGCACAGACAAAGAAAAGGAGGAATATTTGCAGTTTGTGTACCAAGCCTACGTGATGTGGGCCAAGAAACCACGTCGGGTATTGTACATACGTGCGAGGTGACACGGTGCAACTGTATAGTTTGTGTAGTCCCAGTTCTCTCTTTTTTTATTATTATTATTATTTCGTACACCCGCAGCGGTAGCCCAGTCAGCTAAGGCGTTGCGCTGCTGTGCACGAGGTCGCGGGATTAAATCCTGGCCACGGCGGCCGCATTTCGATGGAGGCGAAATGCAAAAACGCCCGTGTGCTTGCGTTGTAGTGCACGTTAAAGAACCCCAGGTGGTAAAAATTAATCTGAAGCCCTCCACTAAGGCATGCCTCATAATCAGAACTGGTTTTGGCACGTAAAACCTGTGGGGATGCGCGACTCTCATGCGTCCGCTGATGTTTTCCCCGCATGGCTCCCGTAATCCGGCTTCGCCGCATAGCTTTACGGTGGCGGAGTTGCAGCGTATTACGAGAGATGGCGCTAGTGTTGCGCTGCTAACGCCACCTGACGGCGGGGGGTTAGGCGGGCGCAAAAGGGAGAAGGCTGTTCCTCTTTGGCTTGGGATCGGCGACCAACATGCACGAACGCTTCGCGCATGCGCCGGCCTGCTTCGCGGGACGGTCTCGCAAGGCTAAGAGCAGGACACCGGTATGGACGAACACGGATCGTTCGAACGCGCCACCGTTCGCGTGACCGTACACATGAACGACTAGGCGATGGTGTCACAGCAGGGGGGGAACATATTCGCTCGCTATCGGGTCGCGTTGAGTCGGACTTCCTTGATTTGTCGGGCGCCAATGTGAATGTTCTATTGGTTGTAATTCGGCTAGTGTGCATTGGTGTATGAAAGGTGCAATAAATGCCCTTTTGTTTGTCTGCACTACTGTGTTGTCGTTCCTTTGTCCCAAGAGCGCGTGTTAGACCCCACAAACCCCAGAAAGAAGAAGAAGAATTATTATTTCATTAATTGGGCAGCTACGGTTGGTCTAGTAGTTTCTTTGAATATTGTACGTACTGGATTGTAGCGGACATGATGCGCCTATATACTTTTTGTTCTTGTTATAGTTTAATTCTGTTGTTTAAGATATATGACTGCGCCGTGTCTATTGTGCTTAGTTTTTTTTTTCTCCTACCAAATGATATTGTACTTAGTTTTAAAAACCTCTGAACTTTGTTTTATTAAGACAGATTAAGATCTTGCTTCACTTTGTTCTGCATAGAAAAAAAAGAATAAACTTTGTGCAATCAAATGAAAACTCTAAACTCTATCCCTTATGCTCTTGCAATTTTCAAACGTGGGGACAGAATGCCATGGGTGTTTAAATATGGTGTACTGTGAAATAAGGACCAGTGGGGATGTGGCTATGAGAGAGAGAACGACGATGAGAGAGATAAACCTTGTTTCGATGCCCGATCGGCTGTGCTACCTCTCGCTGCTTTATCGTTCTAGTCGCGAACACTGACTTCCCCAAGTGCTTCATGACATTTGGTGGAAGGTGCTGGGCCTGTTGCAAACCTGGATCTCCGAAGCCGGACAATCCCTGTCACATCTCCCATGCCTGAGGAGACTAGTCCTACCGATCCACCCCCGGCACCGCCTCCGGTCGTCTGTCCTGGTGCGCCACGCCAACGGTATCTCCCATATTCAATGGCACTGACGATCATGATGTAGAAGACTGGCTGTCATCGTATGGCCGAGTGAGTACCCACAACAAATGGAATGATGCTGACAAGCTTGGTTACGTACCATTCTACCTTTCCGGGGTTACCCATCTTTGGTTCCGCAACCATGAGGCTGACTTTTGTTCCTGGACAGCATTCTGAACGAAACTTCAAAAAGTATTCAGTCGCCCTGCTGTGCGCAAACTTCAGGCTGAACAACAGCTTCGCTGTCGTGCCCAACAAAAGGGCGAAAACTTTACCTGCTACATTGAAGATGTAGTTGACATTTGCTGGCGTATCAACCCAGATATGACCGAAGATGACAAAATCAAGAACATATTGATAGGCATAGACAATGATGCCTTCCAAATGCTCTTGGCAAAGAATCCTCAGACGCTCAATGACCTCACAACGCTTTGCCAGAGCTATGAAGAGCTATACAAACAACGGCTTTCTATGCGCCGAGCTTCCGCTCCGGACGTCGAGCTTTCAGCTTTGAGTGATCGCACCTTTAACGCAGCTTCTTGGTGGTGACCACAGCCTTTCGACGCTGCCGCATTCACACACCTGCGTCGTCTCTTGACGTCTCCCCCAATCCTGCGCCGTTTCGACCCAAGCGCTCCAACAGAAATACACACGGATGCCAGTGGCATCGGCCTTGGTGCCGTTCTCGCTCAGAGAAAGGCTGGCTTCGATGAGTACATCGTCGCCTTCGCCAGTCGTGCACTCACTAAACCTGAATCGAACTATTCTGTAACTGAAAAAGAGTGCCTGGCTATAATTTGGGCCATAACCAAATTCCGCTCATATCTCTATAGCCACCCATTTGACGTGATTACTGATCACCATTCGCTGTGCTGGCTGCCGTCCTTAAAAGAACAACCCGGTCGTCTTGCTCGATGGGCGCTTCGACTGCAGGAGTACGACATTTGAGTGCTGTACCGTTCTGGCCGAAAGCACTCGGATGCGGATGCCTTGTCTCGTTCGCCACTAACAGACGAGGTTACCTCCCCCGAAGTCCCCATTGTCCGAGTCTTCCCTTGTTGCCACGGATATCCTTCTGGAGCAGAAGAAAAACCCTTGGATTTTGTCAATGTTCAGTTTCTTGTCCACCCCATCGACAACCACTACCAATCGCGCCTCACGTCGCCAAGCACATCACTTCTCCATTCGTGACGGGCTCTTGTACCGTCGTAACTACCTCCCGGACGGCCGCAAATGGTTGCTTTTCATCCCTTGGCATCTACGTTCGGATATTTATGCAGCGTTTCACGACGATCCCCAGTGCACACATGCGATGTACTAAAGACGTACGCGTGTCTACGCCTTCGTTACTACTGGCGAGGGATGTATCGATTCATCCATCATTATGTCCGCTCCTGTCTCGTTTGCCAACGCCGCAAAGATCCCCCTCGTCATTCAACCACTCCATTGCAGCCTTTGCCTTGCCCAGCACGTGCTTTTGATCGAGTAGGTATCGACATTTATGGATTTCTGCCAACCACATCAGACGGCAACCGCTGGGTAATCGTGGCCATCGACCATCTTACGCGCTATGCGGAAACTTCCCCTTTGTCCAGTGCTTCTGCACGTGACATCGCCTGGTTTCTCCTGCGCCACATCATCCTTCGCCACGGAGCTCCCAGGGAATTACTCAGTGACAGAGGCTGCGTCTTCCTCTCTGACGTCATCGAGGCTCTCCTCAAAGAATGCCACATCATTCATCGCACCACTGCTGCATACCATCCGCAGACTAATGGCATGACCGAGCGCTTTAATCGAACTCTTGGTGACATGCTGGCCCTGTACGTTGTATCGGACCAAACTAAATGGGACCATGTTCTACCATTTCTGACCTACACTTATAATACTGCCACGCAGACTACCACGGGCTTTTCGCCCTTCTTTCTCCTGTACGGACGCGAACCTTTTTCCACAATGAACACTATCCTTCCGTACCGCCCTGACAACACAGAAGCCACTACCTTGTCTGAAGCTGCAGCACACGCAGAAGAGTGTCACAAGCTTTCCCGTATATTTATGTCCGAAGACCAGCAACGCCAGAAGCTCTACCGAGAAACTTCCCATGCTCCTGCATCCTATGCTCCTGGCTCGCTAGTGTGGCTTTGGGTTCCAGCCCCTACCCCTGGACTGTCACCGAAACTCGCGTCGAAGTACCAGGGCCCATACCGCGTGATAAACCAAATGTCTCCAGTCAACTACAATATAGACCACTTATAACGTAACCGCTTATAGTGCAGGACCGGATATAGTGCGGTCTTTTCAGTCTCCCGTTAATTTTCCCATAGCACTCCATGTATACATGTATCGCTTATAGTGCTTATAGTGCAGTTTCACCCGATAGGCGAAGCATCCATTGCGATAGCAAACTGGTGGACAGCTATGCAAAGTAAGGATAGTAGTTTTATCGGCCGTATAAACTTGTAAGCATAGGCACACTAACTAAATTAACAAGCATGGTGTCACGCACGCACAATCCAACATGAATGCATCTCACTTGATGACTGCAAAAACTCGCTGTCAAAACGCTAGAGTGAGTCAGCATGGCGGCAGCAGCGAGTGAATTGAGCTTTATGCTGGCGCTCGCATCAGTGCGATCTTAGCCGCAAAAACACAAGGAGGGTGGACTCTGCCCCCGCCGCAGATGGCTTTCAAAATACAGCCGCACAAGCTCCCACTCGCGCCGCAGAATGCACCTCCCCTCCTCCCCTCCCTCCAGAGCCTTCCATCTCGGTGGGACCGAGCAGCCTCAGTAAAGTGCGGCCTCTCCACCTACTCACCCTCCCCCTGGAGCGCGTGGCCGCAGTAGACCACGGCCCCTCCACCTCCCTATCCTCCCTCCAGAGCGCTGTGCATGACTGAAAGACTACTGTGCGCTTCCTTCCTTCCCGCTGCCTGCCCTTGTGCGCATGAGCCGCGATTGCCGGCTCACCGTTGCATGCCTTCACTCGCATGTACATCGTATGGGGTGCGGCGGCGATTTTGTATCGCCCGTGGACTTTACACAGAACCTCACTGCAACAACGACGGCGAGTGCAGCAATCCGCCTAGAATGTCCATATAATTGCTACCTTAATAAAAGAGGTTTAAATCCCCTCTAAGTCTGAGAAGATTTCAGATAAAAGGCATGCACTGTCAGTGTTTTGTTTTGTGACATTTGTTTGTGGGCTGCCATTCTCAAAATTCTGAGGAATAATTCTGTCAAAAATTTAAGACGTGGTATGAGCAACTTTAGTGATAGAATGGTGTGGCAATATAACTTGCATATAGAGCATGTTTTATAGCATGGCATATAGTATACATATACTATATGCAATGAGAGGCCTTCGTCCTGCACCGGGCAAAAATATAGGATGATGATGATGATGATATAGTATACATATACCTTCGCTGTGAGGCTCCGCATATGCTTGGAGTGTCCATATCGTTACGATGCGGAAGTCGCATGTAAAAACGTGGTTACACTATTTACAAGAGAGACAACGATACATAAACAAGATGGCTGTCGAGACCAAGTCAGTCTCTTCACATCAAATTGTCTTCTTCTGAATGGCACCATTCTTGGTTGTGCTGTAACATTACACCGCCTGGAAAGGTGTGCCGTCTTGGCTCTACCTATAAGACATGAGAACTCGTGGCAAAGTAAGGCTTCAGCCAGGACACATGCACAACGTCAGTGGGGCCACGCGAGTCCAGCGGAGCGATCTCGTAGTTCACATTGCCAAGCTGATGCAATATCGTGTAGGGCCCCGTGTAGCGCAGCATCAGCTTTTCAGACAAGCCAATGCGGCGACATGGTGTCCATAGGAGGACAACGGAGCCAGGAGGAAATCGAACGTCTCGATGTCGGCTGTCGTATTGGATCTTCTGCGCGGCTTGAGACTCAGTGAGCCGGGATCCGGCAATCTGGCGCACCGTGTGAGCCCGGGCGAAGGCTTCTTGGGCATATTCAGTGGGAGTGTTCGTCGAGGAAGGAAGCAATGGGGGGGTGTCAAAGGGCAGAGTAGGGTGGCAGCCCAGTCAAAAAAAGTAAATGGGTCCATTTGGAAAAGTACCAATTGCCACCATTTGGTTTTCAACCATTTGGAATTTTGCCACCTGTTGGAGTAGATCAATATCATCTAATTGGTAAACCAGTTGGCAAACCTATTGAAGCTAACTGGTCAACCAGCTGAAGTAGACTGTTATTCAACTGGTCAACCAGTTGAACACATATGGTCATCCAATTGAAGCTAACTGGTGCCCAACTGGTCATCGAATAAGCTACACGGTGCCGAACTGGTCAGCCAGCTGAAGTGGACTGGTATCCAACGGGATAACCAGTTACACATGCATCGTCTAATTGAAGCTGATTGGGCCCCAACTGGTGAACCAGCTGAAGTACACTAGTATCCAACTGGTTAACCAGTTGAACACATATGGTCATCCCATTGAAGCTAACTGGTGTCCAACAAGTCATCCAATTGAAGCTAAATGGTGCCCCAACTGGTGAACCAGCTGAAGTAGACTGGTATCCAACTGGTTAACCAGTTGAACAGATGTGGTCATCCAATTAAAGCTAACTGGTGCCCAACTGATCTACCAGTTGAACACACATGGTCATCCAGTTAGAGCCAATTGGTCTGCCAATTGAAGCTAAACGGTGCCCAACTGGTCAAGCAGTTGAAGTAAACTGGTGTCCAACATTTTAACCATTTGAACAAACATGGTCATCCAATCGAAGCTAATTGGTGCCCAACATGTAACATGTGCCTAAGTGCACATGCATGAAATAAAAACCATACAATGGAGGTACTCGTTGCTTAGAATAATTTATTACATTTAAGAATATTGTGATGGGGCACCAAGTAGACAGAAAGTATGGCATTGTTTATTGAGTCTATTTGCAGATGGAATAGAAGCGATCACGATGGCAGGATACTAGCAATTGCACGCAACGTCCCGGCAACATTCTTCTTCGACTTCTTGAAGGAAATGGCTCGTAACATCTAACATCCCAGCTGGAAGAGCACAGTCTTGGCACAGGCTAATTACACAAGGAGATGGTGGAAAAGTAGCATTTTCATAACAGCTTGCAGCAACTTTTGTAACAACTGCCTCTTTTTGTTGCATGTGGCATACGTATCACACCCTTGCTACTAGCTTGCATGACTGCCATCAATGGCATACATTTCTCGTACATTGATCAGGAGATGAGTCCTTTTCCAGTAAACTCACTTAGTTTTGCACTAAAAAATTACATTTCTTCTAAACTTTGAATTGTCAGTTTTCGCACTTAACATTTCATTTACTAGAATCGGTAAGCTCATGTTTATGTGAGGGAGCATTGATATGTCTACACAAAATATCCAAGAAAAAATGACAAAAAACACAAGTATCAAAGTTTGCTTGTAGCATTGGGCCTATTTTCATCTGGGCATTTGTTCTGCAGGATACAGAAGTTGAAGCTTCTGGGAGCTTAACTGTAAGTTACACATAAACCTGTAAAGCTGGCTGCATTTTAGACTGTACCATATTTAAACTGATTATTAGCTCGCAATGCCGCAACCAGCTGTCCAAATTTTTTGAGATAGCATGCACCCTATATTAAATTTTTTTAAATCAAGCAAAAATCCATGAAATCCAAACAGTGTAAGACTGCAGCTCTTGAAGTACCCTAGCAAGGATTTTAAATTAAGAATGCGCATGGTTAGCTCAATTGGCTGGAAGGTTATGAAGTCAAGAACTAATTAGACGGTTCCATGGGTCTGGAATTCTAACCTGAGGTAAAGGCAGTTTTAATAGGCTGCCATGTTAGTAAGAAACATTCCCTAGCAAAAATTGTAATACAGAAGCTAGTAGCCTATGACGTTGTTGACACTAATGCATTCTATGAAGCATTCCAAGCAGGGGGGGGGAGGTGTGCCATTGTTAGGGGAGATAGCGCATGCTCCTCAATTTACACACGCATGTGCGCCGTCTCCAGTCACAGTACAAGCACTGAGATGCCTAATAAGTTTACTGGCAGGCCTTCAGAGTTTAAGTACACCCCCACTCTTTTGTTGGCTTTGAATGTCCCCTTGATTTCTAAGTATGTTTTTTTTTTCTTTATTTCTTTTTTTTTTACCGCCTTCCTTTTCGCTAGCTTTCCTAAAATACAGATGGTCTTTCTCCACTTCTTTATGCATGGTGCGTGCACACACACGTATAATTTAAGAAATGTGTACTAGGCCCCGTTAACGGTCTCATATATGAGACGCACATGGCGGGCGAAACAAGGGCTCCAATTGATACAGCAGCGTCAGAAACAGCTTTGAATGGCTGCCATTATGCTTATTAGGCATCTAGGTGCTCGAACTGTGACCGGAGAAGGTGTGTGCGTGCCTGTATAATTAAGAAACGGCCTACTATGTCTCGTGACAGTGGCCCCTTTCCATTATTCGTATGTTTCATGGAACTAAATTGCGTATGCTTCACCGCATAGCACACAATTGTGGCGAAGCTGATCAGTCAAGTTCGAGTTATCCGGTGAAGGCCAATTTTGAGATCGAAATAACGGAAGTTTAGGCACATGGAATGTATGGTTGCCGGTCAGGATCGAATGAATAAAAAGAAAAATCGAATTAACCGGTGTCAAATTAATGGATGTTTAATTAGGTTTCTGGAAAACGCAATCTTTCAGCATCAACGCCAGTAGACCACCAAACTGCGTTTGTGTGGTACGTTTTCCAGCCACTAGATCCCATGTGGAGAAGAAAAGGCATGACGCAAGCGCAATAGAAAGCAGTAGGTGCCCGCCCATGTCATGTGAAAATGCCGGCATGCACTCAGTTTTCTCTTCCTGTACCAGCCAATCTCCTTGTGGATCGTCGCATTCACAGTTATCGCCTGCCGCTGTGCAAGCGATAACTGTGAATTGGCTGCCACTGTGCAACACATTTCCTTGCCCATATTCTTTTTTACAAAAAGGTAGGATGCACATTAGATTTAAGCATTGTTTAGGAGCTTTAATGCTATCTCCACATTAGTTTTCTACTTAGGACACATTGTAAGTGGGTGCCCGTTTGATTTGAGGGTGCGTTAGAATAAATACTGCCAAATGAATTAGCAGTGTGTTTTGAAGTTTTTTTCTGCATCTTGTTTAATTTGACCCGTCAGATAATTCAATCAATTTTGGCAGTCTGGTCAGGGTCGAATTAAGTAGACTGTATTCACAAACATGAAATGGACACTATTTATTGGCATGCACAAGTAACACATCAAAAGAACCTCTTTATTTAGCTTTTGCTACTCTAATTCGTGGCATGGTTGTGCACTTAAACATAGCTGCACATCTGCACTGATGTTCAGCCAATTGCAATACTTGCTTTTCAAGTAAGCAAGTCTTGAAAATGCATGTTCACATGCATAGGCTATTTAAAACTAAAGCAACAATCTTGCAACCTTTTCGCAGAGCCGGGGAAACATTTAAACTGTTCCCAATGAAAATGTTTCGATGTCCACGGTGGGAGACTCTGCCTTCATTACAGCATTGTCTAGAAGCTCCACCAGCTCATCTTCAGCATCAACACTTTCATTAGTGAAGCAAGTTGCAGCTGTCTAGAAAGGGCCCACGAGCCATGTGTCTCTGGGAAGTAATTTGTAAGGTGGCACCTGCGTGTCCTCAAATGTGTCATTACTGTCTCTTTGTCATCGCTGTCGTTTCGAGCTCTTTGCACAAAACCATGACTAAGTTCTCCTTGAAATGCACAAACACGATGAGCTGTGGGCTGCCAGACACGTCGCAGCTCTCATCCACAGCGAGAGAAAATTCCACAACAGATTTCAGTTTTTTCAATTATCTGGCTGTGCACATCAGACGCTGTTTCTCTCATTCTTCATGCAACCGTGAACAAGAGAGGAAGAAAACCGAGGGCCTGATTTTTTATTAGTCATATCATAAGAAGCCAACAAATATCTTAAGACATCAAGGACAGCATAGGCGAAACTACATGTGCTTATTAATTGAATTAAATGATAAATTCATGGAAATGAAAGTTGATGAAAAAACAACTGGCCGTAGGTGGGGCATGAGCCCACATCTTCGCATTACGCGTGCGATGCTCTTACCAATTGAGCTACCGGGGCGCCGTTTTCCCATCCATTTTCTAGGGATACAACCGTGACACGACTGTGACGACTATTGCTCGTGGCTGAATACAGTAGAACCCCGCTGTTACGTTCCCGGGTGCTGCATTTTCCCTGCTGTTACGTCGTTTTCGTCCGGTCCCGGCACAGCTCCCATAGAACCCAATGCATTGGCAACCCCGTTGTTGCGTCACAACTCTGGGACCGTTCCCACATTATACGTTGCGAACTGCCACCCCACGCTGGCCCCAGCGACCATTTTGACTTTTCATGTCGCTTGGCTTGGTGGCTTGACGATGGCATTGGCCACCCAAAGTGCCGGGGGCGACACCTATGACATATTTTCGGTTTCCGCCAGCAAAAGCATGGCCTTTGAGATTCGTATTTGCTATCTAAAGATGGTGTCAATGATGCGTTGGGGCCCTAAAATTGGTTATGGCGCATAGATGCGCATAGATGGCGCATAGATGTTCCGTATACAGTCCAAGGGCGATAACGCCATCGCCGTATGCTGTATGTGCGAGTGAAAGCGTGTGAGGGGAACCGACAACCGCAGCCAAATCTCGCGCGCGCAAGAAAGAAAAGCGGGGAGGAAGCGGAGGGATATTGTACAAAGAGGAAGTGCGCCTTCCGTCGTGCTCGAGGCACCGGCGAGGAAGGGATAGTGGGTGGCGTTGTACTCTGGCATCAACCGCGTACCTTCGCGGCGGCGCGCGGTCGCGCAGGCCATATATTGAAAACGATCTGCGTTGGGGGCAGAGTCTAGGCAGTGTAGGTGCGTCGGCGGCTCGTAGCTTTGTGCGTGTTGTGTGTTCTCGGCGCTCAGTTTGCGTTGAAGCAATAGAAAACAGCACGAAGGTCAATTCGTTTGCTGCTGCAGCGGCGCTTCCTCATGCCAGCGTTTGATAGCGCGTGTGTGCGCTCATCGAGTGTGATGTGTTCATGTTTGTCTGTGGGCGCTGACACCATGCTTGTTAATGTAGTTATTAAGCGAATGTTTACAAGTTTATACGGACGATGAAACTACTATCCTTACTTTGTATGGCTCTCAGCTAACTTGCTATCGCAATCGTTGCTTCGACTTTTGGGCGAAACTACGAATTTTTTAAACACGTAAGAATTAAAATAATATTGTATAATAACTACTCTCATTTCTCAATTTTTTCTGTTTCCCGGCTCTTACGTTTTTTTGTTTTTTTTTTACGTTCCCGTGAAAAACGTATCAGCGGGGTTCTACTGTATCAGCATTTGTGCCTCTCTGCGTTGCAACAATGACATTTGTGTCTGCAAAGTACATTCGAAACTTGTTAAAGTCACATCGTCCGCGAAAATACCTTCGTTATATCTGATATTTCTTATAAGCATAAGCATACATGCAAATAAAGAAAATTGCAATTAGATTTATGAGAAAGAAATGCAAGAGGGGTTCCTCCAACAGGCCAGCGAATTTTGATGACCTGTCAACATCTTGCCATGACAATACGAGGCTTGGGAACAACAATAAATAAATATCTGGGCTCTGCACCGCCACAAATATGCACCCGTGTGTTAACGTGCACGCTTCCAGTAAAAGTTTTGGATAAGGAGGGAACTGCACGTGGATCCCTGGTTAGTTGCTATGCCCGTCAGTCTAGCTCGTGCATCTGATCTCATGCTTGGTTGCCAAGTGTGATCTCATGCTTGATTGGACAAGTGTAAACATAAAAATGCACACACCGCCGGCAGACTATTTGGAAGGCGTGCACAGTGCACATAGATCTGTACTCCACTACTACGGCCGTCAATCTAGCCCATGTCTCTGTTTTCGCGCTAGATGGGCGATAAGAGATACAAATATAAAAGCACACATGTGACCGACAGACACGGAGGATACCGCACACGGATACAGGGTGTCTGATATCTGGATGTCCTCCTCTTCATTTTTCGTGGACGCAACTCCAAATCTTTCTTCTGCCCTTTTATGTAGAAGCAAGGGAACTTTCCTGGCGTCCTTGAGTCTTCTCACTGACCCTTCACTCAGATAATGTCGGTAGGATGTGCCATGTCAAAGGCTACAGGTCTGTGCGTCTGGCTCTGGCAATTTTGCTCAGAGGCAGCAATAGCAAGGTTTAGTGTTATGCTTCAACTCCTTGAACGGTGTTGTAATTACAGTAAACCCTCGTAAATTTCGCCCTTGTTAATTTGGAAAATTAGATAATTCAGACTCGTGCTCTAGACCCAGCAGGTATGTGCATTATTTAATACACTCAAACTGTTGTTAATTCGGACATATTTGGCCACACATTGGTCAAATTGGACAACTCTCGGACTGGGCGAGTGTGGAGGGCTGCAAATTTCCAATGCAAAAGAGCAAAAACAGCGCTAGTGTGCAACTGAAATGAAGCGGCGGAGTCCGTATATTCATAGTCATCAGCAGAAATCATACATGAATGACAGCAACGCTGGAACGCTTCGTTCCTTTAAAGATTTTATTGTTGCATTTACCGCCTTACATAACACCACGTTGGCCGCATGCCTTCATAACTGCATAGTCGTCATCCATTATCGCGTCGACAGCCACCATGGTTTTGTCCACACTGGTAGCGGCAAACAATAGTTTCATTCTGAATCGGCGCGCGTGTCGGCAGCTTACTTTCAGAAATGTTTGGTCACTGTCCATGATCAGGTCAATAGCAGCAGTGGTTTCGTCTGCAGTGGTTTGCGGCAAACTGTTGTTTCATTTTGACTCGCTGCAAAGCTGTCGAAGATGAAGAGCACCTGCTACATCAGGATGGACGGACGATCTGTTGGCGACCACCTTGCTGGCGAAAAAATGACCAGGATGAGCGCACGGTAGTGAAAATAAGTGTGTTGACGTAGTAAGCATTTGTTTATTGTTTTCTTGATATCCTCGATAATTGGACATTCGGTTAATTTGGGCATTCTCGTGAAATCTGCATTGACAACGTTTTACTGTACAGGCAGGTGAGACATGTTGGCGCAAGGCAGCTGCTGGCCGGAAGTAGCAGCACCATGGCAGCTATCAGGCGTTGATGTGATGACGTTAGTGTGACGTTTACTGCTCAAACCAGAGCATAAAGCACGAATGCTAGTGAGTGTTCATGCCAGCAGTGCAAGGCAGGCCTGGCTCCACCACTGAGCCAATTAAATGGAACGTTGACGGTGCATTCACTTTACTTTGTTATTTTTGCAGCCAAACGCTTTCCGAATGTCTAAAGACCTCCGCACACGAGCTGCGCATGTGTCCTCAGTGAGACAGCACGACAACAGTGATGGTGGCCGGCACCGGTTTCGCGTCTTGAGCATCTGTGTAATTGCTATTGTAGTAAAAAAGAAATAGTTCTGCAGGCTGGCCTGGAACTGGGTCGCTTTATTGACACTTACTGGCTGGTATGCAATATAACGGGAACGAGAAAGTATTGAATCCTATGGGAAAAAAACAGGCATCGTTGCAAACCAGTCTATTGACTAGTTGAGCACGGATTGGAGCAAAACAAAGGGACTGTTCTGAACCAGTCTGCATAGTGGTTCTGATCATTTCACAGGAAATTATATTTTGCTGGGCTTCTTGAGGTTCCAGCTGCTGAAATTGCTCTTCTAATTGAATATTCCATTGGCACTTGCAAAAATGAATATATCAAAAGGTTTATGCTACCGAGCATACTAATTTTATTAAAGCAAAGTTCAAGAAGAATGTTCTAGAAATAACCTGCGAACTTTGTTTCCGAGTTTGAAATGTTCAATACATATTTATTCAGGCTTTAAAATTGAGTGGGACATTGGTTTGCTTAAAAGCATCGACGTGTGATGCTCAAGTGGTTATTTAGATGTTTGCACTGCCTGAAGGAGATTTTAGAAACGTATTAAGTGTTGTATGCAGCATAAAAAGAAATTCTGTTTTGCATTTGTTCTCGAGACATTTGTGATTTTACAACTATTTAGGTGGCTTGCTGTCCAATTACTTGTCATTAGCAGTTCATAAGGTGTCCATGTATTCTACACGCTACGTCATCATACAAAAATATTTACAAGCATTGGCATAACTGTGGCATAAACATTGTTTGGATAACCGTGTAATACAGAATTAGACTTGAACTGTGTTTTATTTACCTCATTTCACCTAAACAGAATTGAGCTTTTTTTCTGAAGGTGATGTTATACCCTGTTGCAGGATCTGACTACCTCTGAAGAGGAGGGTGAAGTGGATGACGAATACACTGCACGCCAAGGGTAAGGCGCCATTGCATTTTGAGTAAACCACTTGGTCTGCACTCAGCATTGGCTCCAAGTGAGTGATCATAGTGTCAGATAATTTTGGAGCGAATAATTTGACTAGTTGGGGGATTTGCATAAAACCTTAACACAACATCCACAAGTTAAGAAACCAAAAAAAAAATGGGCGGAGTGTGGTTCTCTTTCGTGTAAAGATAAAATAGTTTCATCTTAAGAAACTTTTCAAATCTTGTCATGAAGAAACGCTAGTTGTTAAACATTTTTTTCAACACCAGCAGTACAGTGTGGAGATGGGTTTGCACAAGGCTTACCCTACAAGCGACGGTCAGGAAAGGGCACGACGCTCCTCCACTCCGCAACGCACAAAGGCGCTACGGCAGGGTTCGTCGACTCTCCGACACGGCGCAGAGAAGGCTCCGGAGTCAGATCGCCAACAAACACGGGTTTATTCACCCAAGGTACAGCTCAGTGCTACAGTCACGGCGCTTACGGGCCAAGGCTCGCCGCAAGACCGATCGAGTACGCGCGCCCGCTGCGCTAGGGCTAACCGGGTAGCAGTCCGCCAAGTGCGATAACGAGGAGTTGCGAGAACAAAGGTCTCATGTAACCACCTCGTTGCGAGCCTGTGAGCCTCTCCCGCGGCGAGGAAGCGCTCAGCGGACGAGAGCTCGGGTGGAGAGGGTGCCCGGGGGCCGCCGCGTGGGAGGCCAATCAGGGCGCGTCCAGGTGACGTGTTCTCGCGGGGCAAGTCCAATCCCGGGGGGGAGAAGCACGGTTTGTGCGGGAAAGTAGGTCCGGCGCGCTCACCATGTCCGCCATGTTGCCGTTACGGCGGCAGTTCCCGGGGATCGAGCTAAGCGCCACGCGCGAACTGGCGGACGAGGCACGGGAAGGCCCCTCGATCCCCACAACAGAAAATGTGTCTACAGTGTGTTGTGGTTCGGTTTACTTCATGATGATTGCGCCCGAGTGGTGGTGATGTGCTGATGGCATGGCTTTTTTTTTTTTTTTTTGTTTACTTGGATGCAAGTATATTATAGTGCGTTTGAAAATCTGGAGTCCAAAGTTTCTATCCTAGGTGTCCTATGAGATACACATCGGAGATCATATTCAGCATCAGGTCATGAAACAAAACAAAAGCTAAGGTTAGGTTTGTTGTGGATCAAATATTGAGCCTCTGTTGCCTGTGGTAGAGTTCTCAATTGATGTATATTCAGAATCCGTAATGGTTGCCAATACAGTAGAACCTCGTTGACACAATCTCGGTTTGCGCACTTTCCTGGCACCAGTGTTGAAAACATTGAGAAAGAGAACACAAAAAATGACTAAATACAGCAATGCCTATTTTTTATTTTTTTTACTGGTTCATACATTCCCTGAAAATACGATATTTCAGCACCCACGTTCAGTACACCACCAAACTCTGATCATATGATAAATTATTTGGCTGCTAGATCCCATGTGAACAAGAAAAGGCACGAGGCACGCGTAATTAAGAGTAGTAGGCTCCCGCCATGGCAGCTTCCCCACAGTACTTGCCCGCCCGTGTCACGTGAAAATGCTGGCATGCACTCAGTTTCCTTTTCCGGTAGCAGCGAATCGCTTCAGCTCCACTAGCTCAGCGTGCTTTGGCGTTTTGTGCCGCAAAGATTCTTGCCAAGCAGGCACGTCAAAACATTCTGCCAAAATGACTCATCTGAAGAAGCCGCTGAATTCAAGGAGCGTAAACGTAAGGCTTGCCGAAGCTTCAAAAATGACAACACGCGTTTTGGGTCACTTCAACCCCAGTAGCTCGGTGTGCATCGGCGTCTCATGGTGTGACGATTCAGAAAACTTCGCGCTACATGTACGTCAACCACATTTGAGTCCGCCATATTTTCTAGTGACTTTGGATCGTACGTTGTTCTGGTTAGTACGTTTTCTCTCATGTTTAAAAAACAAAAACATGAATGAGGCTCTACTGTATTGTGCAGTACTCGGAAGTAAAAGGTATGAATTGCAATAATTCCTTTTTTTGTCAAATAAATAGTCAATCAATGAATCTATCAATCAAATTTATTCATCTCAAGAAGAGAAAGGGGTAACGGGAAAAAGCTACATATACTGCAGCATGACTAAGCCCAGCCCCCTAAGGTACAATTCGGCAATGAGCAGCAGTATCACATGTACGAGGTGGCTTGCAATGAATGTAAGCACCCAAAGCAACCACGGATATCCGTCGGACGTTCTATGGATGTTCGTTTTTGATATAACGGATGCGATGGATGTCCACAAATCTCCAGCAGACGTCCATTGGATAGATGTCCGAAAAAACAAATTAGTGCATCCATGAGACATCTGAAATGGAGTCCTGTGGCAGACATATTTCGGATGGTACATGTGTCTTGTATATGTATATATGTCTGTCTCTCTCTCTCTCTCTCTCTCTCTCTCTGTGTGTGTGTGTGTGTGTGTGTGTGTGTGTGTGTGCACGCACACACTTTGAAGCAGCGATAGCTGAATGCATTCAAGCACACAACCAATGTTATATATATATCACAACCGGTCGGGTGCTTCAATGCATTTCACTGTCGCCGCACTGCTGTAAATACATATAAAAAACGGGCCCACACCATCTTCAAAATACAATACATCTTTTATTCCCACCTTATGTACAAAGTCCACAAAGCACACATGAATACTTTTCATAGCAACAAATATACATGCTGATAAAAAAGAAAATTTGCAGTTCCAAATATCATGACTAAAGTTAGAACAGTGTGAAGACAAAAAACAATAGAAACTTCTCTCAGCATGTTAAACAGTCTAACAAATATGGGAAAGACAATACAACTAAATGAGGTGTTGTGTGATTATCATAATTATTTTCATTTTTCGTACTGTCAAACCCTATGACGATTCATTATAGGCACAAGCTTTAGGATAATAAAGAAAATAATAACAAAGAAAAAATCTCACAAGCAAGAATATATGTGTGGCGGAAACCACAAAAAAGGCAGCAAAATGCATAGTGGTAGGCAAGCATCAAGGTTTATGTGACGATCATGTGACGTCGCCCCGGGCATATTCTTCGTGGCCCATTAGGCTCAGTGGCTCACCAAGCTCGGTGGACAACATTGGTTCACCGCACCGAATAAGCACCGACGAGCACAGGTGCTCGGGGTCAGTCATCGTTCACCACCAGCACGCTGCGGGTCGTCTCTCGGCCGGAGGGTGCCTCGACCCCCCCTCGTTCACGAGTCCGGGGCGGATCATGACAGTTTACTTAATACAGGAAGGTATGAGACTGGGCTAGACAAAGGAAGGCAAAAAAACAAAGGTGAAACAAAAAGAAGCACTGTCTTCATCCCACCTTTTTTGCCATGCTTTGTCTTGTTTTGGGCTGTTTAAACAAGATTACTTAATACAGAGAGAGTAAACTTTATTACAATATCGTGGAGACCAGTTGTGAATACGGACCTAGACAACAGTCTAAACAGAATAATGTCAAATATCATTCAAACACAATTATGTACAGCCTCCCGCATTTTTAACTATAGCGCGCGAGTGTCCATCACGCATCATTTTAGCGCCGGCGACAATCAGCGAGACCGGCGGAGGTACTCTCAGGCGCACTAAGCACTCTCCTGTGCAAGAGTCGTCTAATGCGATGTTCCCTTCAGGAGGATGCACGACCATATTACAGTTAAACCTGCTTATAACGAACCTCCATATAACGAGTTCCTGGATATAACGGAAGTTTTGTTATTCCCTGCCGTTACTCCATAGAAGCACATGTATTTGAGACCTCTACGTAACGAAGTGGCAGCGGGAGACCCCCTCGAAATAACTAATTTTCCCCGCCGAAAACCTAGAGATTTCACCCCAAATTTTGTAATTTTTGCGCGAGCAGCAACCGGAAGCACCTTCTCCGCCGCAACGGAATGCAAAGTGGCAGCGGCGCGCTTGGCGTGCTCAAATTCACGGCGACTGTGAGGCGAGAGCGAGCACACGTGTGCGTTTGTACGAGCGTGCGCGAGGCGGGCCTGCATCCCTCGACCCGGCGATCTTGCCCTCGCGGGCGTGACCTTTCCCCCTTCCTTCCTTCAAACCTGATCCCGCCACTTGCTGCAGCTGGCCTAGCCCGCCAAGCCGGCACTCTCCTTTTCCAGTTGATGTTGCCGAAGGAAAAAAAAAGAATAATGTTTTTGTTTTTTTTCAACACGCTGGCAGCGCCACTCTTTGGTTACTGCGCAAGTCTCTGCGCTTCACTTCACTAACCTAACACTAGGTGACACTATACGACGCTACGGCGCCATCGTGTCGCTCGCTCTTCGTTTCCGACACCTCGCGCTAGTGCAAAACGACGCGTCCACGCATCCAGTACCTGGTGTGAAATTTCAAGGATGAGTGCTTCGACGAAGAAACGCAAGAAACGCAAGGAAAACGGGTGCGCGTTACAATCAAGGGTGCGTTAAAATCAAGTAAATACGCTAAGCGTTTCTTTTTCGAATTTTCGTGCCGAACCTAGACATAACGAAATCCTCTTTATAACGAAGTTATTCGGGAATTTGTCAATTTCGTTATATCCAGGTTTAACTGTATAGTGTTCTCGCGTGGTATAGAAAAATGCAGGAAGCTGTGCAACATGTCAGAAATAGAACGCATTTTCAAAGATAAAAAAACTAAACAAAATGTGACGCAGCGGCAAACTCGTTGAGATGTAAAGTTTTAACACAGAGAGCACTGCCATTTCTGCTAATTCAAGAAAGTTATCTGTTTAACGATAATTGCAATTAAAATTTATTACTATGCATACAAGGAGCATTTTTTCACTCAGAAGCTTTGTGGGGAAAAAATAGTGTATGACACTTGAACCTGCGAACTTTTACAGCTTTGGCTACAAGAACGATATATAGAGACAGCCATTACACATATTCATAAATATATGTGGAAATTTTCACCACTGTATCGAGCATTACAGTGGTGGCCACAAGAAGATTCGTATATTGATTACAAGGGAATGTATTTATAGCCGTGCTTGCGCACAGCAATGCTCTCTTGGTTCGCACAGTATTGCTGTCTTGGTTGGCCGTTGCATCCTCCTTTCTTTGAAGAATGAAAACACAGAAAGCACTCAACATCGATGCGTAGCAGTCGACACTCCTAGGCTGTTTCAGTCTGCTGGAATCCGTGTGTGTAGGCCAGGGGATCTGGGGGTCTTCGCGGTCTGGTAGATCGTCGCAGTGAATCTGGAATGTTTTGCGGGCCTGCTGTGCCGGCTGGTGGTCGGTCCTGTGTGGCCTGCGGAGGTTCTGGCTTGGAGATGAATTGGGGGCGTCGTCGCAGTCGTCCACCTGGTAATGGATGGTTCGATAGAACGCTTTTGGTGTTTTGCGAAGGTGCTGTCTATTTCGATGGAAAACCCGGCCATCATCAGTCAGAACGGTGTACGACCTTGGGGCCACGAGATCTTGGACTTGTGCCTTGATTTCCCATCTACCATTTCCGAGGATGCGGACGACGTCTTCTTTCTGTAGTGGAGCTAGTGGTTTTTCTGCAGTCCTTGCTTGAACATCTTTTTGGACGGGACCTGAGGATGATGCTGAAAAATTTGGAAGTAGCGTTCTAAGACTTCGTCCCATTAGCAGTTCCGATGGTAATTGGCCATCCTCGAGAGGACACACTCTGTAGTTGAGAAGGCCCAAATAGTTGCTCTCAGTCTTGCCCAGAAGCCGCTTGGCCACCTGTACAACCTGCTCGGCGAATCCATTGGACCTGGGAAAACAGGGCCTTGAAATCGTATGCACAAAGTCATAACGAGCAGCAAAACCTTTAAACTCTTTCGACGCAAACTGCGGGCCGCCATCACTGCAAACTTCTAGTGGTAATCCATGCCTTGTAAAGATCTGACGAAGTTTATGAATGACAGTTGTTGCATAGGTCTCCTTCAGGTGCTCGACTTCTGGAAAATTAGAGTAGGCATCATAGACAGCCAAAAAATGCTTTCCAGCGTGTTGAAAAAGATCTGTACCAACTCTGGCCCATGGCATGTCTGGAACGGTGCGCTAGCACAGGGGCTCGTCAGGTTGTCGATAAGCAAACTTCTTGCAAACGTCACACCTGTCGATGAAATGGGCAATATCTGTTGACATTCCTGGCCAATACATCAACTTGTGAGCCCTCGATTTGCATTTTCCTAAGCTGAGATGCCCTTGGTGCACTCGTCGCAGCATCTCTGTTTGCATGCTTTCAGGTACGACTACTTTGGTTCCCTTGAAGAGTACTCTGTTGACTACAGAAAGTTCTTGTGCAAAGGACTTTAGCTCACCTTCTAGGGGTATTGACGACATCTGGCTGTAGATGACGTCTTGTGCCGTTGCATCACTGGCAGTTGCTGCCTGCAGACGGGATAGGGTGGCTGGTCTGACAACGGCAGTCAGGGCACCCACGGCATGAACTTCAACGTCCGTTGTGCCTTTTGTTGTGGTAGCAATTATATAGACACTCCAAGCGGATTTCTGCCGTCGCCATGAGGTTCCGTATGAAGTTCAACGGCAATGAAATCGTCGCCGCGCGCCCTATGCTTTATGTGCGAGTGGAAGCGCGTGAGGGACGCGCGCTTTCGCGGGGAGCGAACGCATGGCGGAGAGCAAACACGACTTCTTTCATCGTGCGAAAGGCCGTGGGGGGACGGGAGGCAACATTAAGCTGCGGCACCAAATGCGCATTTATATAAAAACGTTGCGAGGTGAGAAGGTGGGGAAGACTTCTGCTCGACGAGTGTCGCGTTCTGATCTCGTTGTAAACCTCCGAGCCGCCGCCAGAGGCACTGGCAGCAGTCACCAACGCTGCTGCGCATGTTTGGTGCGAACGCGGGCAAAACGCTGACAGTGTCGACAGCAGTTCTGCGCGTTGCTGGTGCTGCTACATGTCCAAGTTTATACAGCTGATAAAACTCCGTATAGCTCTCTACTAATTTGCTATCGCAATTGATGTTTCGCCTTTTGGGTGAAACTGCGACATTTTTTCTGGTTGTTCCTGTGATGGGATTCGTGACAACGTGTCAGCAACAACCAATTTGCTGTTTGGAACATACTGCAATTCAAACTCATACTTCAGCAGTCGAAGAAATAGTCGTTGCAGATGCGGTGGCATGTTGCCTATTTCTTTCTTTGAAATTGTCAATAATGGGTTGTTGTCAGTTTCGATAACGACATGTCTTCCAATGACATAATCATTAAACTTTTCACAGCCAAATGTTATGCCCAGGGCCTCTTTTTTTATTTGGGCGTACCTTCGCTCTGTTTCTGTGAATGCCCGTGATGCGTAGCCTACCGGGCGCCAGTCTCATCCATGTTGTTGGAAAAGCACTGCTCCGAGTGCAAATGCTGACGCATCCGTCGACAGTTTTGTGGAAAGCTTGGGATTAAAGATAGCCAGAACGGGTGCTTCCCTCAGCATCATTTTGAGCTGCGCCCACTCACACCCGTGAACATGCGTCCACTCGAAAAATGTGTCGTTTCTAATCAGGCTTCGCACATAATCATGCTGCAGGGCTGCGGTTCTAATGAGGCCTCGTGCGCTACCGATGGTAGCACCATCGGTAGCGCACGAGGCCAATAGAATACGGTTGCGTGGGCCGAGCGGCGCGGCGCTCCCTAGCTGATGCACAAAACAACGAAAAGTAAGCTGAGGGCAGTACGAGCGACCTAGATATTAGGGAGGCACGCGCTGCAGCCGGTTCAGCGGGCGGGCGTCTTTATCTCCAGGGTCGGTATAACTCAAAACCATTCCAATCTGTTTTTATGCCCATATGGGCGAGGCCTGAGCCATTTTGACTTATTATGAAGCGCTAATGGCGGATTTGGAATAAAATGTCGCAGTTTCACCCGAAAGGCGAAGCATCGATTGCGACAGCAAATTAGTAGACAGCTGTATGAAGTAAGGATATTAGATTTATTGGCCGTATAAACTTGTAAACATTTGCTTACTAACTAAATTAGCAAACATGGTGTCAGGCGTGCTCAAGCAAACGAACACATATTACTCCTCCTGCTAACCTCTCGCGGGAGTACAGCACTATTCTCCGAAGACTTCAAACTCAATAGTGACTCCTCTTTTCCGCCACTGTATTCAAGGCCTTCCTGAGCGACCAAAATGCCCGAATTTCATGGAATATCCGTCCCTAGAGCATTGCCTATGGCATTGCCCTCACATTCAACCCAAGCTGCAGTCAGCCCTCTCCACCATTACCACTAACATCCAGCCACGGTCAAGGACGGACTGGAACACTCCACCACTCCATGCAACTAACATTTTCCTGCTGGTGCTTATCTAGCACGTTAGAGACGTGTTGGGTGAGGACTGGTAGCTGACCGACCAGAGGTTAGCGCCGTACGTTGGCATAAAAAGAAAAGCTTTTTCTCTCTCTCACTCGATGAGCGCGGACACTCGCTGTCAAAACGTTGGAGTAAGGAAGCGCAGCAGCAGCAGCGAGCGAATTGACCTTCGTGCTGCCTCTCGCTCGAACGCGAACTAAGTGGCGGCGAAAACACAGCGCACGCGAAGCTATTAGCACTCTGTCCGCATCGCACATCGCGTTGAAAATAGAGCCAGCGCGGCCATGCCATACCCAGCAGCTGCTGGAGTAGAACGCCCCCTCCCCCCACCCTCCCTCCATTCCCGCCAGTGCGTGCGACGGAAGACAGCGCGCTTCCCCCCCCTCTCCTCTCTTGTGTGCGCGAGATTGAGCAGCCATCGTCGGCTCACCCTCGCACGCTTTCTCTCGCACATACAGCATACGGCGCGCAGCAAAAGAATGATGTTATCACCCCTGTACTTTATACAGAACATTACAGCGTCGACGATGGTAGAAATGCGCTTGGAGTGTCTATATACAGTGAAATCTCGATGATACGAATCTCACGGGGTCACGAAAAATATTCGTATTAGCCGAAATTCGTATCATCGAAACACAATTAAAACTAGCTAAATTAAAGAGTCGGAGGTGAACTCACTCAGGCACGCGCACGTAAAAAGCATTTACAGTATAGATCACTTATAACGTAACTGTTTATAGTGCAGAACTGGCTACAACGCGGCCTTTTCCGACTCCCGTTTACCCTCTCATAGAACTCCATGTATACGCATACCGCTTACAGTGCAGCTGCGTGAGACGAAATACCGGTTATAATGTGGCTTCCGCTGGAAAATCTCGCCGACAAGGGCGGTAGCGAGCACGCTTCTCAACGAGGTGCGCCCACCGGCGGGAGAGGAGATCAACGAAGGCGATGCGGAGGAGGAGCATGAGACGTGGAGCATGAGTCCAAGGGCGATAAAATCGTCACCGCGCACCGTATGTGCGAGTCAAAGCGCGCCTTCACGCACGGAGAGCGAACGCACAGGGGAGAGCAAACGCGACTTCCGTCACGGCCGGGCGCGCCAGTCGAGCCCGACCCTGCTTCCGTCGCGCGAAAGGCCGGGGGGGGGGGGGGGGGGGTATGGGAGGGAGGGGGCACCAAATGCGTATCTTAGAACCGGGCGCAAGGGTAACTGGCGACGCAATCTCTCACCGAAAGGAGCAAAGCGGGAAGGCAGCGCAGGAGGGAGGGAGGGGGGGGAGGGGGGGCGGCTTCTACTCTGCCAACAAATGCGTTCTTGTACTTTGCGCCTGTGCCGGCTGTCGGGGTTGTCGCGCGCACCGTATCTTGAAAGCAATCTCCACACGGCTCTGACCTTTGTATGCGCTGTGCTTACGCCCCTCAGTTTCCGTTGAAGCGATAGACCGCACGAAGCTTCGCTCGCTGCGGCGGCCGCGCGCAAAAGCAAGAAAAGTGCCGCTGCGTCAAACTCTTCGCGCCCAGTCGCGGCCTCCGCACTGTCCGGCGCCGCATCCGCGCCTCCGCACCAAAAGAGAAAGCCCGTGACTGCGCGCTGTTCTCTTTCGCGGCCGTCGGTGGGGCGGCGTTTATTCGTATCAACTGACGCGGGTCGAAAATCGATTCGTAACAACCGTTCTCTAGCACGTTGCAAAGTAATGAGGCTCAGCTGGGACCACAGAAAAATTCGTATCCTCCGGAAATTCGTATTAGCCGTGATCGTATCATCGAGATTCCACTGTAATTGTTATCGCAATAAAAACATATTGGCATAGTTTTACGTTATACCAGCCCAGGTTCGATTGCAGCTCAGTCTGTGGTGACATAGTGACCCAGAAATTACGTTACTCCATCAATTGGGCCGCATAATTTGACAACATTTTCTACTATCATCATGACTGTCGGCGCGGAAATATATAGTTTGATCGTAGTGCCATCCTTGTGGATTGCTATTACCTCTGGGAGGCAACTCTGTTCTAGAGCTAAGTTACACATTGCAGTTAAAACAGGTGCAATTATGTCCAAGCCTAATTTAATTGGCCTAATTTACATATCATTGGCACCATGGGACTTCAAATTTTTAGGCTGTAAAACACATCTTTAACTTCATTCTCTGCTGTGGGAAAAAACATTGTGCTTCCAGAAAAGTTTGTTGTTTTGTGAATTGATAGAGTATTTGCTGGATTGGGGGGGGGGGGGGGGGTAATTTTTAGGCTCTCCAACAGCTACAAAATGATCAATTAGGACATTGGAAAAATCTGCTCTGCAGTGTTGTTCACGAGCATGTTATCACAATTATATCTACACCGGTATAAGGCTGAATCTTCAGTCACTTCCAGGACAGCACAGAATTATTCACCACATCTTCAAAATAGGCTTGATAATATTCTTCTCTCGCAGCTTTTAATTTAGCGTTTACCTTATTTCTAAATATCTTGAAAGCTTTCAATTTGTCGATATCTTTAGTTTTAAGAAACTTCCAGTGCATGAGGTTTTTTAAGTTTATCTGCCTGTGAAGATAACTATTTATCCATGTTTTTGGACATTTTTTTTGTGTTTGCTGCACACAATATCCAGAAATAGCTTTTTGTCTATAGCTTTCGACAAAGGGTTTCTCATGGGCTCAGTTTTTAATGATCTAATGCAGGCATTTGATAGCATAAATCATAATATCCTATTTGCTTAGCTCGAGGCAATTTCCAATAGAATCAGGGCAACGCTTGACTTCAGTCAACGAAGAAAACAGGCTGGCTTCAGGAAGGGATATTCTACGATGGATCATATCCAGGTCATAAATCAGGTAATAGAGAAATCAGCGGAGTGGCCGCATTTCGATGGAGGTGAAATACAAAAACGCCCGTGTGCTTGCATTGTAGTGCACGTTAAAGAACCCCAGGTGGTCAAAATTAATCCGGAGCCCTCCACTACGGCGTGCTCATAATCAGAACTGGTTTTGGCACGTAAAACCCCAGATAGAAGAAATCTGCGGAGTACAGTGTGGCTTTCATAGATTTTGAAAAAGCATTTGATTTAGTAGAGATACCAGCAGTCAGAGAGGCATTGCGTAATCAAGGAGTACAGGAGGCATACGTGAATATCTTCGCAAATATCTACAAGGATTGCACAGCAACCTTGGTTCTCCACAAGAAAAGTAGAAAGATACCTATCAAGAAAGGGGTCAGGCAAGGAGACGCAATCTCTCCAATGCTATTCACTGCATGCTTAGAAGAAGTATTCAAGCTCTTAGACTGGGAAGGCTTAGGAGTAAGGATCAACGGTGAATATCTTGGCAAGCTTTGGTTTGCAGATGACATTGTCCTGTTAAAGGGATACGGACACAAAAGTTGCCGGGTGGTTTTTTTGCATCGGAACAAAAGTTGAACTGTTGAAAATGACGAATACAACAAGCTGCTTTGAAAAAAAGAATGAGAAACATCTTTTTTTGCGATTTTTTGTTGTACCTTGCCTCCAAGCGGCCACCAGCAGAAGCTGAAATTTGACGTCATAACACCCAACTGCGTGTGCGCGGCCAAGGTCGGCCACAGCCGTCGCAGTCTTTCCGGGGGTGTCGGTCCCTTGCAGCGTTTGTTTAGCCCCTTTTGGCGATCTTCGCACATGGTCCGTCGGAAACATTATCCCCGTCGGCGCTCCACGCAGGTGGCCCATCTTACATCTGCCTTCCGCGGTCGTCGCTCGGTATTGACACGTTCGTCGCGGCGGAAGGAAATTCCCAGACATTGCTGTTATAACAGCATCGTCGGTCGTGGCACACCATCCGCACGTTTCCCAGAGATGAGAAGGTGCGTAAACTTTGGATACCTGCCTGTCAGCTATCATACCCAGCCTGGAGACCTCTAAAAAATTACTTCATTTGTGCGGACCACTTCGTCGACGATTATTATGTGACCAGCCTGGCTGTGCTGAAAAGCCTTGGCATGCCGCTCAAAGGGCAACGCCTAAAGCCTGACTCTGTGCCATCGGTCTTCTCACGAAAACGCAAGGCAGAAATGATCAACGGCGCGTTTGAAAAGAGGAGGCGAAAAGATGTCGGTACTGTTTTCGTTCACTTGCAGCCTTCTTGAGCAGTGTGAGGGCGAGGCTGGGGCGAGATGCCCGAGGCTGGGCACGAAGGCAGTAATGTCTTTAAAAATGTTGGCAAAGCCTAAATGGCAAGTCCTGGTATCGGTGCAAAGTCCTATCGGTGCAAGTCCTGGTATCGGTGCAAGTCCTAAATGGCAAGTCCTGGCAAGTCCTGGTGCAAAGCCTAAATGGCAAGACCATGGCAATGTTGGCAAGTCCTAAATGGCAGCGGGGCAGACACAGCTCTGCTTCTCCACAGGTTAAAAGCGGGAAAAACTGGGGAGAATGCCAGACAGGTGCTGCCATCTGTCGGGCGGCTGGCGAAGTGGACGTGAGAGTCTTGGAGGTACTGTTACCTCACAGCAGTTGCTCACGCCGATGGCATAAACTACTATTCAGTCATCCACCCAGTGCTGAAGTACCCTGCAGCTGCCTCGCCTGTGTGCGCTTTGGAAAAAGCAAGTTTACAGAGGAAATGACAAATAATTCTTGCACAAGCGTCTAGTGCAGAGCGAAATGTTCGCACTACGGTTTGCGAAAACCTGACCGGCACTTCCACGGCTGCCTGCTCTTTTTCGTCGCTTGACGAGGAAGGCTCGTAACCGTAAGTTTTCATATCTCTTGCCAAGTTGGAATACTCCTCGTCTTGAGATGTGTACTCATCGCTGGTAGAGGCGCGATGGCGGCGTCGGCCCGCTTCAAATGATCGCGGCCGGCTGGCTGGCTATCCGACGATGTCATGACGTCACGCCTTCCAACTCCCGCGGGTCGGGGGGCGAGGCGCGCGCTAACAAAAACGCCAGAAATAAAGCCATCGGCTCAAGAATGAGCTAAGTGACTACTTCTCTTCGGTGTAATCACACACTGAGGATTCATTTTCAGCATTTTCTTAATATTTTCATATTTTGTGTCCGTATCCCTTTAAGCAACAATGGGGACAAATTGCAACAAATGATTGAGTACCTTAACCGAGAAAGCGTAAGATGTGGGGCTGAAGATTTATATGCAGAAGACAAAGATAATGTTCAATAGCCTGGCAAGGGAACAAGAATTCAGGTTCGCCTGTCAGCCTCTAGAGTCTGTAAAGGAGTACGTTTACCTAGGTCAATTACTCACAGGGGACCCTGATCATGAGAAGGAAATTTACAGAAGAATAAAGTTGGGTTGGAGTGCATATGGCAGGCATTGCCAAATCCTGACTGGGAGCTTAGCACTGTCGTTGAAAAGAAAAATGTACATTCATTGCATTCTACCGGTGCTAACATATGGGGCAGAAACTTGGAGGTTAACAAAGAAGCTCGAGAACAAGTTAAGGACCGCACAAAAGGTGATGGAACGGAAAATGTTAGGCCTAACGTTAAAAGACGGGAACAGAGTGGTGTGGATCAGAGAACAAACGGGGATAGCCGATGTTCTAGTTGACATTAAGCGGAAAAAATGGAGCTGGGCAGGCCACGTAATGTGTAGGATGGATAACCGGTGGACCATTAGAGTTACAGAATGGATACCAAGAGAAGGGAAGCGCAGTCGAGGATGGCAGAAAACTAGGTAGGGTGATGAAGTTGGGAAGTTTGCAGGCGCAAGTTGGAATCAGCTAGCGCAAGACGGGGTACTTGGAGATCGCAGGGATAGGTCTTCGTCCTGCAGTGGGCATAAATATAAGCTGATGATGATGATGATGAATGAATGAAAACTTAGTAATACCGAACAACATGCATGGGCATTATACTAGCGCGGTATGAACAAGCTGTGCAACAATACATTCCCGCTCACTCTCGGGGCATGGCTTGTCAGCAGCTGGTGTAAGATGGGGCTCGTACTCAGCTCGTAGCATAAGATATTGAACAAAGTGACATTCTAGCCTGTACATTGCAGCTAGTGAATAGGGCAATGGTATTAACCATTACTACAAGTTGTCGGGGTTCTCCTTTTATACCATCCATGTCATTATTGTTTCACGCCAATTTTGTCCCTCTAACCAGTCATAACATTTTTACTACACAAAATCAAAATAATTATGGCTCTTGGGCTCCATTTGTGGCCCTACAATCTCCAAAGTAATGAAGCATCTCAATTGTGGTGCACAAGTAGGTCGTGCAGCACCTGTTGGCAGTATGGATTTGCTAAGCATGTGATCAATTGTTTGCATTATAAAAGTTGTGCAAGAAGGTTCTTTCACCCCATTGCAGGCAGATGCGACAGGCAGTGAGTGGCCAGTCTATCTCCACTCTCAGCTCGGAGGGCAACCTGTCAGAAGAGGAAGGCAACACAAGCGAGTGCTCCAGCTGCCAGCCTGCTGAACTTCTGTCAAGCCTCTCCAACCCGGACATTCGTGACTGTGGACCGCGCCGTCCACCACCGGGGGTTCCACTTCGTCTCAAGCGGGTATGCTCATCTCTTCTTGCATGATGTGCACTAGGTACATGCCGCTCACACTGGCATTTAGGCTCAACTGTAATGTTTAGGCTCAAAGAATGCTCCATTTTACAGAGAAAAACTGTGCTCACTATTTGCAGTCTTTCAGGCCTGCATTATTCACACTACGACTCCATTTAAGCAAATCTACCCTAGCAAAAATTCTAATACAAAAACATAGCCTATGAGGTTATCGGCACTGATACAGTCTATTAGGTCTATTAGTGTATTAGTCAAATAGATCTATTGGTGTATTGGTCTATTAGTCTAATACCGTATTTTCCTATGTATAAGTCATTATTTTCTGAATTTTTCGTAGGTGCGACTTGTATACATGTTTTTTTTGTTTTTTGTTTTTTTTTTTTGCCGTAAAACTGCTGTCAAAATCGGATTTGATGCTATGGCCACGCGAAGTGCGCTGGGTTGACCTCCTCTGGCAGTTGCTATGGGTTGTATGCGCGCTTTGGAGGTACCAGGTTCTTCTCGTGATCGAGTTGCTGAGTGCTGTGCAAAAAGGACAGAGCAGCAGTGTAAGCGGCGGCAGGTCGACCGTGAGTCGACCGACTCCGAAGTTGTTGCATCTGCAGGTCGCCTTCAAGATATGGCGCGCACTGCTGTGCAAACTACGCAGTTGCTATCAGAGTACAAGCCACCCCCTCCCTCCCTCCCACTCTGCCTTCCCACTTAAAAAAAATTTAATTATGGGGTGTTACGTGCCAAAACCACAATCTGATTATGAGGCACGCCGTAGTAGGGGACGTAGTAATTTGGACCACCTGGGGTTCTTTAAAGTGCACCTAAATCTAAGTATTTATAAAGGCAATATTTTTAGGTGGATCACAACAATGTCCCATTTACAGTAGAACACACGGAAGAAGTGCCAATTTCTCAAATTCAAGACCATTTTTTTCTTACTATTGTGTTTGTTACGTGACAAAGCTCTTTTATTCAATTATTTATGTTTAAGACTGCCAATGCCACATAATAAAATGACCAATTTTATTAATTAATTAATGCAAGTGAGAAAAGCTGAAGTTTCTATAAACTCCAGACCGACCACAAGAAGCACAAGTTGTGCTCCTTGATTTTTCAGTAGATGCAGGAAAAATAATATGAAGACCAATAGTGGGAGCACATCAAAGTGTAATCTGTCTAAATTACTCACACAATGTTTCTGTACTTGTGAAATTTAGTGCAATTTAAAATTTATTTTTCTTGTGCACCGTGTCTCACCTTTCACTGTGAAATTTTGTTGCTGCTGTGGCAGATAAAAATTTTTTCACGAGAAATATTTTGGAAATGCACTTCCCCGAGTGTACAAGTTAGCCACAACATTTTAGATATAAAATATAGAGGTTGATTTCATGGTTGGTGCATTTTGCATGAAATGTCCCTTTTGCATTGATAATAATAAATACAAAAAATATTCAATCTAGGATTGACAAATGGGTTCTCAAATCTTAGAGCTGTGGTCACTGGGCCCCTTCAATTATGCAGTCCCGGACTGTCTGCAAACCATTCGCGGCTTCCAGTCTGACTAGCCCTGACTGAAGCGCACGTCACAGTCACGTGATCCAGTTGTCAGGGACTGCCCGAGGTTTTACTCGAAAGCACCGTGACTGGAAGTCATTCTCCTGGCTGCCGTCGTCTGCTCGTAGATAGCACCTCTACTCAGCATATTCATTATTGTGGCCTCCAAGATGGTGCAGCCTCGGAGGCCATGTCGCTGACACAACCATAACGCTTGCATAGTGGAATCGCAGCCTGAGCGCATAGAACATGCTCGCAAAGTGCAGTTTACGTCATGCTCTTGCTCTTTGTGCCACTTAACTGCTGTATTCAAACTCTCTCATTGCCTGCTAAATTTAAGCAGAATTCCCATACAAACATAAGCAAAAACTCAATTGTACCACGTCGCGGTTCACGCAGAAAGTGCCCGCTGATATTCTTAATACTTGTGAGACCGTCTATGAGAGGCCCAACGCGAGTCTCAGACAGAGCGCATGTACACCATCCTGCACGTCAAAAATCAAGCGCTCAAACTTAGCAACAGCAAGGATGAACATATGTGAGCAGCAATCGACGAAGCTCCTATTGTATACCATCCCAGCTACCGGCGAGAAACAGCCACATCGCGATATGCTTCCTTGCACACCATTTTCTCACCTGAAAGGCGAAATACACATGTTTACTACACGTATAGTAATGAGCATGACAGATTCACGAAACACGTCAAGAAAAGCAAGCATGTGCACCTGATCGCTGTGCTTCTCTCTTGAAAAGCATTAAGACTAAAGCTGCAGAATTACATGGCTCATGAAAAGCTCACTAATTGCACACAAAGCACCGATCTAAGAGACGTGATAGCTTAGTGCACAATATTTGCCATCTGTAACGCGCTAAGTACGCAGAAGTGCATGGCATCTTTCTTAACATGGCGGCAGGTGCCGTGCACATTTTTTTCAGACAGCCGTCGTCAGCTAGCTGCAAGAAATCTGCTGACCGCTCCGATAGTCTGCGGGCTGTTCGACACTTAGTCGTGAAAAAGCGAACGCGCTTCTGACAACACTCGGACTAGGGGGCGAAGCTTCTGACACTGTCTGAGCAAAATCGAATGTGGCACAGCAGTCTCAAGCAGTTTGGGACTGTCAGGGATTGTTAATTGGGAAGAGACTCACTGGTTGCTCTTTTTTTTCGAAGGAGCGCTTTTGCCCAATTTCATCAAATTGTTTTGCTTTGTGAGTGGTCTTTGTATACAGATGCTATACGATTATTTGTATTTCACACTGTGATCACACGTCCCATGAAGCCTACCATAATGGTGGTCGAAACTTGGAAGACCCTGCAAAGTTTTATTTGGTCGTATTGGGCTCGTACGGCATTGCAAGGGGTAATCTAGCCAGCATTCTTGTGGCCTTAGGCACGCTGCACAGTAGACCCCACATCCACTGTAATGAAATTTTGGACAGAGCCTAGTTTCAGATAATGCAATAAAGAGCAGCCTTTGTGCAATATTTTACATTTGAAACACGAGTGCATGTGTCGCAATAAAAGGATACCAAGACTGAGACTCAATCAGGAGACTAGTTTCTTCTTTAGTCTTGGCTCGTGGGCAATACGATTGTATTGCCTGAAACAATAAAAACTTCAAACCAACACCTCTATTAGCGCTTGCCAGAACATGACGCAGACTGTGCGGCTCCATGACCTGACAGACAACATCTCAGATGAGGTGTTGGTGGCTAACCACAGTGCTTTGTAATATATTGGACCTGACTTGCTGGTATTTATGTCATGTCTGCTAACCACCCTTGTCTGCATAGATGATGTAGGCTGCTAATAAGAAAATTAGACAATTACCATCCCTGCAGATTTGACAAGATTGGTTCAATAACATATACTACTCATTTATAACTGATTTAGTCAGAGTGAAAATTTGTTGCAGTTAGCTTTTAAATGCAAAGTGGATTTTTGAGTTGGTGGCTGGATGCTTGAAGCACAAAATGAAAATTTGAGGTTTTTATAGTTCCCACTGTAAAGCCTTGGTGGGCAGGTATACAGTAGAACCTCGTTCATACGTTTTGAGGAAAGAAAGCGAGAAAAACGTACTAACCAGGAAAATACACGATTCAAAGTAACTAAAAAATTTGACAGACTGAACTGTAGTCGACATCTACATAATGCGAGGTGTTGCACGAATTGGTGCGGCACGAGACGCCAACGCGCGTTGAGCTGGTGGCTTCGGCGGCCCGAGACACATTTTGTTGTTTCCCTAATGCATAGTGTTTTAAGACGGTGACGGGAAACGGAGACGAAATCGAGCTGGCGGGCGATGCTGGATGCCGCCGAAGTGAAACGCGACGCTCGCACTGTGCTGCCTGCAGCGGGGAACGGCAGTGCGTTTGGGTTATCGCCTACTAAAAACATGCAGTAAGTACACTACCAACGGCACTATGCTCCACGCGGTGTAAAACAGATAGGTGAAGATGCTTATCACAATAGTGTTGGCGGTGATAGCTGCGAATGCGACGTGCGACGGCCTGGGAGGTGATGTGCTGGTACCGGAATAAGAAACTGAGTGTGCGCTGTCATTTTCACACGAGACGGGCGGGCGAGTATGGCGGTGAAGCTGCCGCGGCGGGCTGTTCTCTTACGCGAGTGTGCCTCAAGCATATTCTTGTTTACATGGAATATAGTGGCTGGAAAATGTATAATACGATTGCAGTTTGGCGATGTACAGAACATTGGTGCCAAAAGATCATGTTTTCCGGAAACGTATGAGCAGGCAGAAAATAAGCGCAACTGTATTGGGTATTTTTTTTTGTGTGTGTTTGATCGCGAACTTTGGCGCTGGTAAATCGTACGTAGCGGGATTGTATCAACGAGTTTCTACTGTATATGGTGCCTGCAAATTTTTGCCAGACAGCAATACGGCTGAAACTTTTTATCGCTGCCTTATGCCTTTTTGTCCAACCCGAGAAAGCCCTTTGGATTGTTTACTTCTGGAGCCTTCTGCGCTAGTAAAACTGTTGAAAAGTTTGTACGTTGTGTAGTAGCTTTGCAAACCCAACTGTAGCTTTGTTGCAATCAAGTGGCAGATATTACGCTCGCAGGCTTTACTGGCAGCAGCTCATACGAAGTGCGCATGGATTTTCAGCGTTTCACTGGCTAGCTGGCAGTGGCTTACGCCCACTTGGTTACAGAGCACACACGCTATTAAAAGCTTGTGTACTGTGCTTTCAACTGAATTTCCACTACGCAACCATATATTTTGTAGCGATTCTTACTCTCTTGTAGCACCTTCGCTTTTTGATGCAGAGAGGTATATAAGTTGTGGGGTCTCACACATGCTCTTGGGACAAAGGAACGACAACACAGTAGTGCAAACAATCAAAAGGGCATTTATTGCACCTTTCATACACTAATGCACACTAGACAAATTACTGCCAATAGAACATTCACATGGGCGCGCGACAAATCAAGGAAGTCCGACTCACCGTGACCCGATAGCGAGCGAATACGTTCGCCCCATGCAATGACACCATCGCCTAGTCGTTCACGTGTACGGTCACGCGAACGGTGGCGCGTTCGAACGATCCGTGTTCGTCCATACCGGTGCCCCGCTCCGAGCCACGCGAGACGTCTCGCGAAGCGGGCCGGCGCACGCGCGGGACGTCCGCGTCGCTCACCGATCCCAACCCAAAGAGAAAGCGCCCTCGACCTTTCTCTCCCAAGTCACCCCGCCGTTCGGCGGCGTTAGCATCGCGACACTCGCGCCATATCCCGCAATGCGCCGCAACCACCACGACCGCCGCCGAGCTTAGCCACGCGGAGAAGCCGGACTACAGGAGACATGCAGGGAAAACAACATCAGGGCACGCGTGAGAGTCGCGCATCCCCACAAAGTTTACACGCATTACATTCAACTTTGCAACACTAGAAATTCACACTGAAGACGTTATTAGGACGCGTAATGAATGACCCTTGTAAATTTTACTGCGCCAAGCAGCCATGAGGTAGGAAAGTGATCGGCGGCTGTTCCCGTAACGAGAGACTGTTCATGATTTCTTAAGGTAAGAAATTGTCGACAAGAAATTAAAAATGTTTTGACACGTATGACAAATCGGTGAGGGTGCAAGTTTTGCATTCGGTGACGCTGATTTCAAATGTCATGCTCATTTTTCACCGATGCTGAAAAAGCCAAAGTGCACCTTGTGAAGGAACAAACGTTACCGTATTGAAACCATCGCTCAAGGCAACTAACGCTTTGTTGAGGCTTTCTGAGGTGTTGTGTGGGGTCAGTGGAGTGTGAACATGATATGCAAGAATAGGCTGGTTGTAGTGGTTGTACCACTTAGTGCATGGGTTCGCAGGGGAGATAGGTGTAGGTGGTTCACAGCTAGGTGTGACTTTGAAGACCGAGTTGCTTAGTACACTATATTTGACTCAGTGTTGCCATAAGTCGCTTTTTGAGCAGGGATCCTTCTGAACTGCAACACAAGGAGTAAAGAACTTTTTTTGCTCCTGGTGTAAGCTGCACACTTTCCCCAAAGTTTTGTGTCGTCTGGATTGTCTAATTTCTTGGACATTGCGAGAAAAATTGTGTTTGAAGAACAGCGACTGTCTCCTGTTGTTGTTTATTTTTTAGTCATGGAATTTTTCAGACGAAATTTTATCATAGAAAACCTAAAAAAGTAGGGGAATCTTGAATGAAGGAATTCGCTGTGCACCCTGTAAGCGAACGCATGCAGCATTACATAATAATGCCTCGCTTTTAGGCAGCCTACAAGATTGTCTCACGATTTAGGCAAATTATTATTTGCCTATTGCACTCTATGTATGCATGCATGTTTCATTAAGTCATTGTCAAGTAGTGCACCAGGGGGGCTATTCTGTACGAGTCCACCTAGTGGACTGTCCACTTCGGCTGTCGCGATTGGCTGCTGCTTCACGAGCGCGAAGGAGACTGGCTGGCACCGTCGCGCTCCTGAAGCAGCAGCCAATGGCGACAGCCGAAGTAGACAGTCCACTAGGTGGACTCTTACAGAATACACCCCCAGGTAACTGAAAGCAGTTCTGTCATTAATACAAGCTCCTCAGCTGTCCAGTTGTAAGCGGCTTTGCATGCACAAAGTCAATAAGCCTTTCTTTTTGTAAATGTGCTCCACGCAAGCTTTATATTTCACGTTGTTTGGAAATTATAAAATATTTCGTATTCAATTCACTTTGATAATTTCACTATTCTAACACCCATAGTTTTAACACATTTCTTGCATCATTTAGAGCAGAAATATAGCTTCAGAATTCTGAATCTTTATGGGAGTTTTGTTATGTTCACCAGTTTGGACTCTATGCATATAACAACAAAAATAATTGAAGTACAGGAACGAAGTCGACTACACATGCAATGTACTTGGGAAATGCTGACCAGTTGCTGAATGGGAATTGTTGCTCCCAAAAGCAATAATAATAATAATAATGCGAGGACACCTAAGCACTTCTTATGAGTTGTGAATGCGAAAGCATTAATGTCCAATTGAACGCCGCTGAGCGGTCCTTCGAGCCATTCGAGTTTTGCTGTGGTGTATGTGATCAAGTTTTCAAGGTCCGCTGTTGTCTCACTGCATTGGATTGGCGCTTCGCTTTTCTGTGCTAAATGTTCACTACGTTCCTCGGGGCTCATCGCCGCCACTGCTCCGCTTTGCGTTTTTGAGTCAACAGATGCTTGTGTTCGAGCCACACCTTTCTGCATATAGAAGACGTTCTGTGTCGTGTCGCCGTATCTGGTCCGCCAAGGCACGCTGGTGACGTGGTGTCACGGCGATGCCTTCTCCCCTCACAAAACATCTGGCGCGTGGCAGCAGGTGTTCCGATTTGGCCGCTCTGCTCCATCGAGGCGTGCTCGTGACGTGGCGTCGCAGCCAATGGGAATTTAGGTGCCGTTTCGCTGCTGCAGACTATGCCGGCTTTTTCACTCAATGGGCCTTTTGATGCGAAAGCCCCTTGCATCAACTCATTTCTCTCTCTGCGCATATTAGTCAATTTCGCAGCCCAAGTAGAATCGCAATCACAAGTGTCATAAAGAGAGACTTCAAAACAAAATGTCTCGTCATTTTAGTGCTCCTAATCTGCACTTATTTGCAGCATTTCATTGAGAAATGTTGTATGTTTCTGGCTATACAGTTTTTTAGAAACATTGCTGCAGTTTGATTGCAAATTACTTGGCAACTGCTCCTATATTATCCACTTTCGCAGTTAAGATATTGCTGTATTTTATTTTAGCTGAAAGCCATGCTTGCTCAAAGTGTGCGAGATGTATCGAGACGAAAAGAAGCGAGACAAGAACCTCCTGGCCCCAGAAGTGATTAACTTAGGGAGAGAACTCCAGAGGATAAAAGAGCGGTATCAGTCACCATGCCATGCAGGCTCTGATGTGGCCCTCTCTTCCATTTTATTTTTCAGCAACTCTGCCCCATTTTCCTTGGAGCCCTTTAGTCATACTAAGACTCAACATCAACACTCAGAGTCTGATTATGAAAAATGTGAGCAGGCCTGAGCGAGAAGAGGTAATCATTCCTCCAACGCTTCCAAAAGTTCTCCAGCATTTTTCTGTCTCTAGCGTCACGTAACCACCTCCCTTGATGAATCCTTTTCTGAAATTGGTTCATCTTTCAAAGGTAAATGTTTGAAGTTTAAATCTCTGTGTTGGTAAACGTTTGAAGTTTGAAGGCTCTGAACTGGATTAGCGACCTGATAAGATTTGAGATGAGACATGGTGCACAATCTCCGATGGCACCCTTAGACTCTCTTCAAGGTGGTCATTTAATGATGTAGAACCTTGTTCCTTAGACAACTCGCAGCTTCATTGTTTTTTGAGTCACAAAGCAGCGCAGCATGGTTCAGCAACAGCTATCTCCATGTAGCTTCGCATGGTAATCTCATATTCTATGCCAAATTCTGGAGCATGCAGCGTCTTAGGCCAAGTGTGATTAGTCGCTTGACCGTGGTTATCAGAAAGTTGGTTGCAGTTCTCTTTCCATGGGAGTGCTACCTCGTAATGGCCATTCTGTACCTTGATTTGACGTTCAAATTCTCTGCAAACCGCTTCTGTCTCCTCACAAGGTCCCTTGGGTTGATCTTAAGTTCCTACGCTTTCCAAATCCCAAAACCTTCGGGCAAGTTTTTCTGCCGCTTCACAAGAGGTGCTTACCTTTGGGATGCAGGCTTTCAGAGACATGTAGTGAGGTATGGATGTTAATTGGGCTAAGTGGGTGTTTTTAGTTTGGCGTGGCATCTCTCCAGTCATAACTTTCCACAGGTGATCAGCCCCAGTGAGGAGACAGATTCCTTGTACGGAAGGCATTCCTGGTAAAAAGAATTTGTCTGCAATTAGTTGTACACTGTACTAAATAGATTTCACAAATTTATTTTCAACTGGTGCCTGCATTATGTTTTTGCAAATGTAAAGCATTCAATTGCTTCTATAAACATACCTGTCAACTTCTACAATTTTATCATAAAATGCCTGATTAGAGCTTGTGTAAGATTGTCCTTTTGACACCAGTAACTTTATGATATTTCATTGCATCTAGTTTAAGGCAGAACTGATTTGAAAAGAATATAAATACAGTTGCTGACCGAATTTCCAGAGCATGATTTTTCCGACCCGTCGATTATTGCCACCTATCCTCATCAGCGACAGCAACTTGTAGAACCAATGTGAAAAACCAGCTGAGATTTTGGCTGTCATTATGTGATGATTTCATGAATAAACTTCATAAACATTTCTGTTTGTAGCACAGATCATTCTTGCTGTGACTGTATACCCAAGCAACCAGGGATATCTGTCAGGTGTCCTATGGATATCCGTTTCTGACATAACAAACATCCATTGGACGTCCACAATTCTCCAGCCGATATCCACTGGATATAAAAAAAAAACGAAAAAATTTGTACATATATCAGACATCCGAAGCGGGATCCTGTGGCGGATGTATTTCGGACGAAATGTGTGTTGTGTATATGTGTGTGTGTGTGTGTATATAACTACTGGTCGGGTGCTTCAATGCATTCCACTGTCGCCACTCTGCTGCAAATAAACAAAAAAAATGGGCCAACACCAGCTTCAAAATACTGTAAATTTTTTACTGCCACCTTATGTTATTAAGTCCACAAAGCGCACATGAATACTGCTCATAGCTACAAATATACATGCTGATAAAAAAAAGATTGCAGATATGGATACATGATTGAAGTTAGAACAGCGCGAAGACATGAAATGCAAAAATAGGAACTCCTTTCAGCATGTTAAACAGAGCCTAACAAATGTGGGAAAGACAATATAACTAAATGAGATCTCATGTAAGTATCATACTTATTTTACTTTTTTGTACTGTCAAACCTTGTGAGGATTCATTATAGGCACATGCTTTAGAATAAAGAAAAAAAACTCACAAGGAAGAATAAACGTGTTGCGAAAACCACAAAATGCATAGTGGAAGTGTAAGCATTAAGGCTTACCTAATACTGTCTATCCCGATAAGTCTATCCCGTCTGAGAACGGGATAAACAAAGGATGGCAAAAAAAGGTGGGACGAAGACAAACACTGTCTTCGTCCCACCTTCATTGCCCTCCTTTGTCTCGTTTTGCACTGATTAAACAAGATTGCTTAATACAGACATAAACAACAGTCTACACAGAATAATATAGCATTCAAACTCAATTATGTACAACATGTCAGAAATAGAATGCATTTTCAAAGATATGAAAAACATAAAATGTGATACACCTGCAAACTCATTGGAATGGAAAGCTTTAACACAGAAAGCCCTGTCATTGCTGCTAGTTCGAGGAATTTATGTATTGTTTAACAGTAATTAAAATTTGTTATATGCATATAGGGAGCATCTTTTTCACTCAGAAGCTTTTTCACTCATGCACTCAGATGTGCACGGCACTTGAAACTGCGTACATTTAGTGCTTTGGCTACAAGAACAGTATATCGAGACAGTAATTACACATATCCATAATTAGATTCGGAAATTTCCACCACAAATTAATTTTAATAACAGTGTAGCCAGTACTTGCACTTAGCAACTGTAGAATAGTAATGTTTTTGAGGTCTTTAAACATAAAACTACATTCAATTTAATGCTGTGAGGATCATTAATACCCGCTGCGCTAGTGAGTGGCTACAGCATATTGCTGCTGAGCCCGAGGTCAGGGTTTGTGTCATGCTAGAATAATCTGCATTAACTTCTGATGTTGCCTCTGTACAACTAAAACATATTTTTTTCACATTAGGAGAATGATCTATGTCCTAACTTCCCAGACAACACAAAACATCTAGTGGATCTCCCGGAAATATTCGAATGTCTGAGCTTTTTATAGGACACACTGCGGACGTACACAGCCCCATGCCCACGATAAGTTTTAAACACAACTACAACTGCTGGACTTAACGCGAACTTAACTTTTTCGCCAGTGAGCTGGCGAAAACGTAATCGCGATGTGCGCATGATAGTATAAAGTGTGTCTACATGCTTGGTCTACATGTTTTGCATACGTGCAGGGCTTGAAAATCGTTGTTTTGGTTATAGTGCGGTACCGCTTAAAGTGCAGATATTCGCGACTCCGGCGCCTTTGTTATAAGCGGTCGATTACGTTTTCGCCAGTGAGCTGGCGAAAAGACAATCGCGATGTAGCCGGTGCTCTTCAAGCTCGACAGCTTTGCACCGAGTCAAAACGAAACAACTGTTTGCCGTAGCCGCTGCAGAAAAAACCGTGACCGCTATCGACGCAATTATGAACGGCGACTTTGCGGTGCTAAAGGAAGGCACCCGACGCACGCACCGAGTCTGGACGAATTGACTACCATTCTCTGCAACACCTGCAGTCGAAACCGCGGTCGCTATTTATGCGATTATCGATGGCGCCTACGCAGTTCTTTAGGCACACGGCCGGCGCGTGTACAGAGTAAAAACGAAACTACTGTTCGCTGCAACTGCTGTGAAGAAAACCGCGGCCACTATCGACGCGATCGTGGATGACGACTACGCAGTTACAAAAGCCCGCAGCCAACGCGGTGTTATGCGCGGCTGTAAACGCAAGAATGCAGGCTTTAAAGACACAAATAGGCTAGAAGCATTCCGGCGTTGCTGTCATTCACGTACGATTTTAACTGATAGCTGTGGAAATGCGGTCTTTGCTGCTTCGTTTCGGTTGGACGCTAGCGCCATTCTTGCTCTTCTGCGTCGCACATTTGCGGCGCTCCTGGCTCACCGAGTTCCGAAAGTTGTCCAAATTAACCAATGTGCGGCCAAATAAGTCCGAAATAATTAGAGTTTGATTGCATTGAATAATGCATACGCTGGCAGGGACCACGCACCTTGTTGAGAAGCTTGCTCGCTGCCTCCCTTGTCGGCGAGATTTTCCCGCTGAAGCCGCACTATAACCGGTATTTCGTCTCACGCGGCTGCACTGTAAGCGTTATGCGTATACATGGCTTGACGGACGGACCTAACAATTAAAGACAGGCTGGCAATGTGTGTGTCCGCCGACCACCAGGATTGGGACGCTGCATTGCCTTTTGTGACATTCGCGTATAACACGTCAAGAAATGAGACCGCTGGTAATTTGCCTTTCTTTCTATTATTTGGCCGAAATCCTACATTGCCCATGGACGCGTTGGTGCCTTCTTCCGTGCGTCCACCTACCGAGTACGCTCGAGAGGCCATTGCCCATGCTGACCGTGCACGTCAAGTTGCTCACGCTCACTTCAACGAGTCGCAGGTCCTTGAGCAATCTCAACAAAATAGCTATCACAGGACTGCCCACTTTAATTCTGGCTCCCTTGTCCTGTGGTCCTCAGCGCGCCGTGTCGGCCTTTCTGAAAAGCTGCCGTTCCAGTACACCGGCCCATATAGAGTGTGCCGCCAAGTGACCGACATCACGTACGAAATTACTCCAACGTCTTCGTCCCCATCGGCTCAACCCCGCATCGAAATCGTGCACATCGTCCGCCTGAAGCCCTATTATGTCCCAGACACTGATTAACCCTGTGTGCAGTACACCTTTTTCTCTGCCGTCGTATTTAGACTGCACCGAGTTGGTGCTTCCACTGCCGGAGGGTAATGTTATGAGCCACCTATCCTGCAGATGAAGAAGAGGTTTCATTACGTTTCCAAACGCTGGCGCATACCCACAAAGACGTTACATAGCAGACGACAAAGAGGACGACCTGTGCCCCGGCCCACCATCTTTGTTGTTGTGGTACCACTCGCTGTCACTGTGTAAATATTGTATATAAACCCTTTTTGACTTCTCCCCATAACAGTATTGTGAACAATTGTTTGTAATAGTTGGAATGTTGGTTAATTTATTTCTATAACTAAAATATCAGAAAGAGAACACATCACAATTTATCACTAGACTCAAGCACTTCCGGCACACAGCAAGTGTTGTCTGCTTGTGTTGCAACGTTTTCCGTGTTCATGTGAGCTGCACGATCAGTGTTGGTCTCAAACTTTAATTTCGCAAGCACCTTTGTTATGGTGTGGGCTGCAAATCTAGCGATCAGTGGCATGTCACATCGTGTCCCTCTGCAAGGCAACATGCGAGCGAGTGGCTGCAGTGCATCGGGCTGTTGGTATCCAATCGGCACCAACATCAACGCGTTTGCGGCTCTCACTTCATGCCGGATGAATACTACCACAATAGAGAGTTTTAGCGTGTCCGGTATTCGGGGGTAAACCAGGGTAAACGCAAGGGCAAGTGGACTGGGCTTTTTTACCGCACGAGCAAACGTGATTGGCCTGCACGGTGCAGCCACCTGGTGGCACAGAGTTTAACCAGACAAACACAGAGCTAATATGGCAGTAACCAGGCGTATTCTACTTTGCTGCTGGCATAAATTTTCAGCAGGAACGTAATCGGGAAAACGTCTTTTTAAATCTTTTAAAATGTCTTACACTTGGTTCCAGCAATAATAGCTCTGTGTTTGGCTGGTTAATTTATTCATTTATTTGTTTGTTTGTTTATTTATTTATTTATTCATTCATTCATTCATTCATTCATTCAAAATGCCACCAAAGGCCCTCATTATGAGGGTATTACATAGGGGGGGGGGGGGGGGGGGTCACAGGCGCACAGGCACTGGTCATAGATTATACATCATATTAAAAACAAGAGAATATAACAAAAGTAATAATAGAGTGAAACATAGGTAATATACAAAATAAGTCACAATTATTTCAGAGAAAACATTAGTACATATTAGGAGAACATAAGGCAATTGCAATGAAACGCAAAACAGCAACAAACATCGAAAACACTGTAAAAGTCCTAAGATAATAATAATATTAGTTGACAAGTCGTGAGCGAATTAAATCTTGAAACTTAGTCAAGTCAGGTTCCGTGGCAATGTCTGATGGTAAGGCGTTCCACTCAGTTATTGTGCACGATAAGAACGAATATGCATAATGGGATGCCTGGCAGTTAATGCGTTTGACTTTGTATGGATGGTCATGACGTGGAAAGATAACTGGTGGTGACTGAAAGAAATCATCATGAAGTGATGGATGGTGATAAAGCTTATGGAAAAGTGATAGACGAGAAATTTTACGGCGAAGTGCTAAGGTGTCCAACTCAGCTTTATTCTTTAACGAGGTGGTGCTGGTGTAACGTGAATAATCTGAAAAAATGAATCGCGCAGCACGGTTTTGCAAGGCTTCGATGTTACTGATAATATAAGTTTGTTTGGGAGCCTAAATGGCAGACGCGTATTCTAGTTTAGGGCGGATTAATGTTGTGTACGCTAGTTTTTTAACATGCATTGGGGCTTCTTTTAAGTTATGTTTAATAAGTCTGAGAGTATGGTTAGAAGAGGCAAGGGTAAGATTAATATGATTATTCCATGATAAGTTTGACTGAAAATTGATGTCAAGGTACTTGTAAGTTGTGGCGAGTTCCACAGCGTTGTTATCAAGGTAGTAGGTGGTTGGAATGCGTGGCCTATTGGTGGAAGACAAGAGTTTAGTTTTGGAAATATTTAATGGCATTAACCAATTAGAACACCATGCACTTAGTACCTCCAGGTCAGTTTGTAGTAAGTGATTATCAGTGTTACTTGTTACACATCGATAAAGTACACAATCATCTGCAAGTAGTCTGATTTTGGATAACACGCAACTGGGTAAATCATTAATATAGATTAGAAAGAGTAAAGGTCAAAGTACGCTGCCTTGTGGGACTCCAGACGTAGCATCAGCATAAGATGAGTTAGAATTGTTAACTGATGTAAACTGAATTCTAGATGAGAGAAAATCGGTGATCCATGCAATTATAGTAGGATGAATGTTAAGCTGTGAAAGTTTAAGTAACAACCTATGGTGTGGAACACGATCAATTGCCTTAGAAATATCTAAAAATATTGCATCAACTTGAAATCCAGCGTCTATCAGTGCGTGTATGTCATTAATAAATCCGGCTAGTTGGGTATCGCATGAGTAGCCCTTGCGAAAACCGTGCTGATACTTGAAAATAATGTTATGGTCTTCAAGAAAGTTGATGACTTGAGTGTGTATGATATGTTCGAGTAATTTACAAAAAGTACTGGTTAAAGAGATGGGACGATAATTGAGCGGACAAGCACAATCACCTTATTTGAACATGGGTATTATTTTAGCAATGTGCCAGTCATTAGGAATACAGCCAGTTGATAGTGACTGGGAAAATAGAGCGGTTAACATAGAACAAATACATTGCGATGTATTCCTTAAAAATTTATTATTGAAGCCTAGATGGTCAGCGCTAGATGACGTTTTAAGATTGCTTAGTAGAGCTAAAACACCAGACTCACTGATGACTATCTCGTGCATTGTGATTCCCACTAATGCCTTTAAGGTTGGCACTGAGTCAACGTTTTCATGAGTGAAAATTGTTACAAACGTATCATTAAGAAGTTGAGCACAATCTGAATCGGGGATAGGAACTCCATGAGAATCAGTAAGACTGATGTCAGCGCGAGTTACAGGATTCACAACGCGCCAAAAGCGACGAGTATTATTTTTTAGCATGGATGGTAAATCATGAGAAAAAAAGTTATGGCACGTAGATTTTAACAATGCCTTATAAGCCTTTTCGCACGCTTTGTGTTTATCATGGGCACTCGCGAGACCAGTCAGTTTTGCCTGCCTGTACAGTCTCTTGTTTCTGTTATTAAGCCGCCGAAGCTTGTTGGTAAACCAAGGAGAACTGTTTTTGCAGGAAATGGATAACATAGTAATGAACGTGTCATTGAGAGAACTGAGGTTGGCTTTAATAAGGGCCCAGTTCTGTTCAATGGAGTGTGAATGAAAATAATGTAGAAATTGATCTGAAAATGTTAATTCATTGTTAATTGCGTCGAAATTGGCTTTACCGTAACATCTTATTTTCTTTTTGGTAATTGTTCTTTTGCTCACGCAAAATTTAATGCATCCAGTAATAACATCATGGTCTGCGATGCCTTCTTCGTGAGTTATGTCGGAAAATATATCAGGATTGTTAGTTAAAACTATGTCTATTATATTGGCAGAAGTTTCAGTGGATCGTGTTGGCTGACTGATAAGTTGGGTTAATGAAAAGTCAAGACAAGTGCTCAGAAAAGAATGTGCAGCCGCATCCGTGGCCGATACGGAGAGTGATGACCTATTGATATTTGGAAAATTGAAATCGCCAAATATGATAATTACCGACCTTGGAAAAAGCGCGAACACCTCGCTCAGCACCCGATGATACTCATTGGAAAACGCGCCAGACATGTCGGGTGGACGGTAAAAAATGCCAATGATCACACTAAATGCAGTACCCTTCAAGGAAATCCAAGTACATTCAAGAAAAGAATCGATAATGATGGGTGCGGCAATGAATTCTTCCTTTATCGCGATGAGCACACAGCCCCCTCTACCCTGTTGTCTATGATACATCGAAAAAACGTGAAAGTGGATTCACTCGTAAAGATGCTGTTACCGTGAATGGTGTCGTTAAGCCAGGTCTCGGTAAGTAACACTAAAGAAGCCTGGAATGAATCGATGAGCAATGAGAGTGCAATACCATTAGCGACAACACTTCTAGCATTGGTGTATAAAAAGGGAAATTTATTATCAGTGCGACAATGCAATTTTACGGGTAAGCTGGTAGATGAACCTGAGCCTAAGGAAATGAAGAAGGAACATCATTCATCCCTGTGCCGGGAAACAAGAACAGCCTGGCCTTCAGTGGTGTTCCACTCGTAAATGTCATTGTTCAAATGCAGTTTGTTGAAAACAAGACGTACTCGATCCCTGTCTTTCTTCATAGTTCGCGAGAACTGGAGAAGCTTCCGTTGCTTTTCGCGAACTGTTTCCGAGTAATCTCGCGAGATGCTCAAATTGGTGTTTTTCAACTTATAATAGCCGCGGCTCAGAACCAGTTCGACTTCCTTCTCATTGAAGAATTTGGCTATGATAGGCCGCTTCTTCTCCGACGAAAAGCGGCCCACACGATGTGCTCTCGAGATTGACGTCACGGTAAGGCCAAGTTCAGTAAAGAAATTAGTTACACGAGTCGTTCTGACTCTTCCCAAGTTTCAGACTTCCCCAAATCTGTTATGCCATAAAAGAGAACATTAGACCGCCTAGAGCGATTTTCCAGGTCGTCAATTTTTTCTTGTACACCTACGAGACTGTTGTCACTGCACGCGATGGACTGAGCACATGGAGCTGCAGCAAATTTCTGCACTAGATCAAGGACACGCTTTGTCAGTTTTTCTAAATGATTCTTTAACTCTAAGTGAATTTTAAGCACCTTGTTAACAGATTCTTGAAGTACTGAATTGCTAGCTTCAACGCGCAAGATAGAGCCAGCCACAAGGTCTAGCTTTTCCTCTTGAGCCTTGGTCATGGGTCCCGGGTTAAGCTCGACATCGCCTCCCAGAACAAGCAGGCACATCAGATACAATACAGAAGCGCGAACACTTTTCAAAACATGAGGTGGCCATGACACCGCTAAAAGACAGAAATCGTCATCACGATAGGAATAAGCATCATAGTAGCTAACCTGTACAAACATCAGCGGTGAGCGTAGGATCACAGTGGCGGTGCCGTGGCCCAAGGTGGCGTTGGAATGCACACACTTTTGTACTGGCCACTCAGCTGACTCGGTCCCACGTTGCCAGATGGAAAAAAACTACGGCGTCCAGAAGTGTCGGAGCATCCAGGAGAGGCGAACTGGCCAAAAACGGCATTGATAGGCCGCAGTCCGTTGACGAAAATGTGCCGAGCCAGAGGGAGCTTGTATTATTGTGCCATTCACGCATGGGTGTCGTCAGGACTGGCTGCATCGAAGAAACAGACCATGGCCGGCCCAGGAAAATCAGCAACAGGACCTGTACAAACATCAGCGGTGAGCATAGGATCACAGTGGCGGTGCCATGGCCCTGCTCTGCGCCACCAGGTAGCTGCACCATGGAGGCCGCTCATGTTTACACTAAAGTCCCTAGATATTTTTTTGCTTTCTTTAAGTAGCGACAAGCTTTGATGTACCGCCGACAAATTTCATTGGGCGGCGCTCATTCCAGCAGCCATGTTCTTCCTGACGCTGTTCACCCACATTCACTTGCACGCTGCTGCGTGGAGCGTAGATAGCAGCGGTCGTTGACGGTCGCATGCTATCTAGGAAGATAATGGCGGCTGATGGAGTAGATGTCGCTACTTAAAAAAGAGCAGGAAATCTAGGGACTTTAGTTTACGCTAAAGCCCCTTCATCACAGTGGTAAAGTTTGGAGGGGCTTTAGTTTATGCCTCCGCCCATCCGTTAAAATGCCCAGCTCGCCTGTGGTTACCGGAATACGGGACACACTCGGCGCTGCGACAGAACGCTCGCAACGCACGCTGCTTGGATAGCGCTCACGGGGGATTGACAGCCAGGCAGCTAGCAGAAAGGTTGGAGAGGCTTCGCACGCTGGCTCCAAGACAACCGAAAGTAGACAGCACGATGCCACATCATGACGCAGAGCCAGAAAAGGTGGAATTTAGTCCCAATCACTCGGCGAACGAGTTGAGGAGAAAAAGCATGGCTAAGGAGAAGGGTAACTTGTAATTGTCTGTAGCTCTCTGAACATGAGACGCTTCACCTAAACTGTGGTGCTAATGTTTTACTGTAGCTGTACCCTACGCATCTACAAAAGTTTCCAAACCATTTCAGGGACCCTTTAAATTCGAAAGCCAACACTGTGCATGGTGGTTGGTCACTACATCAAAAGAGTGGCCATATAAATAGGGGCTAAACTTGCCGAGCACCCTGATGATGGCCAAGCAGTCCTTTTCCATGACGCCGTAATTGCCCTCCGCCTTGGTCAGCGTGCGTCTCACATAAGCCACGACGTATTCTGTGCTGCCAGGATGACACGAAGGCCTACACCACTTGCTTCGGTATGTACTCCTGTAGAAGCTTGAGGGTCAAAATGGTGAAGATTAGGTGGCGTCGTGAGAGGACGGCGCAAGGTGGTGAAATTATGGTCGAAGGCAGAGGACCACAATGAGAGTTCTGTGGCGCCACCAAACAGTTACGTGAGGGGTGATAGGATCGATGCAAAATTTCAAACGAAGCGCTGGAAATAAGAGAGTAGTGGGCTTAGAAAACACAGAGATGGCCCGTAATTTCTCGGGATCCGGACGAATGCCATTCTTTGACACAACGTGGCCGAGGATCGTCAACTTGGGTGCTGCAAAGCGACATATCTTGAAGTTAAACTGCAGACCATCGTAGGTCAGGGAACTCAGTAGGTGATGAAGGTGTTCGCAGGTGTGTTGTGAAACCACGGGCTAACTTGCAATGTCGTCAAGGCAACACAGACAGATCTTCCATTTAAGGCTGTGCAGAACGTTATCCATCATCCTTTCCAATGTAACATGTGCATTGCGAAGTCTGAAAGGCGTGACGGTGAAACCATATTGGTCATCTGGCCTAACAGACAGTTTTTGGGCGATCGGCCTCCGCGGCAATGGGTAGACATCTTTCAGCGTGATCTTGTTTAAGCACTGAAAATCTACACAGAAGCGTATGGAACCGTCTTTCCTTGTGACAAGTACCACGGGAGAAACCCATGGGCTCTGTGAACATTTAATTATGCCTTGACGGAGCATGTCGTTGACCTGGTCTGCAATGAAGTGGCGTTCCATAGTAGATAAGGGATACGGACGTTGGTGCAGCGGTGAGTTGAGAGCCAGTGTTGATATGGCGCTCGACTGTTGATGTACGGCCCAAGAATCCTTGTGTGAAGTCGAAGGAAGTGCGGAATTGCTGCAGAATGGTAAGAGGTTGGGATCGCAGCGAAGGTGTCATATCCTCGTCAATGAATGGGCTGAAGACATAATAGATGTTGGCTCAGGAGCGGAGAGGGCGCTCATGTCAAGGACAGCCATAGAGGACGCCTCATCGGTGATGAAGACCACACGTGAAGCAAGGGCACAATTCTCAGCATTCACATAAGGTCCCTAGAACGTGCTTCCATTCCGCCCTGTGAAAGTGGATGTAATGCCAAGCTGGTGCCGACATTAGACAAACACGGACGTTAGACAAGCACCACCACCAAAAGCGACACACATACGTCACGTGCGCGCACATGTGCGAATGTGCAGTATACATGCCAATTCCTCTAGACCCTCTGCCAAGCACAAGTGCCTTATTGAACTAATTCAATTTTTCAAAGTAAATTGCGCCAGAGAATTTGTAAAGTACGACATACACAAGCTGCAGACATGATAGCTTCGGACTGTAATTCGAATATATGAGAAAACATATTTCTGTTACGCGGAAACTCAAAAAGCCCTTTTCCAACTGCCATTTGAGGTCTGTCCGAGTGGCCGTGGCTGCTAGGTGGAGGTTTGGTTTTTGGACAGTGTTTGCCACAATGTCGATTACGATCGCAGCACACACTGTGCGACAGATGCAACGGGCAGAGCGCCCGTGTGTCAATTACAGATACATTGTTTGCACACGTATGTCGCGTGCACACACGTGTGCGAAAATACATCATACATCCTCATTCTCCTAGGCTCTCCGCCAAGCGCAAAGCTTGCACACAAGCTGCAGACATGATAGCTTTGGATTGTAATTCGAATATATGAGAATAACGGCATCGTCAGCTGACGATATCGTCTGAATACCTAATCTTATGACGTCATCACGTCAAACGTGACGTTACGCAGTGACGTCTTTTGTAAAGTGATGATGTCACCTGATGAAATCATATGTGGTGCCTCTTGGAGAAGCAGCACACTGTGCGCTTCCCGCTTCTTTGCACTGTCTCCGGGATTGGCCCACTATTTTGTGGGAGCGAGAGCCGCCCATGCGGACACGAAAAATCCCTACCAACTAGAGGCTAACAGCTCAGCTGTAAAAAGTTTAGAAGGTAGCGACACGCATTGTTCTTTGCGCCGTCCTCCTCACTCTCACGCTTACTCTCTCTATTCTCCTTCATTCGCGTCTGTGATTGTTGCATTGCTTGCACATGATGTTCTAAATGGCTAGAGGTGATATTATTTTGCAGAAGGTTCAGAACTAGTGCACATGCACCAATTATCCAGTCAGATTTCTGTCGGAAGAAAAGGTGTAATCGTAGCCAAGATATAGGACGTGTGCCACGGCAACTGCATAAAAGGGCACACGGCGCTGTACAATTCTTTATGAGAAGCTCTGTGCATTTTGGTGGAAGCTACCGGCGCCTCGGCCAATGAGGAAGGCAAACACATCAAAATATAGTGGTTCGCATTTAATCGCCTGCTACTGATGCCTGTTGCATCCGAAGGGTCCGCAGCGTCCATTGTTGTGCAACACTATGGAAATGTGGCGTACGAGCAGACATACGAATTCTCCTTGCGCAAGCACCTGCGTTCGTGTACCTTACAGCCTTGGCTCTGCTAAATGCCGCTTATGAGAGAGATTATAGTTCACTTAAGGCGGCGGCTTTTTTTTTAAGCGCAGCTCTTATGCGCCCGTTCCTGCGATGAGCATCGTCAGCGTTGGCGGCATAACCGAGCGAACAAGCGCAGCGAAAGATGAAAGCGAATGCGGAGAGCAGCAGGAGATGGAAGACACGAGGAGGAAAGTGGAGAGGAGGGTGCCGCACAGCCAGGAGGGGGAAAGTGGAGGAGGGTATGGCGAAAGGGTGAGAAGAAAAGCGGAGTGCCTGCAGTGACCAGGCATGCGGTCAGCGCGGAAACAAAGCGCTGGCGTAAACTTCGGACCCACTGCACATGCGCTGCGTCGCCTGTGGCACCGCCACGACTAGAGAATGCGCTCCGCACAAGGCACACGTACCCGTGTTCACGTTTTCTTTCTGAACATTGAGTGACGCAACCGGTGGAAATGCTTCATCTGCCACTGCTGTTAAACGAGCTGCCCGAGCAGAGGCTCAATGCCGCCGAGAGCACCCTGTCGTTCAGAATCAAATTCTTTGCCATGATATATCGTGAATTCAAAACACCTAAGCAGCTGCGCTCGAAATTCACATCAGGGAGTATCATAATCGTTGCTTAATTTTGTTTTTCTTTTAGAGCGAAACGCAGTCTGCGTCGAAGCCACGAAACCGCTGTATGAAATGGCTGTCGGTTCGAACACACAGCTGGACGGTGGCATCGGTGATACATCACAGAAACAAATGCTTCGGCCAGTTTCGGCACTGTAACTATAAGCAGTGTTTACTTTAATGTTGGGGCTTTGTTTGATTTACAGTAAACTCTTCCTCAGGAGTTTCTTGAGGTTTGCTTAGACAAGAGGTGCGAACGCACCTCTCGTACCGTACAAGAGCAGAGTAGTAAAATAATGATGCAGTGAACAATCAAACCACTTTTACACCTCAGCATCGTCTGTGTAGGCCTAACATCGTCAAAACAAAGAGCTGCTCTCAATAACAACAACAAAAAATTGGAGGACGCTTAAGCTGCACCTTTAAAAGTGGAATGCGATAGCATTCAAAGATCCCTGACTGATTCTCACGCTTCCTGGCAACTGCAGCTTGTGTAACCATAATGTTTACCGAGAAACGCTTGGTAGCGAACGTTAAGCGCGAAGGCTAGCTTTCTGCTAGAAAGGCAACTTCTTGCGTGGGCTGATCCCGAAGATCGTGCACAACCGCGCCAAAAAAATTGCATCATTTCCAGGTTTCTGTTATCGTTTCGCAGTTATAATATTTAGGTCTGAGAAGATTTAACATAAAAGGCATGCACTGTCGATGTTTTGTTTCGTGACATTTGTTTGTGGGCTGTTAGTCTCAAAATTCCAAGGAATAACTTTGTCAAGAATGTAAGGCAAGGTATGAGCAACTTTAGTGATAGAATGCTGTGGCAATATAACCCGCATATACCTAAAGTTATAAGGAAATTTTCGCTCACAGATAACCCGCCGACACCCACACCGGATTTTCTGCGACACGGGGCCGGGCCCCTTAACGTTATTGCGTTAAAATGTACCTAATGTCTGGCACTCAGCATGAGATGAGACTAAACGATGCGTGATTTCACCATTTATTTCTTGCTGTCAGGAGAGCAAATAACAAGCGTGAATCTTTATCGAAGCAGGCGCATGTGAGGGAGCATACGAGACACCATGGCTAGTGCGGAGAATTCACAACTCGCCCGTCTAGCTTCTGCACCACCACCTTCAGCAACGTCACGTGCACGCAGCCTTTTTTTTTTCCTCTTTTTTTTTTGCATTTGCTTGGCTTGAGACGAGCGTTTCCCGGGCCCATCTTCCCGCGCTGGCTTGTTTGCTTTGCTTGCTCCACGTGCATTCTGTTTGTTTATTAACTTAGTGCAAATGGCATTGGCGTGTCAACAATGAGAGATACTATTGATGCTCAGGCATCCCTTCTTACAAGGCACTTGCAGGACTTAAACATGACGATGGCATTTAGTCTGGCTGCTTAAAATCGAATGTCGAGCTCAAGCAGTTAAAACAATCACTGGCTGCTGCCAGCGTGCAATTTGCAGTTCATTCATCACGCAAGTCAGGTGAGTGCACAATCGGTGAAAGTGATTAATACCGTTGTCAAAGGGGCACTTGATCATGGGCTACTTTAATCCAGATAGAACGAAATTCAGACCGAGCGCTGCTACACGTCATTTTCAGTCGCAATTGACTTCGTCCGGCCTTATTCCCAATATGATCTAAACGCTTGATTCGGGTTGACCTCAATCACTAATGAAGGTGGAGAAGCTTGAAGGCCGTGAACACTGGCGTTTAGAGGTTGAACGTTTGCACTAGTTGCGCGTGGCTCGCTGTGCCTGCTTGTGTGGACGGCGCGAATAATTTTGGTACAGGTAGTGTTAATGATACTGCCTAGAGTGGTGTAAAATTTGTTCGCTTATCATAATGTTCATGCTATAGCAATGAAGGAATTTCACATTCTTATCTAAAGCAAATTAATGTTTGCTTCTCTCTTGACGGGTAAATCGACGACATAATCATTTATACAACTTTCTTTTTTTAATGCTGCAGCTGGGTTAACATTGGAAAATCAATTATTGGAACAGAAATCTGCTGACTACGCAAGGACAAGAACCAGTTGTTGCATCACACACTGAGTACATGTTACAACGTGCAGAATAATTAAACTTGAGCACTACAGAGGATGCATTTAACCATACCACAACTACAGTAGAATCTCGATGATACAAATCTCACGGGGTCACCAAAAATATTCGTATTAGCCGAAATTCGTATCATCGAAACACAATTCAAACTAGCAAAATTAAAGAGTCAGAGGTGAACTCAGGCACACGCACATAAAAACCATTTACAGTATAGACCACTTATAACGTAACCATTTATAGTGCAGAACTGGCTACAATGCGGCCTTTTCCTACTCCCGTTTACCCTCCCATAGAACTCCATGTACACGCATACAGCTTACAGTGCAGGCGCGTGAGACAAAATACCGGTTATAATGTGGCTTCCGCGGGAAAATCTCGCCGACAAAGGCTGTAGCGAGCACGCTTCTCAACGAGGTGCACCAACCGATGGGAGAGGAGATCAACGAGGGTGATGCGGAGGAGGAGCATGAGACAGGGAGCACGAGTCCAAGGGCGATAAAATCGTCGGCGCGCGCCGTATGTGCGAGTGAAAGCACGCGGGGGACGCGCGTCTTCACGGAGAGCGAACGCACAGCGGAGAGCAAACGCCACTTCCGTCGCGCGAAAGGCCGTGGGGGTATGGGAGAGAGGGGGGGCGACGCTGTGCATATCTTGCAATTGGTGCGTATCTTGCAACCGGGCGCAAGGGTAACTGGCGACGCAATCTCCCACGCGAAAGGAGCAAAACGGGAAAGCAGCGCAGGAGGGAGGGAGGGAGGGGGGCGGCTTCTACTCTGCCAACAAATGCGTTCTTGTACTTTGCGCCTGTGCCGGCTGTCGGTGTTGTCGCGCGCACCGTATCTTGAAAGCGATCTCCGCACGGCTCCGACCTTTGTATGCGCTGTGCTTACGCCGCTCAGTTTTCGTTGAAGCGATAGACCGCACGAACCTTCGCTCGCTGCGGTGGCCGCGCTTCCGGGAAAAGCACAAAAGGAAAAGCAACAAAAGCGCCACCGCTTCAAACTCTTCGCGCCCAGTCGCGTCCTCCGCGCTGTTCGGCGCCGCGTCCGCGCCTCCACACTAAAAGTGAAAGGGGGAAAGCGCGTGAATGCGTGCTGTACTCTTTCGCGGCCATCGGTGGGGCGGCGTTTATTCGTATCAATCGACGCGGGTCGAAAATCGATTCGTAAAACCGTTCTCTAGCACATTGCAAAGTAATGGGGCTCGGCCGGGACCACAGAAAAATTCGTATCATCCAGAAATTCGTATTAGCCGTGATCGTATCATCGAGATTCCACTGTATATGAATACAGACCCTAGTTGTTGAGCGGCCGCGCACAAAAGGAAAAAAAGAGCAATACGATTGTTCCACACGAAATTACTTCATGCAAGTGCCAATGGGTACCTGTTCCGTGAATCATGACACGAGAATCAAAAGTTGGCGCTTCGCCTCATCTGATGCTATGTACTGAGAATAAAAAAAAAACTGCTTGTATCTTTTTGAAGCGTCTGACCCATGGGTGAAGAGCCATTTCAAATAAAGTTTTATTCATTCATTCATTCATTGTCCCGTTTCTTGCGACGTTTTGTTATTGTTTTTAGCTGCGGTTCTCATATACAAAAAACTAGCCCAACAGTGAACTCCTCTCATCTGATCGGATGGGGCCGCCGACATGAACAGCGCCACCTAGGAGAACTTACCCAACCGATCAACTGGAAAAGAAAAGAATAATAAAAAAAAATTTACTGCTGCGCACGTGACGTGTAACATCGCTGAAGGTGGCGGTGCAGAAGCCCTGCCCAAGGCGGGTGAGTTGAGAAAATGGGTTCTCCTTGTGGTGTAAAATACAACCTGCACAGTGTTGGCAGTTAGACTGCACAGATATGCTTCTTTGTGTTATATACTTTGAGCTGAAATCTAAACGAATACTTACTCTGTGTGTCAAATAATGCTTTTATAAAAGAAATAATTGTAACCGATGAGTGTTCTTATGGAAGGAAATAACGATGAGTTTTCTTAGGGAAGGAAAAAAAGAAAAGGTAGTGAAGTGGTGGGAATTCACAATGGACTGAAGCAAGGATGTCCTCTGTCTCCATTGTTGTTCACGCTTTATGTTAAGAGCGTAGAAAGCCGACTGGAAAAACAGTAAATTAGGGTTTGATTTATCCTGCATTCGTAATGGACAAATGGTTCAACAGAAAGTCCCTGGACTGATGTATGTTAATGACATAGGGCTACTAGTGGACAATGCAAGAGATTTACAGTTACTTCAAATATGTGTGGCAACGCAGCGACAAATCTAGGCCTTAAGTTTAGCTTAGAGAAATTGTAAATTATGATCTTTAATGAAGAGGCAAGTAATTACATGGTGTCAATTCAACAGCAAGTCATACCCATAGTCAAGCAATATGAATACCTCGGAGTATACATAAACGAAGGAAAGACTTACTAAAGCATCAACCAAGATAATATGAAAATAAAGGGCAAGCGAAATGCAGCAATAATGAAACATAGAGCACTTTGGGGCCACAATAAATATGAGGTGGTGCGTGGAATCTGGAAAGGAGGAATGGTGCCAGCGCTAACGTTCACAAAAGTCATTCTCTGCTTCAAATGAGATATCTTGTCGGGGTTGGAGGTTAACCAAAGATTGTAGGCCAGTTAGCTTTGGGAGCCCGCAGGAAAACCACAAGTGAGGCAGTGCAAGGTGACATGGGTTGGGCCTCTTTTGAAGTCAGAGAACCGCAGAGCAAAATTAGTTTTGAAGAAAGACTCAGGAACATGGATGAAAATAAATGGGTGGCTAAAATGCACAAGTATCTGTACCTAAAAAGCAGGGACACAGAATGGAGAAAGAGGTGAAGAAAGTTGGCAACCATGTACAGGGTAATTGAAAGTGTAAATAGACAACCAGGAGCTGAGATAAGGAAGATACGTTTGGAGTATTGGTGGAAAAAAAGCAGGGAAGACATTGATACGACCAGATCCGTGTCTTGCATAGGTAGCGGTACAAGATAGATAGCAAAGTTTTCAGAAAGAGAAGATATATTAAAGAGATGTATACAAAAATGCAAGAATAAAAAGCATGTAGAGCATACATGATTAATTCAAGCAGTCTAGGTGACTGTCACCGCCCAGTTTCAAAGGGGACCCCAATAAATCATCGTCGAAGCGGTAAAGAGAAGTCTTGCTGCAGTACACGTCTCATACATAACTCGTTTCAACGATAGCAATACGTTGTGTCACTATATTGATTCAATGCTAAGCGCATTATCATCGCCAGTAATTTTAAGATGGGTGCCGCCAAATTACTACCTTCGGGAACGGCCCACATGTTTATAGACTGCACACACCCATAGGAACAGGCCACATTTTTTAACTGCACTACCACGAGCAGATGTGGCACTACTTTGGGATCGGCTCACGAAAGAGGCTAGAAACACGCATACCTGATACGGAAAAATGGAGAAACTTGCTCAAAAAAAACATTGTCTTTGAAATAGTGGAAGGCATAAAGTTAACACATAGAGAAACAAATCACAGAGCCCACTGGCCGAATTGACTGTAGCGCACCAAGTGGCTGATGTGAACAACTGAACCCCACTTGAGGTTTCGGTTTTGGGCGTGCGCTGTTTGAACGCTGGCTTGTACGTGTTACGCTGGCTGCGCTGATCGGCGCGGCATTTGTTTTTTACTTCTACTGCTCAACCGCACGCTGTCATGGCGCGGATATTTTTATTAAGTAAAATAAATACTATTGTGAGATCTTTACAAGCCTTCCTCGAAGCTGCAACATGCAATTTCATAATGTAGACGCAAGACGCCTTGTGAAATGAGGAAATGTTTATATTTCATTATAAAAGTGCTCATTCCAGGCAATTGTGCATTCTTCTATTGTTGTGGCTTTTTCTGTCTGCACTGTTGTGCCCAATAATAAGCCATACTGAAAAACTGCCATGTTGCATCTTGAGGCTGAAGTGAAGGTAACCTGCAAGTGCTTTTGTTTTTCACTGGGTGCCTGTAATTGCTCGCCTGTGCTTGTCTGTGCAGAACCCATTGCCAACCATCACTGACACGTACAGCTCGGCCAGCCAGACGTCACGTGTGAACAGCGAGACGGGTCGCACAGAGACCACCGTCTGGTAGACATCCTGTGTACAGTGTGGTCCAGTTGACTTTGCTTTGTTTTCCAATGCTCATGAGACATTCCAAGTGAACAAAGGGCTCTGGGACCAGCCACAGCTGCTACCCAATGGCTCCCATGGATGTAACACGATTTTACTTATTTATTATGTTTTGCTGCTCTTTTGTTACTGCATGAGAGACTGGGGCCAGCCTGCATCTGTACCCTGCTTCATGTGATGGCACCATGATTTCAAGACAACAGTTCTATATAGACTCTTCTAATGGCTGCACACTAGACTTTGTGCAAAAATGTTCCCAAAAATACTGTTGTTACACTTACAATTCCTGAATTTTAACATGCCACGACTATAATGTGAGGACATGAAAAGCACCATGTGATGCAAGCAACATCTCGAAAGTTGTCTATTGAAGTTGCTGGCGTTACTTATCTGTGCCTATACAGATCTATATTGTTTCATTCTGTAAAAACAAACAGGTTAAATTTTGTGATAAAATTGTTACCAAAAACGACAATTTTATCTGTGTAATAGCCACACCTGGACTTTTTGAAGTGTGTGTGTGTGTGTGCATATGTATATATACTGTGTTTTTATTGCGGTAGCAATTATGGGCACTGCTGGCGAAATTTCACCGTAGCCATGATGTTCAATGTACAGTCCAAGTGCGATAAGATTGCGCCTCGCGCACCTTATGCTGTGGGTGCGAGGGTGAGCTGCGCACCCCTAATGTTGGAGATGACGTGATAAAGCAAGAGGAGTCTCATCTAGTGCCACTTTGAGTGAGTGCACTTTGCCATTCACTGGCTGTGGCATATGAGTGCGTTAGACGTAGCCTCGATGGCAGCTGACAGTCTTCTCATACCAGTTTCTTTTGTGATATAAAATGTTCTAAGCACCCCCTGCTTAAGAAAACAGCCATTCTTCATCTGCCAACGAAATCAATCCGTGTCATTTTTCAGGCGTCGGTGCTTCGTCATTGTCAAGACTTGCAGAACGCGAAGTGCATCGCTTGGGTGTCGGGTACAATCTCTTTTGGCCTTGGCTCGTGTTAATTGAAAGTCTTTGTGCTAGTTTGCAAATGTTTACTAAAATAACTAGTATATAATGTGCTGGCTAATTTACCGATCAGCACTGGCATCAATTCCAAATGACACTTTCGTTCCACGTCTAGCAATGCACCGTCAAAGTGACACTCGCTGCGGTGATGCTACTCTCGCTCAAAGTGGCACTAAATTGGCCTGCCTGACTGCGGTATAATACAGCAAGTTGGGTGAGTTGATTTTCATTCATAATGAATGCGGTAGCTTGGCGGCAGTGCCGTTGTACTGTTCGATCACAGCCGCGTTTCGACAGGGGTGGAATGCGAAAACGCTCCTGTATATATATGGTTTTCAAAATCAACTTGGTTATTTCTTCATGGATTTTGATGAACATTTTCAAGAAAATGAAGAAATGATGAAATGTTTTGAATGTCTCCCTGATGCTTCCATAAAAGTTTCAGAGAGAAAATTTTATTTAGCAGAATTTTTCTCCTTTGAACTTTCTGGATGGCCTGGGGAGCTTAAAAAATGCAATGGAAGACCCATTGAGTATTGACTGCATAGCTAAATGCCTGCTGAAGGTTGTGACATTCTTGCTTTTTCACACTTAGTCGCACAGTCGGAGGCGCCGATGCACAAAATGCTTAGGCGAGGGTCCGAGAAGTCCACGTGCAATGTGCTTGATCGCTGAGTCGGAGACACCTATGCGCAAAATGCTTAGCCATAAGTCCGAGGATTGCGTGCACGATGTGCTTGGTCGTGAATTCCGAAACTGAGTGCTGCAAGGCTTAGCCGTGTGTCCGAGGATTCTGAACGCAAAGCTTGGTCTGTATGGAGGAGATAGCTGAAGCGGCAGATTTGAAGACGGAGAAATGCGCTTTCCGACAAGATCAAGATGGCGGCGCTTGGTTGCGCCGTTCTGGAGATATTTTGGCTTGAAAAACTCTGTTCTTTCATAATTTCTGTGAAATTTTCCCCACCATGGCTGATAAAACAAAATTTTTAGAGCACTTTGTCGTTTTCTGTGATGATATTTCGGAGAGTTATAGAAACTGAAAATGTCATTTTGGATTTTCTGGCCATTTGTTGCAATTCGAAAGCAGTGTCCCCTCCTAAAGTGGTTGAGACATCAAATTTGTGGCTCGCGCGTTTTGTTTCAAATGTTTCTTATTGCTCCAGGAAGCATGATACATGCTCGGAGATTCATATATTCTCGGTAAATAATTTAATATCGCATTATTTATGTGAATGATTTCTGGTTTCAGTTTCTGTTTCTGGGCGCCGAGTTGGACAGTGACATCACTGTCTAGGAAGCTTGGTCACGTGGGCCCACAAAGCTGTGACGCACGTACTGCTGCATCGTCTGCTCTCTCACACACGTTCTGTACCAGCGCAGGCAAACAAAACCACGCCGACAGTTGTCACGGCTAGCTGCAGCAGCTCCGGTTCTGACTTTACGTCTGCGTCCGATGCGGCTCACTGCACTCTAGACTCGAGGCTCTCTAGGCTTGCCTGGAGGCGTATTTCTATTTGCGCCCAAGGGCAGAGCCGGACCACTGGCGCCGCCATGCGCCGTTCGCACGTACCATGTTTCTAGCCGCACGGCCGGGCTCGACTCGCGCGCACTAGTCGTGCCCGGCCGTGCTAGCCGCCACTGTTGGAACGGAGAACACGCTGGGCAGGTGGCGACTAACCAATGCTGTTAAGGGATCGATGGTACTCCTAAATGAACGCATCACTGTTTTGATGATCCAAATATAATCTCACTATCAGGGAGGGAGCAGTCTACCTGACTGGAGCAGTATGTTTTTATTTGGGGTGTTGCCACACTGCGCTCTGCAACACCCCAATGACCGCCGCTTCACGTCTGCGCCCAGCACCGTGGCTTCCACCGCTGCACCGGGGTTCAACCGACCGCGCTGGCAAACAGGGAGGGAAAAAAAAAAGTGTGATACCAATAAATAAAAATGTCTAGCCAAGGCGGGATTCAAACTGACGTACGCCTGGTCTCAAAACTGGCATCGTAACCACTAGGCCATACAATCACGCTCCCAAAGCATGCATTCATGCGAACCATATGATTGCGTTCGAGCGCCCTCAGCGAAAGAAACCATCTATAGAGTGAACTAGACCACCTAGAAACATGGTACGCGCAAGCGGCGCACGGCGGCGCCAGCAGTCGAACACTGGGCTTGGGAGCAAATAGTAATACGCTGCCTGGAGCTGTGAGTCACCGCTCATTGCACGTCACTCTAATGTGGTGTGACGGCAATAAGACTTTCGTTATGCTTCCAACAAAGTGATGTCGCTGTCAATCGCGCCAGCGATTGGTCTAGATCGCGAGAATGAGCATTAAGCACTCTTTGGAAGCGAATTAAAATGTTTTTAACGTTTGCTGTGTCCTACACTTCATGCTGAGTGTTCTTGCATACAGAGAAAGCCTACAGCAGGCTTTTTATAGCCTCATATTTTGGTGTCTCAACCTCTTTAAAAGAAGCTCAAAATTAATCCAGAGTCCCTTGCTACAGTGTGCCTTATAATCAGATTCTGGTTTTGGCTTGTGAAACCACGGTATGAGATATGTTTTTTTTTTTTTTTTTTTTTTTCACAATGAAAGTAGAAAGAAGGGACACGATAGAAGTGAGGACGAGCACTCACTCACAGCTGAAGTTTAATAAGGAAATCATGTGATGCACATACATGTCAGAATAACACCCGGCAAATAACGAAGGCTACAACACGATTGGCGTAGTCACATTGTACTAGATTCAGCAGAGCATGCGTGAACACAGAATTTGTCAATGCCCTGACAGATATTACACCTCTTTGTCCGAGACTGTGACTGATGGCTGACTGATGCACACATTAATGTGTGCAACGTGACAGGCCTTTTGGCTTCCTGCCTACTTTTGCTAAGAACATAAATTTCATGAAAAAGGACCTCACAACCACACATGTTAGAATGAGCAGCAAAATGAGATTGCGCTTTAGTCAGAATGTTGTTCCTGTGTTCCCTGAACCAATGATTTATACAACGTCCGCTGTGCCCAATATAAACTTTTCTGCGACTTTTTTTTTACACTGACAAAAAATTTCAAAATTGCCTGTGGCAAATAGCACAATTCTAATCCTTGAACTGGACTGCTCAAAGAGGTGGACATTATTTGCACAACAAATCTAAATGTGTAGTCAAATAAATAAAAATATTTTGCCTATTCAGTTTTTAACTAGGTAACTACCTTATGGAACATTTTGCAATTTAAGAATTGTGGCTGGTCACATTTCAAGGCATATCCACTTGAAACTAGTTCTGAAGATGACGTCAGTTTTGAGATGTGCGCCACCAAACTTACGGTAAAAATACACTGTTCTTCCACTTACAATTCTTCAATTTTAACGTGCCATAAAGTAATTTATGACATGTTAAATAAAAATAAAGTTGATTATGCATTTCAATTTCTCATGCAAGTAATGTTTGCCTTTTGAAGTAATTCAGCGTAAGGACTAAATTTGTGCTATCTGCCGCAGGCTATTTTTTAAAATTCTGTACAGTCTAAAAAAGACACTGTGCGTGTGTGTGTATTTTCTTTTTTTCTGTTTGTGGCTATTACACAGATCTATGCAGTATATTGACGGTCATTTTGAAGTTTCAGTTACACATGTTTGTTGTGCAAATCTTTGTGAAAATGCATCAGAAATATTTGTGGCGTGTATGTTGCCTCCTGAATGATGTATTTGAAGGTTGTGTGGGTCAAGTAACGAGAATTGCACATAATGAACTTGGCATCTCACGTTGCCTCCCCATTTTTGTTTTATCCAGGCACCGTGGAGTGTAGCATGCACAGTTTACATGTTCACTGCTGCGACTGAGCTCATGTTTACATCGTAGAAGAGTGCACTGCGCTTACAGGACCCACGTGCTGTCTTGTAACATCTCACACTTTGTCCAGCAGCCGCAGTCGATCAGGTAGCTGCGATAGATTAGCCCTCACACACATCAGCCAGCCGTTACCTTGCACTTAGTTGTCAATGGCAACTCTATTGCACTGAGTCACAGCTGTGCGACTTCAGTGAGAACTTGAAGCACCACCATATCTGCAAAAGCTTAATGTTGGTGGGCTGTATTCTAAATGCACTCATTGAAAACACTGGGCATTTACTGTTTAATAACATAAAATGGCATGTTCACATTGAGCGTACAAGGCAGAACAAATTGTACAAAGTGTCTTGTGCACTTAGCAATGCTTTGTACATCCTAGCATCCTACTTCACAGCAAGCAGCAGAGCCATGGTGTTTGAAAAATGAGTGCTGATACTATCGCACAGACCATTGGCTGTACAAGCATTCTGACACAAGAATGTTTTTTTTTGAAGCATTCCTTGGTGCTGCCGTGCTAGCCACACCACCACTGGCAGAACAATTTACTATTTATTGGCACTGGTCATCAGCATAGAACTGCAAGCATGGACCATTAAAGCTTGAATGATTGTAGCAGAAATTGTGTCTCCTGAATCTGAACCTCTCTTGCGGACTGATGCATGACCATTGTAAAACACCAGGTGTCTGACAGTTGAGTACTAACAAGTGGTATGTGCTTATCGTTTGTGTTTCCAATTTATTCTTGTCAGAAAGGTCTGTTTAAAGTAACAGGGCATCGTGTAAGCTTTTTTTTTTTTTAGAAAGGTTGCACGCACAAAACGCTACAAGTGATGCCACAGAGAGTAAGTATGCAATCAGTAAACACGCTGCACTGGCTAAGTAAACAGTGATTCCACTCCTGCGCCAACTGCGCCAAAGTGCACCAAATGGGATTTACTGCGCGATCCTGATAAAATCGACGAAAATTGCGCCTAACTGCGCCAAGCAGTCTCGGGTTTGACGGCGTCTATTGCCAACAGTTGCACCACCGGGTAATTAAAACGTACAACGTGATGATAGGGCGAGCCTTAGTTGCAACCTTAGTTGCAAACAGGAGACGCAACAGCACTAGCGTGTGCGCCCCGATTAAGCCACAGTGCCACGCACGGCGCCGACGCGGCGTCTGCCTTGCAAGGTGGCTCGACGGCAAAGTGCGGTTTCTGCTGAGGCTCGTGACTTCAAGGTCAATTGGCGATTCATCGGCGGACGTTGTCTACTCCGGAAACGCAGGTAGTAGCTTGTTTGAAGCCCAGCATGACATGCGATTATAATAACTACATGCTACCAATGTGTCCATCATTTCTGTTTTTGGATATTGCCAAATGACGTCTGGGAAAACTAGCAATATATGAAAGAAATTCAATTTGTGTGTGTGTGTGTCGCATGCACAGAAGAGCATTTAAACGAAGGGAACAGGCCGATACCTGTCCTCAAATATTCTTTACCCCGTCATTTATCATTCAGAAGAGATCTTTCGCAGGGCCTTCGACCAGCAAATCCGGTTATTTTGCGCTATAAGGTCACTGTTTGAGCACGGAACTGCGAAGGTCTAGGCTAATTATTGTCTTCTTTAAAATGTTACCACGTTAATAAATGTGCGCCTCCCTGTCGGAGCAGCCGCAGTTCCGTTTTTATATGTAGCGCGCTCGGGGGCTTGATGTAAGCAAATAGTTATACGTCCCCCTTGTTAAATGTAGGAGAAACTGGTTAAACTTTCGAATAAATGAAGCCATACACAACATTTTGTGAAAGCGGCAGAAAAAAAGGCTATATTCTGGCAGCAACGTCTTCTGTCGTAGATGGGGTCTTCGATGCCAGGCGGTGCCGCTCTTCCCATGAGAACCACCGCTGACCTAGGGTGGGCTTCGCAGAGCCCCCTTACCCCGACTTCTCCGAAGGCACCCGGGGTAGAGCCTTCTTCCGAACGTGGTTCGAACACTTGCAGGCCTCAGACTGCTCCCAAGGCATCTGCGCTGCCCAAGGTCACCGCCAACTGTGGATACTGCATTGGGGCAGCAGAAGATAGGAGGCTGCGTTGCATGGTTCTTGTTTGTCCTCTTTTTTTTTTTTTAAACACCCCTCCCACCCTTACACGTGTCAGACATCGACGGCAAACGAGACAAAAACAAGAAAGCAAAAATCGCCTCCATTCCACCCTGTGAAATTGGGTGCCCAGCGAAGCTGTTAGACAAACACCACTTGCATACTTGACGTAATATAAGCGCATCCTCATCACTGATGTTAGCAACCAACACCACTGTGCGTGGTAAACCATTCTCTTTTTGGCAGTTTTTGGAGCTCCACGAGCACTCCCCAAAAGAAGCGTCTGCAACGAAGCTGTAGCTGCTGGCAGCACGTAGTGGCCATGGCACTGTAATTCGCTGTAATTCAAGAGCCCTTCCGCACCCGGCCCGCTTGAGAAGCCCAAAGTATTCCCTCCCGCGAGCTAATGTGTGCGCGGGAAACGAAGGGCTTCCCTTAGCGTGCTTCAAAGAAGATAGAGGGGCGTCCGACGGTGAGATCTATGGTCAACCACTCTTTCTTTTTGGCTGTTTTTCGAGCTTCATGAGAAAGGCCCGCAAGAATTGGCTCCAGCAAGGAAGCTAGAGCCGCCGGTATCGCCTCAACCACAAACAGCGCCTTCACAGTTCAAGAAAGCATGTAGCACGTGTTCTCCGTTGCGTGTGCCACGTAAGCAACGCGTGAGCGCCGTTTCAGAAAGTCATCCCTTTCCCCTTAGTCTCGATGCACGGAACCAATAGTGACACAGATAGGCCGCCAACTGTCGTGTGGCCACCCCCGCTTCTTACCGGGGCTCCCTCATGGGGACGATATTGCCACAAAAAATCCCTAACTAGGGGATTGCAGCTTCGCTGTAAAAATTGCGGTGGCTCTGTTTCTCAGGAAATACGGCGCATGCGCAAAACAACCTCTTGGAAGCACTGCCAGAAAGCTTTTGGAGAGAGAGAAAAAAAAAAGTGTCAGAGGAGGTTGGCTGGGTTGGCTTGCTGAGGCTCGCTGGGTGACGTTATGTTGCGTCCCAGGTTTTTATTATTCCTTCCTCCACTCAAAGCACATGCTGCGCATATTCTCGTTGCGCGCGAAGCTAACAGAAGAGCTCGGGGGGGGGGGGGGGGGGGGGAGTATTCTGTAAGAGTCCACCTAGTGGACTGTCCATTTCGGCTGTCGCAATTGGCTCCAGCTGCACGAGCGAGATGGAATCAGTCTCCTTCTCGCTCGTGCTGCTGGAGGCAATCGCCACAGCCGAAATGGACAGTCCACTAGGTGGACTCTTACAGAATACCCCCCTAATCTCCTTGTTCGGAGTTTCGCGCCCGCCGCTTCGGCCGCTGGTATCTACCTTCTGGTTGTCTGTTTTTCGTTAGCCCTGAGGCGCTATTGCAAGTCGCGACGCTTGCCTGCCACATCTGCTCACGATGAAGAAAGGTGAGTTATTGCCATTTCTGTTATTTAATTTAGCTCACTTATTGCATAGTTTCGTTTCAGATATATGTTTGTCTTTGGAAATGCTATGATTAGACCGCGGTCATCGCGTGTGTTGTGCGTTGCTAGAACAAATATGCTTGTCAAATCGCCTGCATTTATTAGAAGAAAAAAAATTGAACACGGGACTTTTACGACTGGAAAGCCGCTAAGAACTAGGACCGCTAATATTTTAGTAATAGACGATTTGTGTTCATAGGTGTTGCATATGTGAAAAGGAAACTGGATTTAATCAATACGAATGTTTTAATTTGTGTACATTAAAGCTCTATAATGTACGTATGTTGCCCCTTATACCTTCCGATAATGTTCGTTGACGGTTGCGGCAAGCGACGAAACAAACCGTCGTCGCGAGCTTGTAATCGCTCAGTTTTGGAAATCTAGAAATTGCACGGAAGTGCTTCGAGTCATACATGTGTGGTGCAGGAGGGGCATTTTTTTGCCCATCTCGGCACAAAGTCTGTGGGGCACCGATTACGCATCACTCCTCCCCATGCTGGGAGATCACATTTGCGTAATGTGCAGGCGGCACGTTTTGCTACGACAATAGAAAGTATACATTAGAATTGGGTTCATAGGGTTTGGGTTCTTTGGCTTCGTACGCTATTTCCGAGAAATACCGTGCGTGGCCAAAGGTTTAGCGTATGACGCATGCGCAGTGGCGACAAACGCAAAGCTTTGGGTAAACTGTCTAATGTATGCATTTCCATCGAATGGCCGTACGTGGTTTTGCTTGCCTGTCACTGTTGAATCTCGAAACGGAACATGAACAAACATGATTGCTGTATCCGTGGACTCTATGAACAGTTTAAAAGTAAAAAGAAGTTTCGTTTTCCTGACATGGAAGCACATAATACGTCAGGACTCTGTGATGTTGGAGCTGTGGAAGATGCGGTGGTGTAGCGGCGATCAATCCCCAAAATCGCATTGTACGTGCACCGGACGGAAGAAAATCGCTGCACAGAAGCGTCAGCAGTGTTATGCATCCAAGGTTAATTAAGTGCGAGTCTGCAGTAACTAGTGTGTTTGATAACGGTAGCAGGCGACCTATTTAGAGTGTAACTACTTCGCACCGAGCGCCATCGTACTCAAAGCTGCACTACTATAAGGTTGCGTAGTTAATGAACAGCACGAAGAAACTGGACACAGAATGGAAGAGAAAAACATAGCTCTCATTTCGTGTTTTCCTCTTCTTTTCTGAGTCCAGTTTCTTCGCGTTGTTCATTAAGTATGCCGTCGCACTTCGTCGGCAAGCAATAAAGTTAAGCAACATCGATCTCTTCACTTAGCTTGTTGGTGTTGTGTGGAAAATCGCTCACATGTTGTTCATAACGCTCTAAACGAAAGTTGACCATTGCAGTCAGCTTCGTGCGAAGCACCGGAGTGATGAAATTATATGATGCCCCTACATTCTGCCCGTGGTACGCGTGGACGCAGGAGGTGCGCGTGCGTATCGCGTCTCCTTTCAGTAGCCTGACCGTAGCGGCTGCGCTAGCTTTCCGCGCGGGTGAGCGCATTAGCGGCTCACGCGCTCTATTTCGCAATTTATCTGCGGCACATGCAAAAGCTGCACCAGCCCAGAATTGAAAGTGCTTTCTTACAAGGGTATAAGATAAACAAATTTAGGAGCCATTCCACTCCGTGAAGGTGGATGACCAGCGATAGTGTAGCATACGACTCATGGTTAGACATGGGTACGCGTATTGGTTGGTTGGTAACAACTTTATGGATAGTCCTGCAGAGCTTTTGCCGATGGGGCCTTAGGCCTCGCCTGCAGCCGGCCAACAACGCCATGCTACCCAGTAGTAACGCCGGTCGAGGTTGAAGTAACCGGCATCGCAACATTGGTTGGCAGCTAATGGGATCGACCACGTTTCATACTGGAAAGAAGGTCTCTGGATAGCAACTTCGGAAAGATCGTCGCAGGATTCATGATTGCAGTTGGTGAGTGCACGGTCTTTCTTCACTGAGATATCACCAGGCTTTTCGTAATTTGGGGGGAAGTATACAAAAGCAGTGATAGTAGTAACCGTTGACGAGTGTTCTTAGAGTATGTCACGATCGTGTAGAAGTAAAGAAATAGAAGCACTAGGGACAGCCATGAACCTGAAGGTGTTAAAGAAGCTGGAATTGCTAGAGTTGGCCAGTGAGCTGAACATAGAAATTTCAGAGCGACAAAGAAAGCCAGAGATAATTGAGGCGATTGAGGCAGTCGGGGCAGACGACAAGGAACTAGAAGAATGCTTAATTAGCATTAAGAAAAAAGAAGAGCGAATAGCACGTGAGGCTAAAGAGGAACGCGAGAGACGTGATGCGCTCGAGATGAAGCACCTTGAGCTTAGAGATTTTGAGGGCTCAGAATACCGGAGAAGCGACTCCCATCTCGAGAGAACGCGATAAAAAAATGAAGGACTTGATGCAGGCATACCGAGTTGCGGAGGATGTGGGCCTCTTCTTGGTGAACTTTGAGCGTACATGTGAGAAGGCTGGATTTCTGAAAGACACGTGGCCGCAGCGTCTGCTGACGTTGCTGCCATGCGAGGTTGCAGACGTGATAGCCCGCATGTAAAAAGAAGAATCAGAAGACTATGACAAAGTAAAGTCTAGTCTTCCGAAAAAGTACAGGTTATCGGCGGAAGCATTCCGAACAAAGTTCAAGGAGACCGAAAAGGCAAGAAACGATTCCTATGTCGATTTCCCATACTCGTTGATGGCCAACATGAAGGAGTGGCTAAAAGGATCCGGAGCTTTTGGTGACCACGACAAAGTGGTAGAGTGTTTTAGGCTGGAACAATTCTCCCGCCGACTGCCTGCAAACATAAGGTATTGGGTGCAGGAGAGGCCAGGCGTAGAGACAGTCGCAAGGGCGGCAGAGCTTTCTGAGAATATGTATGTATATGTATTTCATATGTAAATATGAAAGCAAAAAGGCACTCAGGAAGGAGAATAGATCCAAATCCGACAAGCAGGAGCGTTGGTCAAGGTCGAGATCGTATAAAGGAAAGGAGAAAGCGGAGTCAGTGACCAGTAATGACGAGAAGAACAGAGAGGGAAAGGAGGAGCCACCAGAACTCAAGGCTGAGCAACAAAAGAAGGCTTTCGAAGCTAGAAAGCCAGTTGTGTGCTTTAACTGCCAAAAGACAGGACATATTGCCCTCGGTTGCAGAAATCCAAAAGTTGTCTTTTTGTCAGTGAGCCATACCGATGACAGTATGAGATTGTTAGAACCGTACATTCGGGACCTCGTAGTGAATGACAAGCCTTGTCGCGTACTCCGGGACTCAGCCGCCACGATGGACGTCGTTCATCCCTCATACGTGGAACAAAGTCAGTTTACAGGAGAATGCACTTGGATAAAGCAAGCAGCAGAGGCTAACAGTCTTTGTCTACCAGTAGCCAGTGTCCGCGTTGAGGCTCCTTTCGGAACACTTGACACCGAAGCCGCCGTGTCAGCGCACCTTCCACCGCAATATCCATATTTGTTTTCAAACAAATCCGACGAGTTGTTTCGGAGCAGGGGAGTCGTTTTCGGCGAAGGAATATTGCAAGCTCTAACCAGATCGAAGGCACGACAACTCGCGGCAAAGGTAGCATACGCAAGCCCAGCACAGGAGCCTTGCACAAGGAACTCTCTGAGATGAGGTGACCATGTGAAAGCGAGGTCGTTGAAGGCGCGTCGGCTAAGGCCACTGCACTGAGTCAGGAAGAGGCGGCAGTTTTGAGAGTGAACGGGGAGCCTGTAGTAGGAGTTTTAGTATAGCGGAAAACGCTTACGTTAGCGTTAGCGTGCGACGCAACGCTAGCGCAAAGAAAGGCTGCACTGGTCCCTTAACAGGATAGACCTTGACCACTCACAGTCGTGCTCCAAATGTGGTCATGACTCATATATTGCTCTTTTGATCACATGCTCTGGTTGTGCCCATCCCTTAACGCCTCTCCACCCATCACGAAAGAGCAATGGGAGGAATCCCTCAAGAGCAGCAATCTTCAAATTCAACTCCAGGCTGTCCAGAGGGCCCAGGACATCGCGACGGGACTTGGTATCCCGGTCCCATCGTGGGCGGAGCCACCGATCTAATCTGGGGGAGCCTTCGGCTCGCCTAGATCTCAGTTCCTCAGGACTCAAATAAAGTTCTTGTCATGTCATGCGCGGTACAAGGTAGTGTTTTAAGAATAGTGGAACGCAGCAAAACGCTAACGATGATGATTTATTGGCATCCCCTTTGAAACGGGGCGGCGACAAATAGTCACCTAGCCTGCTTGATTTAATCAGGTATACTATACATGTTCTTTATCTAGCATTTTTGTATACCTCTCATTATTTTTATTTTTCAAAAATTTACCTTGTACCGCTGCCTATGATTTTAAGAGATCAGGTCGTATCCATCTTTTCCCTGCTTTTTTTCCACCAGTACTCTAATCGTCTCTTGCTAATCTCTACGGCTGATCTGTTTATGTTTCCTTCCACTTTAAACCCAAGCGCTTCTGGGAGTTGCACGTTACCTACGGTTCTCGCTGGGTGGATCCCGTCACATTCCATTAGGATGTGCCGAGTGGTCTCTGGATCTTTACTGCAGCATACACATGTCTCATCTAGTTCCGAATATTTGTTCCGATATGTTTTCGTCCTTAGGCAACCGGCTCGAGCCTCAAATAGCAAGGCACTGCCCTTTGTTTTATCGTACAGATTTTCCCTTCTAATTTCTTTCTTCTCATTCTTGTAAATCTCCATTGTCCTTTTCGTTTCCATTCTTTGCATCCAATTCATGGTCTCTATTTCTCTCACTTTCTTTCTGATGACCCCTGGTTGTCTATTTACAGTTTCGATTATCCTGTACTTGGTTGCCAACTTCCTTGACCTCTTCCTCCATTCTGTGTCCACGCTTTTCATGTAGAGATACTTGTGCACTTTAGCCGCCCATTTATTTTCATCCATGTTCCTGAGCCTTTCTTCAAAACTAATTTTGCTTTGTGCTTCTCTGACTTCAAAAGAGGCCCAACCCATGTCACCATGCACTGCCTCATTTGTCGTATTGCCGTGTGCTCCCAAAGCCAACCGGCCTACTGATCTTTGGTTAACTTCCAAACCCGCCAATATATCCGATTTTAAGCATATAATGGCATTTGCGAATGTTAGCGCTGGCACCACTACTCCATTCCAGATTCCACGCACCACCTCATACTTATCGTGGCCCCACATTGCTCTGTGTTTCATTATTGCTGCATTCCGCTTCCCCTTTATTTTCAGATTATCTTGGTGGTTGCTTGAGTAATTCTTTCCTTCGTTTATGTGTACGCCGAGGTACTTATATTGCTTCACTATGGGTATTACTTGCTGTTGAATTGACACCACGAAGTTACTCGTCTGTTCATTAAAGATCATAATCCCCGATTTCTCTGTGCTAAACTTAAGGCCTAGATTTGTCGCTGCGTTCCCACAGATATTCGCAAGTATCTGTAAATCTTTGTTATTGTCCGCTAGTAGCACAATGTCGTCTGCGTACATCAGTCCAGGGACCTTCTGTTGCACCATTTGTCCATTACGCATGTAGGATAAATCAAAACCTAATTCGCTGTTTTCCAGTCGTCTTTCTATGCCCTTGACGTAAAGCGTGAACAACAATGGTGACAGAGGGCATCCTTGCTTCAATCCTTGGTGAATTCCCACCATTTCATTTCCTTTTCGGCCTTCCCATGCCACTTGTACTTGGTTGTCTCGATATATCTCCTTCAGCAGCTCCACGAAATCGTCATCTATGCCTTCGTATTGAAGAATATCCCACAACAATTCCCTGTCTACGTTGTCATAAGCTCCTTTAATATCTAGAAATGCTATCCATAAAGGTCTTTTCTGAGCTACTTAAATCTCTATGCACTGAGTTAGTACAAACATATTGTCTTCTAAGCGTCTGCCTGGCCTGAACCCATTCTGTAGTTCCCCCAATACACCGTTTTCCTCCACCCACTTCGACAGTTCTAATTTTATGGTTTGCATTGCCATTCTATATATCACCGACGTTGCTGTAACTGGCCTGTACGAGCTCGTCTTATCCTTATCTCCTTTGCCTTTGTAGATGAGATTCACCTTGCTTTCACGCCATCCAACGGGAATATTCTTTGTTCTAATCACTTGCTCTATGGCATTAGTCAGCAGTGCCTTGCTTTTTGGACCGAGGTTTTTGATTAGCTGTATTGGGATTTCATCGGGTCCTGCTGCCGTGTTGTTAGGAACATTTTCTGCTGCCTTTTTCCAATAAAAGCTTTCTATGCTAAATTTTGATCTCTCAGGCCTCTCTGTTGTTGCTGGATCTGTTGTCTGAACTACGCTTTTTCTCGTGCCGAAGTTATGCCTGATAACGTCTGTGATGTACCGCAGCGCATCATCGCCTTCATAGATGTTACCATCTTCATCCCTTATAGCCGTTTGCGAGTTTCTAGTTGGAGCTCCGAGTGCTTTTATATGGTTCCAGAATCTTTTTGGGGCGCCTTTGTCTCTTTTGTGAATGTTATGCACCCAACGTTCACTTGTGCATTTAATTTTCTCTTGCACGAGCTCACTCGCAACCCTTTTCTTTTCTCGGTATGTATTCCATCTAAGGAGCACCTCTTCTTCTTGTAGTCCCAACTTTTTGGCTTCTCGATGAACCCTAGATGCCTCTTTACGCTCTTCTATAGCTTGTTTAATTTCCTTGTTCCACCACTTACGTGGTTTCCTCTTTCCAATCCAACAATTGTTTTGCCGTGTCCGCCTTATTTCATGCTGCATAACCTCCACCAGTTCCTTATATTCCCAGACTGCTGTAGGAAAAGCCTCAATTTTCTTCTCTATGTTGTTTGCGATCTCTGTTATTTGCTCGTCATTCATATTTAAAAACTCTGAGGCTATTGGTTCATGTTCTGCGCTGGTATCTCGCCCAAACTTTAATGCTAAACGTCTATGATCGCTTCCCAGGCTATTTTTTTCATTTTCGTCTATTATCATTTGGTCTAATTGTTCGTAGACCATTTCTGAGACTAAGGCGTAGTCGATACATGACTGCCTGTTTCCGCATTGCCACGTTACCTGTCCATGACACTTATTCTCTCTGTTAACTACTATAGGGTTCTGTTCATCACACAAATCCAGCACTAGAGAGCCGTTGTAATCAGTATATCCGTCTAAATCGTCCATGTGCGCGTTCATATCTCCCACTAATATCACCTGGCCCGAGTTACTGAACTCATTAATAATAACGGATGGATGGATGGATGGATGAGGCTGAACCCTTCAAACCGGGCGGTGGCATACGCCACCTAGCCATGACTATTAACCTATTTTGTACTTTGTGGTGGGTGAAATTTCACCCCTGCCTTGATTTTATCCACCAATCAGATAACCTCTGTTTGGTTATTTCTACCCGCTTGAAGTCTATTTTGCCTTCACTGTCCCTAAACCCCAATGCTTTGAAAAAATCAGCCCCGTTGCCTTGCACTGTAGGGTTAAGCCCTTTACAGAGAAGTATGAGGTGTTCAGCCGTTTCCTCTTCTTCTCCACACGCACAGCACAACGTGTCTATACCTTGGTACTTGACTCGGTACATCTTAGTCCGCAATACTCCCGTCCTGGCTTCAAACAACAAAGAGCTTCCCCTAGAATTATCGTAGATATTTTCTCTGGCAATTTCTTGCTTGAAAGTTCGGTATGTTCCCAGTGCTGATTTCGTCTGCATCCCTGTTTTCCACAGACCCCTCTCTGTTTCCTTAACCTTTTTCTTAACCGCTGTTTCCTGGTTTGCACCCCTCCTGCAGTCCAAATATTTGATTGACAGTTTTCTGGTCAGCTTCCTCCATTTTGTATCAACATTCCTCATGTACAAATAACTGAAAACTCTCCTTGCCCACCGCTTTTCTGCCATTTCTCTCAATCGCTCCTCAAATTCTATCTTGCTGCTGGCTTCCCTGCCCTCGAATGACGTCCATCCCATGTCACCCTGTACCCCCTGATTTGGTGTATTTCCGTGTGCTCCCAGAGCCAGTCTACCTACCCCTCGCTGCTTAACTTCCAACCTTGCTCGAACCTCTGATCTTATGCACAGGACCGCATTGCCGAAAGTCAAACTAGGGACCATCACCCCTTTCCAAATCCCTCTCACCACTTCATACCTATTGTAATTCCACAGTGCCCTATTTTTCATCACAGCTGCATTTCTGCTACCTTTAGCCGTCACATATTTTTCATGTTCCGTTAGGTACTCAGCCCCATTGTTTATCCACACTCCAAGATATTTGTACTTATCCACCACCTCCAGCGTATACCCTCCTGTATCCTATGCTCGCTGCCCTGATTATCATTAAAAGTCATGACTGCCGATTTTTCTTTACTAAACTTCAAACCTAAGCTATCTCCCTCTTTACCACAGATGTCCATTAATCTCTGCAAGTCTTCCTTGCTGTCAGCCATAAGTGCAATGTCATCCGCATACATCAGTCCTCGTAATGACTGTTTAATCCATTCTCCTTGCTTGAAATAGGAAAGGTTGAAGCCAAGTCTGCTCCTCTCTAATTTTTTCTCTAATCCTTGTAAATACACCATGAACAACAGAGGTGACAGAGGGCACCCCTGCCTAAGCCCCTGCTGTATCTCTATAGGCCCAGATACCTTGTTTTCCCATTTTATAAGCACCTTGTTACTTTTATAGATATCTTTTAAAAGATTTCTTACTCCATCTTCCACCTCTAGAGTGCCCAGCATGTCCCACAAATCCTTTTGGATTACACTGTCATAGGCTCCCTTGATATCTAGAAAGGCAAGCCATAGGGGCCTGTGTTCCTTTTCTGCTATTTCAATACACTGTGTCAATGAGAACAGATTATCTTCTAACCTTCTTTGTTTTCGGAACCCATTTTGTAGTTCCCCCAGCACCTCCTCTCTCAACGCAAATACACTTGGGCGCCATCTCGAGGCAGATACAGCAAACATAAGCAAACCCTCTCGTTAAGCCTACTCCGCCGCTAATCGAGAACGTATATAAAAAAACAACGCCCATTTGTCACCTGTACGCTGCTGTCGAAGCATCATCACACAAATCTAAAGCAAACACGACCATTAGTGGGGAACGAATGAGCCGAACAGTGCAGGCCGACGACTCGATAGATCCGAAGTGGACGGCTCTTGCTTCAACAGGCGCCGCCATCTTGCCCTACGTACGGAATCTCTTGTGTGCATTAACGTTGAACGCTATATTCCGGAAATAGCGTACGTACGTAAGAGTTCTGGCTACGTTTACGTTCTGCGCATGCGCAGTTTGCAGCACGCATTTCTAACGCTAAATCCTTGTGTTTGCTGTTTTCCGCTATACTAAAACTCCTTGGTATCTCGGGAAACGGAATGCAGGCGAAAGTTGCTAAACGTAGCAACTTACACTTTGGTTACCGATCAAGAAAGCACCCCACTCTTCGCAACCTTAATCACAACGGTGAGGCGGGGACCGCTAAGAAAAACATAATATTCCAAAAGAGGGCAGGCGTTCTCTATCAAAGTTATCGCGGTAGAAAAGGAGTCCAGTTTGGTAAACTAGTAGTGCCACAGCGTTACCGCCAGGATCTGCTGCACTTGGTCCACGGGGACCTTTGGTCCGGACACCTTGGCATCTGAAAAACCAAGGAGCGCTTGTTGCGGGAATTCTACTGGCCCGGGTGCTTTCGGGAAATAGAAGCTTTCGAAAAAAGCTATGACGTACACATGTTACGCATTGGAAAGCCCGGGGACAAGGCTAAAGCCCCCATGAAACTTGTTCCAATAATTATGGAGCCGTTTTGCAGACTTGTAATAGATACAGTAGGACCTTTGCCCGCAACTCAGTCCGGCTACCGCCACATTCTTACGGTACTGTGCCCCTCAACCAAGTTCCCGGAAGCAGTGCCCTTAGAAGAGCTAAGCTCGGTCGAGATCGTGAACGCGCTTTTGTCCATCTTCGCACGAGTCGGTTTCCCAGCGGAAATTCAGTCGGACCAAGGAACCGTTTTCACGAGCGCCCTAACCTCGACATTTCTGGAAAATGCGGTATCAAACTGATCCATAGTTCAGTATACCATCCCCAGTCCAACGCCGTAGAAAAGATTCACTCGGTCATGAAGCGTCTGTTGTGAGCCATGTGCTATGAGCACAAAACAGATTGGGAACTCTGCTTACCTGCTATGTTCGCCCTTCGAACCTCCCGGCATAAGTCGACAGGGTTTTCACCGGCGGAGCTAGTCTATGGTCGTTCCTGCGATCACCACTCCGCGGCCGGATCATTCGGGAAGCCTGGGAGGGTCGGGCTGACGATCCATCTGTCGTTGAATACGTGCTAGATTTGTTAGATCGGCTGCACACGCCGCAAGAGTTGGCAGGATGAGAAATGCAGAGTCCAAGATAATGCCAAGCTTTACTACAACAGAACGGCTCAGGCGCGACGCTTCGAGGTAGGAGATCAGGTAATGATAATACGTCCCTCACCGAAAAGTAAGCTGCAAGTACAGTGGGAAGGACCGGCTGACATTGTTTCGAAATTATCTGACACAAAGTATACATAGTAACCGTTCCGGGTTAGAGAAGAACTCATCAGGTATACCACAGCAATTTACTGAAGCCCTATCGGCAGAGGGAGGCCGTCGTAAACATGTCCCTTAACATGCCCGAGGAAATGCCGCTTGACTTTCCAGAGTTGGCACCAGCAATGGAAGCAGGCGTAGGCGAAACCATAGATAACCTCGTACCGCAAGCCGAGCTCGACCTCCATCAGAAGACGGAGCTGCGGGAACTCATGTATGGGTATAAAGATAGGTTTTCGGACAAGCCGGGACTGACAACCGCAGTTGTCCATGATATTGATTTAACCTCATCAGAGCCTATGCGATCGAAGGCGTATCGCGTTTCACCACGCCAGCGTGAGGTCATGGCTGCGGAAATAACAGATGTTGGAGCTAGGCTTAATAGAACCGGGAGAGAGTGATTATACTTCACCTCTTATCTTAGTTGAGGTCCCCGGAAAGGAACCGCCCCCTTGTATTGATTACCGGAGGCTTAACCTGATCACGAAGGGTCAAACCTATCCTATACCTCATATCGAAGAAAGGCTTGAGAAAGTGAGCAGCTCCAGTTTTATCTCTACACTAGATTTAGTCAGGGGTTATTGGCAGGTACCACTGACACACCAGCCGAGTAGGTATGCCGCATTTATTTCTCCATTGGGAACGTTTCGACCAAAGGTCCTGAGCTTTGGATTGAAAAACGCTTCCCATTGTTTCTCCAGCCTTATGGACCGGGTGTTGCGTGGTATGGAGAATTTTGCGCTGCCGTATCTAGATGATATCGCGATCTTTTCGGCATCATCGACGGAACATCTGACGCATCTGCGAGCCGTACTGGCCCGGCTGCGCGAAGCTAACTGAACTGTCAAAGCGACAAAGTGCCAATTGGGGTGTGCCGAAGCAGCCTACCTGGGTCATGTGATTGGTCAGGGCCGCCGCCGGCCGTCCGAGGTCAAACTAGCTGCGATCGAAAGTTTTCTACAACGTTCTTCGCACTAAACGAGACATTCGGTCATTTCTCAGAGTAGCAGGATATTGCCAAGGATATATTCCGCGTTACTCCGATGTTGCAAGCGCTCTGACAGATGCGCTGAGAAAAACAGAACCACAAACCATACAGTGGGACGAAGCCAAGGCTTTCTGTGCACTGAAGAGGGCTCTGACGAGTCAACCAGTGTTAAGCGCGCCGGATTATTCTAAGCCGTTCATTGTTCAGTGCGACACGAGTGATCGTGGAATGGGTGTCGTGCTTTGTCAAACGAGGAGCACCCTGTACTCTTTGCCAGTAGGAAGCTCACTGCTGGCGAGGAAGCATAGTGCTTCTGAAAAAGAATGTGCCTGCGTTGTGTGGGCGGTGCAGAAGCTAGCCTGTTACATCGCGGGTTCGAGGTTCACCATCGAGACGGACCACTGTCCTAAGCTTACGTGGCTGCAATCAATGTCCCCCCAAAACAGCCGTCTCTTGCGCTGGAGCTTAGCACTTCAGCAGTACAATTTTGACATTCGCTACAAGAAAGGTAAACTCAGTGGAAATGCAGATGGTCTGAGTCGTTGCCCCTAGTGTATCGCTTGCCTCATGCCCACTGTGGTTTCCGTGTCATTTTTACGTTGGTATTTTTTTCATACGTTTCTTCTTTATCGCGTAGTTGTAGTTGATTGTTAGCTGATTTTGGTAATCATGTCTTAAAGCTTTCAGGAAATGGTTGTTTTTAGTGTTTAGGGGGGGGACACACGATAGAGATGGGAAAGCAGTAGCAGTTTTTCTTTTCTTTCTTTTCTTTTTTTTTTTTTTTTTTGTAAAGCCTGGTGAGTCTTGGGGGAGGATGGCCTTGTGCTCGCTTGCTTTGCGGTTGTGGGTCCGGCACTGTTCGGGAGTGATTGCTTGCCCAAACAGGAGACGAAAAGTTGCGAGACCGGTTTGCAAGTCCAGTTTCACCGGACCGGGCCGCGTATTTGGAATATCCAGAAGTACAGACACTGTACCAGAAGGTACAACGCATGGCAATCGCAGAGCCACGCTATTGGCTTACACGCCTACGGGACGCTGTGATGTCACTCCTAGCAACGGCGCTACACGGCGCCAAGTGACTACTCTCGTTCTCGGTGCTTTATGGCCTGGCTCTTCTTCCCCAGCGCCACGGCTGTGTCACGGCTGCTCGACAGCGAGCAGCCGTGGCTTGTGATGTTCGGACTGATCGGACTGTTTTTCTCCTAGTGTTTTGTTTTTAACCGCTGTACGGACATGTTCTGTGGCTAGTGTCACGCCCGACTTCTTTTTTTTTTTCTTTCCTCCGGCTGTGCACACGTGGATGTTCAGACAGTTTTTTTTTTTTTCTCGCTCTCTCCAAGTGTGTTGTTTTTAACGGCTGTACTCACGTGTTTTGCGACTAGTGGTAGGCCTGACTTTTTTTTTTTTTTCCGGCTGTGCGCACGTGATATTTGGACAGTTGGTTTTTTTTTTTTTTTTTTTCCTCGCCAAATGCTTTTTTTTTTTTTTTTTAATGGCTGTACGCCCGTGTTTTGCAGCTAGTGTTCCGACTGACTTTTTTCTTTCTCTCTCTCTCCCCGGAGTGTTTTGCACAACCGGCTGTGCCAACGCGGTTGTGCGGCTATGGCCGCTGTGGACAGTGATTGTCGGACGTCGACGCACTTCGCGATGGAATGCGTGAAGGACCGCATCAATTCATGCGCCGATGTTGAAGTCTTTCGTTCCAACATCACGAATGACGGTGACGTTTCTCGATGGGTTCTATTCTCCAAGATTCATCTCTAATTAATGCCCAATAATTCTGTGCTCCTAACTCCTTGTGTGTATATTGTCCACAGCGAAAACTGTATGTCATGGTTGTGTCCTTATTGCGGTGTAACTTGCACACAGCTTTTTAGATATGGTAATGTATCCCAACAAATTAAATGTTTCCTTCTCCTGCTTGGTGTTGACGTGATGTCGCAGAAAACATTGTCTAATTGCAACAGTATATACCCTCTGAACAATCCGCAGGCCAGAAGCAAGCTATACACGGAACGTTATGAATAAGGATGGAGACCAAATAAATCATTTAGAAGGGGTGCTTTATTGATGATGACACTTACTGTCTACTAAAGCGTTCCGATAATGCAGTTTCAGCCAGTATATTGAAAAACAGTGTGCCCTGTCAGTGTCCACTATTTCGAATTGCTGTGCTTGAAATTCACATAAAGCAGTTCTCTTAAATTACAGTTTTTAGCTTGCACCATTTCCAATGCTATTAAATTAAATTAAAATTAAATTGTGGGGTTTTACGTGCCAAAACCACGATCTGATTATGAGGCACGCCGTAGTGAGGGACTCCGGAACTTTGGACCACCTGGGGTTCTTTAACATGCACCTAAATGTAGGTACACGGGTGTTTTCGCATTTCGCCCCCATTGAAATGCGGCCGCCGTGGCCGGGATTCGATCCCGCGACCTCGTGCTTAGCAGCTCAACACCATAGCCACTAAGCAACCACGGCGGGTCCCAATGCTAATAATGGCAGTTGTTCGCTTTTAACAATTTTTGGCCCCGTTGTAGAATGTGAATTGCTTTTTGCAAAGCCGTTTTTAAACAATAGTTAACATGCACACCACTTACGTCATAAATCTGACATTGTGCATCTGGAACAACTACAAACTACTGTACATTAAGGATATCGGGACATGGAGAAAACCAGAAAAACAAAATAAAACCCGAGAGAGTTCTTAGCAAAGTGAAGAAATTGGTACATACCTGCAACATTTATTGGGATAACTTTGTAACATCCAAACAAAATAGGCTATTTCTAGGACTGTTTATTACGTTTTGTGCAAACGCACCTAGAGGTTAAAACAATATCCAGTGCTTTGATGCCGTGTCGATGTCGAATTGCATTGAACGACGTAAGCTGCAGGATAATCGCAAGGGTGCTTTGCTTCACTTTGAGGGCATCGCGTTACTTGTTATAGGTAGTAGTGGTTGAATACGACATCTCTATCTCACAGGTTCCGATCTTGTCGGCATGGATTTCACGCATCGATCCTCGCAGCGTAAGCTCCTGCACCGGCGTAGGTCTCGATAATATCAGTCGGCAGGGTACGAGGGCACTTTGGTGGTTGGGACGAAAAGTCTCACTCTAGAAAACGCGAGGACGTCGAAGCGCGAAGCCCAGCCACGACGCACAACAAGAGACGCAAAGGGCGCTGGTGATGAGAGCACTTTGCTAGGCTTGAGACCGCGGCGGCGTCCCCACAGCCGGCAGCCAATAGCATAAACAGTCCGAATATCGCACGTGCGCACAGCCGGAGAAAAAAAAAAGTCAGGCCTGACACTAGCGGCAGAACATGTCCGTACAGCAGTTAAAAACAACACACTTGGAGCAAAACAGTCCGATCAGTCCGAATACAACACCTTGGCACAGCCACGGCCTCTCGATCGAGCGGCCGTGGCAAAGCTACGGTGGCTAGCACAGCCGTGGCGCTGGGGAAGAAGAGCCAGGCGATAAAGCACCAAGAACGAGAGTAGTCACTTGGCGCCGTTGCTAGGAGTGACATCACAGCGTCCCGCAGGCGTGTAAGCCAATAGCGTGGCTCTGCGGTTGCCATGCGTTGGACCTACTGGATATTCCAAATACGCAACCAGGCCAGGGAGAAAAGGCATACAAGAGCGCCACGAGGACTGATGAACGACTCCAAGGAATCTACAAGCTACAAACCAAGGGTTCGTCACCACGGAGGGAAATTCTGCTGCTGAAACGCCGATTATTAATTAATTATTAATTATTAATAATTATTCATTGTATTGCAAATATTGATTGTATTTCTATTCCTCTAATGACCCTTCGGGGGTTAACAGTATCAATAAACAAACAACAAACACCCTCGCCCAGTGGCTGCTGGCCCCTACGCGTCGGGATCTTCCTCCCCCGCCGGAGATGCTGTTATGATTGGCGTGTAACACCCCGTGCAAAAAGGATGATCGAAAGACCATGCCTAATCGAAACACCATGCTTAATCGAAGGATGGATCGGAGGATGGATCCCTAATTTGTTATGGGTGTCTCGAGTGGTTGCCGATCTGGCGGGCGCCCCGCAGTGATTACGGGCCCCTTTGTGTGTGTGCGTGACAGGAGGGAGGGCCGCCTTCCGCGAACTGTGCAACTCAAGGGGACACTCCTTTCCCCGAAGCAAACAGGACCCACGGGTTGCCGCCACGTCGCCTAGGAGAGAGGGAGCAGCCGCCAATCCCCGACCGGACTCCGTACATGTCACGTGACGTTGACATGAGCAAAATCCTGCCTACGATTTTAGCAGGCCTATTTAAGTGGCCCTGCAATGTAATTTTGATTATTATTCTCTTCTTTTTATCCTTCACCAACCATGTAATAAACAGTGCAAGTTTCTCACTAGAAATCGTCTCGCCCCTGCCTGGTCGCCGTGGTCTACCGGACGCCTGTAGCCTGCCGACAACGCCACGCTACCCAGTAGTAACGCCGGTCGAGGTTGAAGTAACCGTCATCACAACAGGCCGCACTTCAAGAAGAAAGTCATCGAGGAACTTAGCTGGCCAGAAGTGCACTACTCTATTCAAATCAATGAGACGCCAAAACCTGAACAAAGAGTTCAACTGGACGTGCTTGTGCGTTACTTTTCAAGGAAGCAGCAGAAGGTTGTCATCGAACACCTGGAGTCCTTCAGCCTGGGTCGTGCAACAGCAGATATAATAGTTGAGTGTGTCGAAAGGAGTATAACAGAGCTTCCCAAGGAAAAGCTGTTCTGCTTCTACAGTGACGGCCCCAACACAATGAAAAGTGTGAAGAAACTGAAAGATGCTGTCCACCAAAATATTCTGGACATTGGAGAGTGCAACCTCCACAAGGTGCACAATGCTTCTGGCGCAGGCCTTACAGCTTTTGATGCAGATGTGGTGCTGTTAGTGATTGTGGGGATTGAGGGAGGCGCCGGCGTCATTGCGCGGGCTTCACCTGTTCTGCCATCCCTCGCCTTTATTCCCCGCCCGCGCGTAACCGGTTCCTGTGGTGGCGCTGCGCACATGGTGGGTTTGCACAGGATGGCATTCACTACAGTGGTGCCACGGGCGGGAGGGTAGGTAGTAGGATAGGGTGCCAAGCTACGGCTTTTTTGGGGGGACCCAGAGCCCTAAGGCCACCAGTGTAGATGAAGACGGACCTAGAGAGGCCCCGAGATTCAAGAAACGTAGAATCGGTAGGAGAAGAAATAGACGTAAGCACCAGGGGCAAGGTCATTCTGACATAGGGTACATTAACATGCAAGGTGGCAGGAATAGGCTGAAGTGGGAGTGAGTGAGTGAGTGAAAAAAAGTGGGAGGAGATAGACGAGCAACTAAGGCAGGAAAAGCTGATGGTATACGGGTTTGTGGAGACACATCTTAGGGACATGGAGCAACCACCCTGTAATCCTGACTATGCATGGGAATATTGCAATAGAACAGAGGGCAGCAGAAAAGGGGGTGGAATTGGGGCATTCATTCATGAAAGTATGAATTGGCAAAGGGTCAAAGAGGAATGCAAGGAGCATTTAAGGCTAAAAGGGAAAGTGGCAGGAGAGCAGACACTCCTTGGCTTTGTATACCTGCGAACAGGAGCAAATGCCAAAGAGGTAAACAAAAAAATGCTGGAACGCATATCAAGTGACATTAATGAGCTAGGAGGAGGGTGCGAGATTATTACATTAGCAGACATGAGCGCACACATAGAAGACATGGACGGGTACACAGACTCAACAGGCAACATGATGCTGGATATGTGTGAGATGCATGACTTAGTTGTATGCAACAGTACTGAGAAGTGTGAAGGGCACATAACATGGGAGGTAGGGAGCCTGCAGTCGACGATAGATTATGCACTAATGTCACATAGGATGCACGATAGGCTAAATTTAATGAGCATAGATGAATATGGCTCCAGAAGTCTAGGTAGTGATCACAAACGTATTAAGGTGAGTTTTAGAAGGGAAATGAAAGTAGGATAGGAGGCAAGATGAACAACCAGGTGGGATATTTTACTCGGAAAAGCAGCTTGAAATAGCAACCCAGCAAATTGAGGAAGTCATTTCAGAGGATACAAAAACAGAATGGACATATGCAAATTTAACAGGGCTATTTGAGCTAGAGCTTACTAAGGTACGAGTCAGGACAAAAGGGAACAGAAGACGTAAACACAAGAGCTGGTGGGATGAGGAGGTTAGGAAGGCCATAGAGAAATGTCAGGAAGCATCCAGGGAACACATATATTCAAAGCAGAGGGGTGAACCAGAAGCTGATGTAGGCAGAAAATGGAATAACTTCTTAAACTGTAGAAGGGAAGCATCCCATTTGATCAATGAGAAGATTAGAAGAAAGGGGAGCCCATGGTTGTCAGAAGTAAACAAAAAGGATAGAAAAGCAGCGAAGAAATTTGGGAAACATCTCAACTCCTTGAGTACCAAGACTAGCCTAGAGCAGAGGTTTATAGTTACAGCTCAAGGTGTTCGGCTAGAAGGAGATGAGGCAATGGAACATATAAGAACAATGATGACACAAAAATTTAAAGAACGAAACATAGCATGTGCTCAATCAGGTGAGGATAGACTAGTTAGTGCAGCGGCTCCACTTGCACAAAGCGAGTGGGAAAGGGCAGAGAAAAGGGTTCCTAGTAGCACGTCGACAGGTCCTGATGCCATCCCAATTATGTTAATAAAGACATTGGGCCCAAAATCTAAGAAAGCATTAAGAGAGGCAGTGAGCAAAATGATAATGGACGGTAAAGCCCCCGACGGGTGGAGACTGAGCAGGATGAGCATGACATATAAGGGAAAGGGGGACAAAGCCGACGTAAACAACTACAGGCCCATAACAGTGACGTCAATGGTTTACAGGGTGGCGATGCAGATTATAAAGGACAGACTGCAGGCATGGGTGGAGAGCGAGGAGGTGCTGGGGGAACTACAAAATGGGTTCCGGAAACAAAGAAGGTTAGAAGATAATCTGTTCTTATTGACGCAGTGTATTGAAATAGCAGAAAAAGGACACAGGCCCCTATGGCTCGCATTTCTGGATATCAAGGGAGCCTATGACAGTGTAATCCAAAAGAATTTGTGGGACATACTGGGCATTGTAGATGTGGAAGATGGAGTAAGTAATCTTTTAAAAGTTATCTATAAAAGTAACGAGGTGCTTATAAAATGCGAAAACAAGGTATCTGGGCCTATAGAGATACAGCAGGGGCTTAGGCAGGGGTGCCCTCTGTCACCTCTGTTCGGCGGAGCACACCCGCGGAAAAATACAGCCATGATCTGCGCGTGCGCGGCATCCCTAGCCTGCAAGCCTCTCTCCCTAGTGCATCTAGATAAGCGTTGCCTTGCGTCAACAAACTTGCGGTTTGTCCCTCTTAGCGCTGCGACAACACATCTGGGAGGAGGGATCGAACCCTGTAGGCTACAGCGTTCTCGCGCGCTATGCAGCGTAATCTCTTAACGCACGCGTAATCCTTGTGGCGTATTCTCGTCGGAATCTGCATTCATTTGTGGGTTCTTGGTGTCTCACAGGAGACCAACCACCGCGGGTTCGAGCTTAGCGAGCCACAGGGCCGCGTCAGCCGTCGCCTCCAGCACCGCTCGCGCGCGAGCTCAGAGGCCGCAAGGGGCTACCGAGCGACGCACGCAAAAACACAGTAAAGCCCAGAGTTGACGGAAACCGTTTACTGAAACCGTCGGCACCAGCACTACACAAACGCCCGCACGGAGGGGAGCCAAAGGGGTCCCGCACCAGGGCGAAAATACAATTGCACGTGACGTCAATTCCTGCCTTCCGGTTTTGCGTCCGCCATTACCGAGCACATACGTCGTGGTGCCGGAGCAGTGTTTACGTCCGTGCGGCGGATCGTTCTGCTTTGTGCGTATGCTTTAATCGATTGCCTTGCGCGCATGGCGAAGGAGAATTGTGCAGGACTTTGTCCTGCATACTTTGATGAACTTGTGGGACCAACGCGGGCCAGGTACAAAGAAAAAAATCGCCCTATGTGACGGCGTGGATCCATATCGGCTACCAGTTGGTGCGCAAGCCGCTGTTAATGCAAGCCTGCTACCACCGGTTACCCATGTTGACATTATAAATTATCTCGTGTTATCAACAAAATACATGATAAATTATCTCGTGTTATGTTTCATTAGATCAGATGAAGGCTTACAAGTCGCTCGACTCGCACTACTTTACGAGCGGATGGGTCCGGAACCTCATTGCCAAAAAGTTGCCGTCTAAGCGAGTTGTCTTGCTTAGCCAGGTGAGTTGAATGCACTCCTCATTTCATAGCTGTGATAAAAAAAAACAGCAATAACCACATAAAGGATCAACATACATCAGCCTAAGTGAAATTGAAGCTTCAACTCGCGTCGGCCACGCGGCGGTGTCGCCGAGCGGGGATAACGTACACGGAATTTCACAATCTGGATCAGAAATGAGCCAATGCAGAGTGAAAGCAAAAAAAAAACAAAAAAAAAAAAACCTGTTTTCCTGCTTTCCGTTAAAGGAAAGCAGCTTTAGTGTGTCTACTGTCGAACAGTATTTTTTACTGCCCCTAAGTCCCTGTTCTTTTCCTTAAATTACTTGGGATTACCTGCAACGGGAGCACAACAGCGGCTTTCAAGACTTGTGCATGATCATTACCAGCTTTGTGTCAGCCAACAACACTGCAAACAGCAATTGTGGTGCTCAGTCACCACATTTTTTTTTCTCTGCTTTGCAGCCGAACACAAGAATGAACTCTTGTGAGGAATAGAAAAAACAAAAAAACGATTTCGTGTGATTGCTGACAGAAAATGAAGGAGGCTGTGACCGATATTTTGTTTTGACTGTTTCTCTGCAGGTAAACTATTCTTGAGGTCCTTCCTGTTGAGGCGTGCAAGCCAAGTACCTCTCCGCTTCTCGGACAGCGCCGTAGTGCGGTCGCACTGATTTGTTATTACCATAGGCAAACAGTACATCCCCGAGTCTGGTCCCTTTTCATGCGATTTGCACTTACTTCTCGTACTGCAGCCAAATATTGCACAAATCGCCATTGCGACGTACTGCGTCAACGGGAAATGAGAAATCCGCACAGCTTGGCGCTGTGTCGTCTGCCGCAATGTGCTCGGTAATGGCGGCGCCTTGCGAGATCGTATCCCAGAGTTCCGCGGTGTGACGTAGTTGCAAGTTATGTATAGCACGTCGCGGCGAGAGCCAGCACAGGCTCAAGCTGGGACACGCCGCTAGGAAAAGTCCCGGCGGCTATGCTACTTGCTCTGGCGATAACCAATGGGTCAACTCGCGAGAGCACGGGCAATATCCTTCGGCTTAGGCTCTCGGCAAGTGCGGCTCGCCGTGGTACGACCTCGCGCGAGCACGCTTAGCGTCGGGAAAGGATCAGCACAAAGTACGCGCTCCCCGCACGGGCAAAGTCACCGTGCGCGAGCCCCAGTCCTAGTCACAAAGGTGTCGGCGGACGAGAGGAAAGCATGAACGTACCGTACGTGCGCTGGTCCCGGAGAGAAGTCCACGAGGCATGCTTTGCCGCTAGCAGCCGACAACCGGCCGCGTAGTGACGTCAGCGCCCCGCCCTCACCGCTCACCGCCGCGTGCGCAGCGCCACCGCGGGAACCGGTTAGGCGGCGCGGGCGGAGAAGCGTGTCGTACAAAAATCCCTCACGTGACTCGATCCTAGGCACCTAGGGACACGATCATTTAGGGACTTTTGAGAAGGCGCGATGGTGGCGCCAAGCGACGACGGCATCATGGAGGAAGGTGGACGGCTTGCGACGGCGTGTTCGTTCTCGGCGTGATCGTTCTTTGGGCCCGCGCCGACCGCGCGTTGTTCAACATTGCGTGTGCGATTGTGCTTGCGTTGCTTGTGTATTGGTTGTAGGTTCTGTCTTACTTGGCGGAAAACCGTGAGTAGTGCTTGTGTGGCAGTGCGGCTTTGGCCTCGGTGAGCTCTGGCAATACAGAATCTGCATTGTGTGATCCATGTTCCTTGACAATGCGGCGGTGGTGACGATTGAAATGTCGAAGTGGCGTAGCGCCTCGGCAGCGCAGTTGAGCGAACCGCGATGTGGCGTCGGCGTGTCCGCCTTTGCTTAACGAACGTCGAGGGATGTGCTGCTCTCTACAAGTCACAAAAATGTGACTGTGTCGACCGCCCACGGTTCAGCGCTGAATGTGTGGTTTGAGTACTGCGCTTGAAACGAGTGTATCAGCTGTGGGTAGGAGAACGCCATGAGGCCTCATTTTGTGCTCTGTGCTTGAAACGAGTGGTGCAGCTGTGGTGGCAGAACGCCATGAAATCCGTGCTGTGCAGACGCTCGAAATATCCAATTCGCGTCGGCGTCTTGGCAACGGCCAGTTCGCGAACTGGCGCCCTGGAGCGGCGCCTCTGTGCCCGCCCTGTTCGGTAGCGTCGACGCATTAATATTTACGTAGCCAGGCGTCCTTGCTTGACAGACGCCGATGGCGATGGTGCTGCGATATGCTGCTGGCCAGCCTTGCAGTTTTAATATGAAGCATATCTACATGCCTAGCATGTGTTATAAGACAATGTCTACCGTGAGAAGATTGTCAGGAGTGCCCCAGTACTGCTCCCAATCTGGCATTCCATGCTTTGCATGCCCTTAGTAATCATGATGACCCATTTTCTTCAAAGTGAGCTGCTATTCTGTTTGCAAAATGTGGAGGCTAGCTAAGCTGGTCTGTTCTTTGTGTCTTGTCAATTTGATGACAAATTATTGGCAATGTTCTTTTAATGTGCTTTTAAAAGATGTTAAGTCTACCAAAAAACTGCACCATTGGCAGTGTTCTTTGGTGGTGACAGAAAAGAAACTGCAGACGACTAAGTTGGTCATGCCCACATTTTTGGAAAATTTAAGAGCAATATCGGCACCAACAACCGTACAACTGTGATTGAGCCATGGATGGCCACACGCTTTCTGCACAAATTGTGGGCCCTTACGCAACATCAATGAAGAGTCAACAGGCCAAGGTACTGTGTTCCCTTCGACCTAGGCAGTCTACAGTTCATTGTCGTCGCAACAGCTGATCGCCCGCAAGTTCACAACCTGTGCCTTCTGCTGCTACTACAGTCAACTCGTCACCCGTGCACAACACTTATAGTTGCCCCAGTAGTAGTGTCGCTGCTTCTAAATATTGAGTAACCACACATTGTAGGCTACAAGGGCATTGTTGCACTGCATCTCATCTCCATGTGTGTTGTGTTGCTGTTTGCATACATGTCCTTGTTCAATAAGTGCTCTGAATTTTTTTCACTACTGCAATGTCTTGACTGCACTGTGGCAGTGCTGTATATACTATCGATTAACCTCCATATACATAAGTGCTTTGATCATCAATCTTCAAAAATGCAACCTTCATGCTGCTCCTTCCTTCACAAGAAAGCTTGCATATCAAACATTATTCTTGCCCCAACTAGAATTGGCAGGTTCAATTAGGTCACTTCTCCAGGCATATCTAATCCGCATTCTTGAGTACAGCCAAAACTGTGCTGCACGTTTAATTGCCAGGGATTACAACCAATATTTGAGCGTATCTAACATTACGTTGTCATTGTCACTACCATCCTTTGAAGTGTAGTGTCGCTTTGTCTGCTACATAAAATCATTCATAGTGAGCAGTCGTCCACCTTCCTTCTTGTTTGTCCATCCCACACATCTAGGTGCTTGCACAATCGCCTTAGCGTCCAGCACATTTTTGGTCGAACTGATGCCTTTAACTTGTCTGCTTTGCCATGTGCCATTAGGCATTGGAATGGTCTTCTCGATAACATTGCTGACATTAACAATACTGTAACCTTCAGACAAAAAAATAAGTATGTTTGGGTAGTGTTCAAGTGGTTTCTACTTCTGGTGTATGTAACTTTTTTTATGTAATTATGCAATCGTACTATTCGCTGTATATCTCAGCTCTCTAATGGTAAAATTTTGCTTCAAGATTTTATAATTTGTTCTTTTCAAGTTACTGTATTGATCTTGTGTCGCTGTTTATATTTCTAACGTATAACTTTTTGGCTCCTTTGTTATGCGATGCCCTCCCCCCTCTACGCAATACTCTTTCTGGAGCCTGTGACGAATACATAAACCAGATGGCACTACTGTTTCTTGTGAAATTAAAATCGGGTACATTGTTGTGGTTTTACCAATAAAAGCTCTAAATTGTGAATTGTTCTCCTGCAATGCTGGCAATGCATACATAACAGGCCAGTTGTGTATATTGCCTAGAATCAGCATTCTTAACCCCTGAAAAGTGTGGAATATCCTATCTTCCTGTCTGTCTGGGTCTTTATCCATTTTTCCGTAAACTTGGGTCACTGGGTAATCCATGGTAAAATGGGTAGAGCACTGGGGCTGCTGTGCTGAGGACACTCAGTTTGAAACAAAAATAGGTCACGAGGTATGAGCCGCTCATCAATGACAAAAAAAAATTTTTAGGTGCTGGGCAAATTCGAATCGAATGTCAAGCACTGACTTAGCGGCAGCCCTGCTAACAGGAGTAACTTGTCCAGAGGGAATAGTGAAAGAGGATCCCGGCTCGTACATGACTGAACTGTGGTGGCAATACAATGTCTCTACATTGTTTCAATGCCATCGTATTAGCATCGGCATCATCGTGAAATGGGTTGTGCCAGAATTTTTTTTCTTTCTAAATTTATTCCCCTGTACCTATGTGCCACAGCTGAGCTCCTGTCTCAAGATTAGTCGATTTCACCTGAAGTAATGTATATATAGCCTTAGCTATAATTTCTAATGAGCATGACCGATTCTCACCAAGAATACCAGTTGCTTCAATTCCTTTACAATTTGCACCTGCATAATAAAATATGTTATCGTGAATCTGAGAAGTCTGCCACAACTGAGGATCAAACATGTTTTTAGTTTCAAGCAAACCATGCCAGTCAATTTCATGAAAGTGGCATTACAGAATTTGCAGGCATTCAATTGCACAATGCATGTTTATATGCAATTTTATGTTCAGTTCATGGCAGTTGCGATCTTGGGCTGTCGTAATCTGAATTTTGTGCATAGTGACGCCAAGTTTACTGAATCATGGAACGTTAAAAACACCTGTGCACTGACTCTAGGTTGTTACAGCCAGAAAAATGGGCATGTGAGCAGCCATGGTGAGGGCGCCCCAAAGCTCCAGTAAATAGGGCACCTGCGAGAAGCTCAATCAGCACATACCTGTGATGCTTTGTTTCCGAAGCACCAACTAATGCCAGCAACCTCATCACATTATCATGGCAATCTCTTAAAAGTTGTCCCAATTTTATTCGGTCGTTTTGACAAGATTGCCAAGCTGATTGAACATGAATTGCACTGAATCCTTCTATATAATCTCAACTCTTTCTTGATCGGCATCAGCATATCAAGCTTTAAGTTGACAACTTGAAGCATCACTTACATATTCTTCAGGATAGGTAGGTTATCTTTCTGTTTACTTGGATTGTTACACATTTTTGATGGCAAGCGCCATAAACACTTCCAGATTTTGCGAGAACTTTCATTTTTCAACTTCTATTTCATCAGTGACTCCACCACACCTACTGGTGTGATAGTTTTCTTTACATACACGGAGCATGTTATACTTTCACAAGCATCGTCATCCAAATGTGGTTCACGCTCAAGGCATTCACCAGACATGGTAAAGCAACATATGGCAGCAGTTGCAGCAAATAGAGCAATGCAACAGTGAGAAAAGCAACGAACCTGCGATTGTACAGCAAAATCCCATTTTTGCAGCTGCTCTGACGCCACTGCTGTAGTATAATATGTAGAAAACAGACGGCCTAAGCTAATGATCAAAGAACCGCTCAGTGACAACAGAAATTCAGACGTGATCAAACAACCGCTCGTGATTTACTGATCCAGACGTGATGCTGCAGCAACTGTGGAATTCCTTTCACATGTTTTCACAGTACACCCATGTGCACAAGAAATCTAACACTATAGGGTATACCATTTGGGCAGCTGCTTTGGTGCTGCTATCACTGCCAAAGTCCTGCACCTCTCAGTCAGTCAATGGGCACTGAAAGTACTGGATTTGCATGTAAGTAACACGACCACAAATATGATGTAACGAGGGGCTTTTGGTTTCTCCTAAAGACAAATTTATTGTGATTATATGTGTCACGAACCTGAATATATTGCGAGGCGTGTCCTGAGGCTGGAAATTTCAAGGAAAAAGGGCATATTCATGCCAATACGGTAATATCTGTGAAAGTGAGCCATCAGGTATACGGTGTGTCCTTCTACATTGAGCTTATTCCAATGAGAAAATTCAGTGTGGCACCTGACACAGCCACCAACTCCACACCCCCTCGCCACACATTCCTGCTGAGCCCCAACCCACACGATGGACCCCCATGTCTCATGTGAGCAGTGAGTGAGAATCCTAACATACAGCTTGTTTGAAAGCAGAAACAAACATGAGGGTTCTGCAAGCACCACATTCTTGAGTTGAGGCTATATTCACAGCATAGCTGCAGTGCACGCTTACTTGCTTAAAACATGCTTGCTGTAGAGACTACCATCATAACAAACTTGCACGGCATTGTTGACATTGTAGCATTGCCTCAGCGGGTCAAGATACGATTTGTTGCCCTTCTTGCACAAAAGCACGCGTCGCAATTGTGCGAAATTAGGGCACCACAGCTGCAGCACTCGTTTCAAGCACAGTACTCAAACCACACATTCAGCGCTGAACCGTGGGCGGTCGACGCTGTCCCATTTTTGCATGGAGGAAGGGAAAAAACTACCTCCATACATTTTTGTGACTTGTAGAGAGCAGAACATCCCTCGACGTCCGTTAAGCAGAGGCGGACACGGCGACGCCACATCGCGGTTCGCTGAACTGTGCTGTCGAGGCGCTACGCCACTTCGACATTTCAATCGTCACCACCGCCGCATTGTCAAGGAACACGGATCACACAACGCAGATTCTGTATTGCCAGAGCTAATCGAGGCCAAAGCCGCACTGCCACACAAGCACTACTCACGGCTTTCCGCCAAGTAACACAGAACCTACAACCGATACACAAGCAACGCAAGCACAACCACACACGCAATGTTGAACAACGCGCGGTCGGCGCGGGCCAGAGCACGATGGGAGCGACTAAATCCCCACCAGAACACACCAGTGTTGCCAGATCTCGTCTTGTGCGGTTCCCTAGATTTGCGAGGCGGAGATGTCCCTAGTGAAGTCACGCGACTGCGTGCGCGCTCGCCTTCTTATCGCCTCCCCCTCCTCGTACGTGCGTGCGCCAGATTTCAACGTGTGTGCACGCAGTATATGAACGTGGGCGCAAGGTTTACACTTGCAGCTTATTCTGAAGAGAAATGAAACTATGTTGCATTTATTTATGAGAAATCTAAGTTAGCACGTGTAACGACAGGGTAGGTGAGCCTCAGCTAGGCGACTGGCCACGGCCGTCTGGTGTTGAGCGATCGGGCAGTGACGAGACGCTCTCTCGAATCGTTCTTGAAGCCTTTTATACGCCCCCCCCCCCCATTCTTAAAATTATTTTCTGTTACGTTAATCACTCGCACTCTTCAACATTCACCTGATCGATTTTAAATTTGAACGGCGTGGCGGCGCCTAGCATTCCTATATATATTTGTTTCTGCGTAAACTTCACAGCCATTCACCTACCTGCCCTCCCACCTGTTGTGGCGGTTTCTTAGCTTCCCTGGCCCAGCCCACCCGTCCTTGACATATCTTGCTGTGCGTAAATCAGCGTTCTGTAGCTCGTTCGATCTTGTTTAATGCTATCTATTCCGCAAGGCAGTTGCTAAGCTTATGGTGGTGCAGTTTATTTTGCAACCAGCATGTCATCAGTACTGCATGGTTCCAGCTAGCAGGCTGACCTGAACCGATTATTGTAAAAATTTTGCACGTCTGAGAAAACTCGATCTCGGTTCCGTTTGTGCCTTTGCATATTCTGCATCTCATAGCAGCACACACTGCGCGACTTATCGATTCACAAGTTCAAATAAAGTCAGCCTATAATCTGCGTTGACAAACGCGCTCACGATCTACAGGTGCATTGCAACAGTCGCCTTATTTTTGACCTGCCACGCGGACTTCCCGTAGCTCTAACCGGCAACAGCTTACTGGTTCAAGAAAACAGAAAGTTCATGTTTCTAACGTGACTTTTTGGAATCATGAGGTTAGTGGGCGCACAGATGTGAACAGATTGCGCAATTTGAGAACATAGAAAGAGCCTGAAGCATTACGGCGGAGCGAACTAAATTTCTGGTCAAATAAACGCACACACACAGGTTAATGCGACTAACCGATTCCTTATCACGCACAATCGACCACTTACATACACAAAAAGGGTCAACAATCGTCGCCACCAAGACGATTCATCCAAATGATCGCACATGCCACAAAAGACATAACGCATCGCCGAAGATGAAGTCGTTGATAGTCTTAACAATCTACGCGTGAATTCATGTGAGCGCTCGCGAAATAACGCAATCCTGGCTAAAACAAACAAACACAGAAAATATTATAAACAGAACAATGCGCATTGGCGGGTCCATCATTAATCATATGGGCAGCAGCGAAAAAATATGCACGGCGAGTTTCACTTCGCCTGTTCAACTGGTCGACTTGACTAGGGAATTTCGGCCTCCATTCTGGGTACATGAAAGAGCTAGTTTTGGTGAGCAGCCCAGAGTTGCCAGCATGATGTTTTCTATACCGCTAACTTTGGGCGATGTTGTGGTCGGTATTTAGTCTCGCGCGAGAACGATCACGCCGAGAACGAACACGCCGTCGCATGCCGTCGTCGCTTGGCACCACCATCGCGCCTTCTCAAAAGTCCCTAAATAATCGTGTCCCTAGGTGCCTAGGATCGAGTCACGTGAGGGATTTTTGTACGACATTTAGACGCACGCGGCGGAGAAGGAGGCCAGCGGGGAACGATGGCGAGGGATGGCAGAGCAGGCGAAGCGCGCGCAATCATGCCGGCGCAACCCTCAATCCCCACACATTCTAAGAGATAGTCATCCTTTCTGGATAGCTTGGGTGGATGGAAATTGGAATTCATGCGCGTTTATAACTGAGGTGGTGACCAGTGAGTTCACCATGCTCTACTTTTAATTATACATAATGTCTTGCATATCTGAGTTAATTATTTCGCCTAAAGAAACTATGAATAGCTTATCTTTGATGTGGGCGAGCGCCACGGCTCGACTATAGTAGCACTGGAGCGCACTTATCAACCTGATTATCGTGTTGCGCGATGTATTTTAGTCCTTGTTCAATTATATTCCGAGACGCATTGACTACTTGGGAATAAGATCAGAACTTTGACTGCAACACGACGGCTCCTTTAACAAGGATGACTGCGAGCAGTAATAAAAGTTTCCAAAATGACATCAGATGGCGTATTCCAACACGCCAATTTCAAGCACAGGAATTAATTTTATGCATGCGGCACTATATAATTAAAGGTCTCTGACAATACTTTAATGATTCGTCATTATTATTAGTTTTTTATAGTAATTAACTTTATCACGCTTTAATAAAGGTGTCGTATGATGTCCGTGTATTGGTCTTGTTAATTACCCTAATTGCTTTTAATAAGTCTTTGGGACACTTGAATTACTCTTAATTACTTTTAGCTACTTGGTGCTTAATGCACTTTTACATGCTTTATTGAACGGTAGAGGTGTAGTACGCCGCTTTCTGATTTTTGCTACCGCAAGTGTTGTCGACGATGGACACATTCCGCGACTACTGAGCCCGTTAAGCCTTTCGCTTTAAAAAGCGCCGGTGCCCATTGACGCGCACCCACGAGCGCTTATTCTCCATCGCGTGCACACGCGCGCACGCAGCGTTTTAGAGAGCGCATCCGCACCTGTGACAACGCTAAAAGGCACCCAACGCTATTCTTTTGGAGCAAGGCAACACCTATTTAGATGCACTAGGGAGCGAGGCGAGCTTGCAAGGGAGACCGCGCATGCGCAGACCCTGGCACCACTACTACACCGGCGCGCTCCGCCGACGAGCGGCCTAGGGTGCCTCGATGCCAGCGCCGCCGTCCAGGGTGGAGACAACCCCGCTGGCGCCGCCATATTGAGTCACACGAGCTGCGACTCAGCTACGCTTGCGTTCATAAATAGTGCTACTCGCGGCGCACTTACAAGTGCTTTGCCTTGATGAGGATTTTTTTATCGGTATCGCATCTGCACATCTTTATAACCAATAGCCGTTAACTCGTCGAAGGTCCAAGACGTAAATGTATGGCGCCGGGAACATGCCCCAAGTTGCCTAATTCAATTTACATTTAACATGCCGTCTGTATGTTTGAAATACGCACAATTTTTTTGCGCTTCGATGCTTGGTATATAAGGTTTGCGACCCCCTGTGTGTGGAAGTC